>NW_019154090.1:45826017-46346342 GCF_002288905.1 Enhydra lutris kenyoni
AAAGAAAGAAAGAAAGAAAGAAGAGAGAGGCAGAGAGAGGAGCTTGGAGAAGAACTCAGGTAAGTGGATTTCATATTCTTTATTAATCACGGGCAAACATATTTTCTCCTTTAACAATGTCAGGCTGGTGTATCCAACATTTGTCTGAAAAGGGAAAATGTTGTCATTTATTTCAAACCCCAATTACAAGGTCAAAGGCAGCCTGAACCTACAAAAAGATAATATTTACAAGAGAAAATGTCATTAAAAACTGGACTAGGAGAAATGTATTAGATCTGTTGTGCAACCACAATTAGCACATACTTTACACCATTTAAAAATAAATATTAAGTGGTTTCAATCAAATCATTATTAATCTGAAAAGATCAACATTTGGGGAAAATGACTGTGTTCTTTCCACAGTCCTTCTGAAGTCTTTAAACAATAAGCTGTAAAGAGTGGTTGCTAGGGGCACCTGGGTGACTCAGATAGTTAACTGTCTGCCTTTGGCTTGGGTCATGATCTCAGGTTCCAGGGAGTGAGCCCCACATCAAGCTCTCTGCTCAGTGGGGAGTTTGCTTCTCCCTCATCCTCTGTGCTTTCTGTCTCTCTCTCAGATACATAAAATCTTAAAAAAAAATTAAAAAGAGTGGTTACTAACTTGGTTGGGGGTTATGGGGTCCTTGGAAATCTACGAAAGCTGTGAACACTCCACAGAAAAACCTCCCACAATTTTGATACAATTCCCAGGGGTTCGCTGACCAACCAAAAGCCATGAATGAGTCTTACATTAAGAACACCTTCTCTAGGGTGCCTGGATGGCTCAGTCGTTAAGCATCTGACTTTGGCTCGGATCATGATCCCAGAGTCCTGGGATTGAAGCCCACATCAGGCTCTCTGCTCAACAGGAAGCCTGCTTCTCCCTCTCCCACTCCCCCTGCCTGTGTGTTCCCTCTCTCTGTGTCTCTCTCTCTGTCAAATAAATAAACAAAAAAGTCTTAAAAAAAAAAAAAAAAAGACCACCTTCTCTAAAGGTGTATGAATGTCACACAACAAATGGTGACAGAGTTAGGAATTTGATGCTATTTTAAATCTGCTTCCTTAGAAGCAAACCCTGGAACAATAATTGGTGGGAAAGTGAGTTATTAAGGAGGTGCTCTCAGAAGAGAGAGGCAGGACAGAGAAAAGGAGCAGGTCAGGCAAGGGTGCCTTACAGGCAAACACCTACCAGGAAGGGGGTCCCACAGCACGCTCTGGAGTGTAAGGCATGCCCAAGGAATGCATCAGCTTCCACACCCACACACCCTCTTCACGGGTTAAAAGGGAGGTGGAAAGGAACTTCCAGGAACCAGTAGCCCAAAGGTAGTCCTCCAAAAAAGAAACAGCAGATGTCAGGTGCAGAGTTCAGAAACAGTAAAAGGGGAATCCAAAGCCAGGTGGAAGGTAGCTATTGTGGCAACCAGGCATTCTTGACCCAATGCTGCTGCCCCACCCTGCAAAAGAGGCACATATAGACCTTTTGGTAAGTGACTCATTCTCCCAAGATTAAAGATTAATAGATCGATAATGTCGATTTTAAATTTTAGTCCAAAGCATAATGAAGGTGCTCAGATCTTTAAATACAAGCCTTGTGCAGAGTGGCACCAATGACAAGAACTACCATGCAGGCATCTTCCTTCTGGAGGCTCCACAATACAAAGCCTCTGCAGGTCTCATTCTGTCCCACCCCGTAAAGACACCTTAAACTCTGCCCGCAAGAGCAACCCCACCTACAACTTTATATATGCCTCAAACAAGAGCCAGACAGGTTTGCTTTGTTTGTGCAAAGAACATTATTTGATGGGATTGAATATTCCCTTTTTCTTCCTGAACAACAGAACTGCATTTCAGGAGAGACTGTCCACATGTGCTTTCTAGTCTTCCTAGTCTCCCCACCATGCCTACAGAAACAAGCTTGACTTTACTTATGCAACGAAATCCTGACCATCGTTATCATTGGAGTCCCTGCTCCAAGTCCACAAACTGCCAGGAAACAAAATCAACAGCCTAGTAGAAATCTAGGTAACAGAAATGAAAGCAGTTGGGAGACTGGACAGATGGGCAGACAATGGCTGGACCACACGTGAAAATAGAAACCGAAAATCCACATTGCTCAGCAATGGGTCCAGGAAGCCAAAACCACCATCTCTACAGCAACTGGCCCCAAACAGTTACGACAATCGATAACTGATAGCTTCTCTAATTTATGCCCCTGCATCCAACTTGGGACAGACCAGAGAAAGCCAAACATTCACCCCTAACCAGTCACGCAGGACACTGGCAGCTAGCTAGCCTGCTCCAGCTTCCCCAGGCCAAAACCCTGCAATCAGCGCACACCTGACCTGAAGCCTTCCCTTTCTCCCACTTTACAAACCTTTCCAACTCCTCTGCCTGCCTTTGAGTCTCAGGCCAAACACAAAAAACTATGGCCAGCTCCTTGGCTCTAGCAAGCTCTGAACAAATAGCCTTTACTTGTTCTCATTTGGGTAGTCTTTGGTTATTTCCACACAGTTCATAGGAAAATATAAAAGACCAATAAATGTTGGGGGCGGGGAACTTAAGTATAACTAATTTTAAAAGAAACGCAAATTAAAGCAACCATAAAATTCTTTTTTCCCCTTGATTCGAGGGCAGTTTGAAAGCATTAAGCAAAAGGCAAAAATGTGCATGCCCTCAAACCTAGTTCTTCTAATTCCAGCAATTCATTTCTTTTGGAAATTATCTCATTTGTACACAAAGTTATATAAAAAGATGTCCTGTGTTTAAATATTTGTACAAAATAAATGTCTGAAAGGGAACTGGATAGAGTGTGGACATGCATGCAGTGGAATTCTGTGAGGCAACCTGCTGAATAAAATGTCGGGGATGGATAGATGGCAGAGTGAGAACAGCAAGGCAATGTGGGTGTGTGCCTGGGAGCACGTCTCTAACTGTTTCACAGGACGCTGATGATGGTGCATCCCAGAAGTGGAGCTGGAGGACGGGAGTGGGGATTTCACTTTATACATTTCTCATTGTTCATGGTTTTGAGATGATCATGTATTACCTTGGTAATGAAAAAATTAAAATAAAAAGAATCCACTGGAAAATGCAGTGTTTTGCATGCAATGTGGTCCTAAGAACATTATTCACTCTATCACCTGTTTTCTCACTTCTCTGCGTATTGTGGCTGAGTTATGCAGAATAAGGCATGGGCATTGATTACAGCTTTGATTCCTGGAACAATGGCCGAGATAATGAGGAGCCCACTCCATCCACAATGCCTGGCCACACCTTGCCAGCAGCGAGACAAATGCTGGTGCAGGTGCTGGAACAATCACATCTCCTTTATCTGCCGTTGCCCAGGAAGGAGCCCAGCAACGGTGATGAATTTTCCAAAATAATAGAAGCTTACCATCTGTTTGAAGTGCCAACTTCTTTTTTAAACTTACTCATTTTTTGATGGAAATCTTTCTTAAATAGATTTCACAACCTTTACCTTCTCCTTGAGAGTACAGTGATCCTCATATAACCAATTCCTGATGCTTTGGAGCATAGCCCTGACAATTGATCCCTGAGCTGTGACATTTCAGCACCCAATCTGAGAGACACCTGAATGGATGGGGAAGCTTTCTTTACTTTGAATCTTTACCAGTCCCTATCATTTTGAATTCTTTTCTGATTTGAACATTTCTGTTTCTTCTCTCACTTTCAGCTGTCCTTTATTTTTTATTTATTTATTTATTTATTTTGATGGTATTAAGATTTAATACATGTGATTGTTCTGTGCTTTCTTTCTTTTTTTAATTAACATATAATGTATTATTTGCCCCAGGGGTACAGGTCTGTGAATCACCAGGTTTACACTTCACAGCACTCACCATAGAACATACCTTCCCCAATATCCGTAACCCCACCACCCTCTCCATACTCCCTCCCCCTGACAACTCTCAGTTTGTTTTTTGAGATTAAAAGTCTCTTATGGTTTGTCTCCCTCCCAATCCTATCTTGTTTCATTTATTCCTTTCCTACCCCCCCAAACCGCCCACATTGCCTCTCAACTTCTCATATCAGGGAGATCAGATGATAATTATCTTTCTCTGATTGACTTATTTTGCTAAGCATAATACCCTCTAGTTCCACCCATGTCATTGCAAATGGCAAGATTTCATTTCTTTTGATGGCTGCATAGTATTCCATTGTATATATATACCACATCTTCTTTATCCATTCATCTGTTGATGGACATCTAGGTTCTTTCCATAGTTTGGTTATTGTGGACATTTCAACTGTCCTTTAAATATAAATATGTGTTGGATCTTACTGTTTAGAGGACCTACTAGCTATTGTTCTTACCTCATTTCCTTTGATGCCCCTTCCCAAAGTAGAGACAGAGTAAAGGTATGGGTGAACATAGTTACTGGGAGGTGATCCCAGGATGCAGAGTGAAGGTTTATGGAAGGAAGGAGGAAATGGAAGGCAGCCAGCAAAGAAGGTGTTAGTGAGTGGTAGGTGACAGGAACTCACAATGGGGACCGTCTAAGACACAGCAGGGACAACCTCATTACTGTGTTGCTGAGGATGGAAATTGGAGTATTTTTTCACCATCTCCCTTGATTAAGGATTGCTGGGGAAATTGAGGGGAGCCAATTCTTCAGCACTTTGGGTCTACATCTTGGATGCACCAGGCAAAGCCTAAAGGGAGAAAGACATAAGAACTGGCCAAGATGATAGAGTAGAGCTCCAAGAGTCAGCTACACTCTCATACAAGCCATGAAGTCAGCAATACTCCCCCATTTTACAGACTGGGGAAATGTGGCTATGTGGTTAGACTATCTGTCCAGGATCACACAGTTAGCCAATGATGGAGCTAAGATTCTCACCTTGGTTGAACTGGCCCCAGAATCTCCCTCTGCTGTCACAAATGGCCGCTGTGCTTCCAGGGTCCTCTGGCAACCCTTCTAGGCTGTCACCTTCTGAAAAATCAACTTACCCAGATTTTAACATCTGAGAAGGTATGACTCTGCCCTGTTTCCTGATGTATACTGGTGCCTAGAACAGCACCTGGCATGTGACATTAATGCATGCATGAATGAATGAATGAATGAACGAACCTAAATTCTGCAATGTCTTCAGGGGCCTAAGTGCAGGTATCGATGGGGCCTGGGAGCATTATAGTTCATTGCCTAGAGGTATAGCTACTTTCTTCTGGGTGCATAGTTCCTGTGTGTGTTCCCATTCATTCATTTATTCAACTAATATTTACTGAGTACCTATCATATAGAAGGCACCTTGCTAAATGCTAAATTTTCAGTTGAGAGAAAAATATTCATGAGCCTGGTTCCATAAGGTTCACAGTCTAGAGAAGGGAACAGGCATTCATCAAAAGAATCATATAATCACATCTGAAAAAGCCTCTTGTTCACTTTTCAATTTATGGAAAAATTGTAACAGCGGAACATATGAGACATGTAGAGAGAACTGTCAGCAAAATCCAGACTCTGTGAAACTCTATATGACAAACAATCCACTTCAACAAATAAATTGCAAGAGAAAAATTAAAGAGGTGGAAATGAACACCTACAAATTAAAAGAGACTTAAAAGACATATCAAGTAATTCCATAATTAGGACTCCCTTTTAGATGCTGATTCATAAAGATTTTATTTATTTGACAGAGAGAGATGGTATGAACAAGGGGAGGAGCAAAGGGAGAAGAAGACTCCCCACCCAGCAGGGAGCCTGATGTGGGGCTCAATTCCAGGACCCTGGGATCATGACCTGAATCAAAGGCAGGTGTCTAACCATCTGAGCCACCCAGGTGCCCCTACATGCTGATTCAACCACGTCTAAAACTTATGTGAGACAGCTAGACATTTGGAACTGATTGGATCCTTGTTGTTGAATAATTATTGTTCTTATTTTCGATGTAATAGTATTGCAGTTGCATTTAGGAAAAAGAGGCTTTATTGTTAAGAGATACATACTGAAATCTTACAGGCTGTCTTAGATTGGCTTCAAAAGGGAGGAAGTGAATAAGGGCTGTAGATAAAACCAGACTGCCCAAGAATTGACAAAATGCTGAAACTGGTAATCATGGGAGTTCATGATACTCTGCTGTCTACTTTTGGGCATTTGCAACTTGTCACAATAAAAAGTTTATAGAAAATATCACAGAAATATTTTGTTACAAATGGAGACATATGTTACGAGGACCAAGAATAAGGGACCATGAGGAAATGGAACAGGAGAGCCTGATTAACAGGGAGTCCAAGGGAGGTTTCTCTGAAAGGAAAGGGTGTTTACTTTTCTGTATTGATTCTATTTACTTAAAAATACTATGTTTGAAAAAACAAGAGTCCAGGGCCGGATGGCTTCCCAGGGTATAATTCTACCAAACATTTAAAGAAGAAATAATACCTATTCTTCTGAAGCTGTTTCAAAAAGATAGAAATAGAAGGAAAACTTCCAAACTCGTAGGACCAGCATTATCCTGATCCCAAAGCGTTCAGGCAAAGAATCCATCAAAAAGGAAAATTACAGACCAATATCCCTGATGAACATGGATGCCAAAATATTCAACAAGATGCTAATGATTAGGATCCAACAGTACATTAAAAATATTATCCATCAGGACCAGGTGGGATTTATTCCTGGGATGCAAGTGTGGTTCAACATTCACAAATCAATCAAAATGATAGAGCACATTAATAAAAGAAAAGACAAGAACCATATGATCCTCTCAATTGATGCAGAAAACGCATTTGACAAATACAGCATCCTTTCCTGATTAAAACTTTTCAGAGTGTCGAGAACATTCCTCAATTTCATAAAACCATCTATGAAAAGCCCACAGCAAATATCATCCTCAATGGGGAAAAACTGAGAGCTTTTCCCTTAAGATCAGGAAGACGACAGGGATGCCCACTCTTGCCACTATTGTTCAACTGTACTAAAACCCTAGCATCAGCAATCAGACAACAAGAAGAAATGAAAGGCATTCAAATTGGCAAAGAAGAAGTCAAACTCTCTCTCTTTGCAGATGTCATGATACTTTTTGTGGAAAACCCAAAAGACTCCACCCCCAAATTACTAGAACTCATACAGCAATTCAGTAATGTGACAGGATACAAAATGCAGAGAAATCAGTTGCTTTTCTATACACTAACAATGTTACTGAAGAAAGAGAGATTAGGGAATTAATTCCATTTACAATAACACCAAAAACCATAAGATACCGAAGAATAAACTAACCAAAGAGGTAAAGGATCTATACTCTAGAAACGACAGAACACTTATGAAAGAAATTGAGGAAGACACAAAAAGATGGAAAAATATTCCATGCTCATGGATTGGAAGAATAAACATTGTTAAAATGTCTATGGTGCCCAGAGAAATCTACACTTTCAATGCCATCCCTATTAAAATGCAATTGACATTTTTCAAAGAGCTGAAACAAACAATCCTAAAATTTGTATCGAACCAGAAAGGACCCCAAATTGCCAAGGAAGTTTGAAAAAGAAAAACAAAGCTGGGGGCATTTCGTTGCCTGACTTCATGTTATATTACAAACCTTTGATCACCAAGACAGCATGGTATTGGCACAAAAACAGACACATAGATCAATGCAACAGAATAGAGTTTCCAGGAGTGGACCCTCAACTCTACGGTCAAGTAATCTTCAATAAATCAGGAAAAAATATCCAGTGGGAAAAAGACAGTCTTTCAAATAAATGGTGCTGAGAAAACTGGACAGTTACATACAGAGGAATGAAACTTGACCATTCTCTTACACCATACACAAAGATAAACTCTAGATGGAGGAAAGACCTCAATGTGAGACAGGAATCCATCAGAATCCTAGAGGAGAGCATAGGCAGTAACCTCTTCAACATTGGCCTCAGCAACTTCTTTCATGACACATTTCCAAAGGCAAGGGAAATGAAAGCAAAGATAAACTTTTGGACTTCATCAAGATAAAAAACTTCTGCACAGCAAAGGAAACAGTCAACAAAACTAAGAGGCCACTCACCGAATGGAAGAAGATATTTGCAAATGACATTAGAGGTAAAGGACTGGTAACCAAGATCTATAAAGAACTTTTCAAACTTAACACCTAAAAACCAATAATCAACTCAAAAAATAGGCTGAAGACATGAACAGACACTTCTCCAAAGAAGACATACAAATGGCTAACAGACACATGAAAAAATATTCAACATCATTAGCTATCAGGGAAATTCAAATCAAAACCACATTGAGATATCACCTTACTCTAGTTAGATGGCAAAAATTAAGACAGGGAACAACAAATGTTGGCGAGGATATAGAGAAAAGGGAATCCTCCTACACCGTTGGTGGGAATGCAAGCTGGTGCAGCCACTTTGAAAACTATATTGGAGGTTCCTCAAAAGGTTAAAAATAGAGGTACCCTATGACCCAGCAGTTGCACTACTGAGTACCCCAAAGATACAAATGTAGTGAAAAGGAGCACATGTACCCAATGTTCATAGCAGCAATGTCCACAATAGCCAAACTGTGGAAGGAGCCAAGATGCCCTTCAACAGATGAATGGATAAAGAAGATGTGGTTCATACATACAATGGACTATTACTCAGCCATCAGAAAGGTTGAACACCCACCATTGGCATCAACATGGATAGAGCTGGAGGGGATTATGCTAAGTGAAATAAGTTAAGCAGAAAGAGACAAGTATCGTATGGTCTCATTCATATGTGGAACATAAGGACCAGCATGGAGGACATTAGGGGAAGGAAGTGAAACCTGAAGGTGGGGAAATCAGATGGGCAGACAAACCATGAGAGACTATGTACTCTGGGAAACAATCTAAGGGTTTCAGATGGAAGGAGGGGGGGATTAGGGTAGCCAGGTGATGGATGGTGAAGGAGGAGTGTTGTAATGAGCACTGGGTGTTATACACAAATAATGAATCATCGAACACTACACCAAAAGCTAATGATGTACTGTATGGTTACTAACATGACATAATAAAAAAATAATAAAAATAATTAAAAAGTACTATGTTTGGAAATATATTATGAAAGACATTTTCCTTTCCTTTTTTTCCTTTTTTTATTTTTTTGGTAGAGAAACTCTTCGAAGTATGTAATACTAAGCAGGTGTATTTTTCTTCTTACCTCTATATTTGTTTTGTTTTGTTTTAAGATTTTATTTATTTATTTGACAGAGAGAGACACACAGCGAGAGGAGAGGGAACACAAAGCAGGAGCAGTAGGAGAGGAAGAAGTAGGGAGCCTGATGTGGGGCTCGATCCTAGGACCCCAGGATCATGACCCAGCCCGAGGTAGACACTTAACGACTGAGCCACCCAGGCGCCCCTACCTCTATATTTGTTAAAATGTTTATCTTTCCTAACTTAAAATTTGTTGGTTTGAGTAGGAAACAGAAGTAGATCCAAGGACATCATTATGCTAATAAAACCTCAGTGTCTGAATACCCTTCCCACCATTAAACAATTACTGAGAGTGCTCACTTTGACAGCACACAAACTAAAATTGGAATGGCACAGAGAAGACTAGCATAGTCCTTGTGTAAGGATGACATGGGTAGCATCCCATGTTTTGTGTCTATGTGGGAAGATGGATGTTGGTTGCTCCTCCTGTGGTAACCATTACAAATATGTGTAAATTAAACAAACTATCATGCTGTATGCTTCAACTTACACAGTGAAATTGGAAAAAGAGCAATTACTGAGATAGCCTGTGGAAAGAGGGCTAAGGGTTTTTTGGTTTGTTTGGTTTTTTTTAAAGATTTTATTGATTTATGAGAGAGAGGAGAAGAGGGAGAGGGACAAGCAGACTCTGTACTGAGAGAGGAGTCCAACATCGGGCTCGATCCCAAGACCCTGACATCATGACCTGAGCCAAAACTGAGTCAGTGCTTAACTGACTGAGCCACCCAGGTGTCCTAGGAAGGCTAAGGGCATTTTAAATTAAGGCCATACATTCTTTAAAGCTCCTCCCATCTAGAGATGTAGACCAGGTCCCCTCCATAGTGTCTGGGCCAGCTTGTGACTGCTTCAACCTAAAGAATGTAGTGAGAATGGCAAAGTATGACCTCTGGGGACAGAGAAGCCTGGGAAGCTTCACCTGTTTCTCTTCACCACATTCACTGTGGGAGCCTTAGTTGGCATACAAAGAGTCTGATCAACCCGAGGCTACCATGCTGGGAGGAAGCCCTGGCTGTGTGGGTGCAGTCCCAGCTGATGTTCCAGCCTAGCTAGCATCAACTACCAAACCTGTGAGTAAGGAGGTTTCTAAATTACTCCAGCCCCCAACTGGTAAGGCACCCTCAGCTGTTAAGTCATCATAGCTTCATGGAGAAGGGACAAACCATAGCCACTATGCCTATTTGAGCAAAATAAAATTGTTATTTTGTGCCACTAAGTTTGGAGATGATTTGTTATATAGTGGTAGCAACTGGAACTGAGGGCTGGCAGGAGGACTGGTAAGCAGCTATTCTTAGAAGGCATTTAATAAGGGACTTTAGTGCTTACAACATCTGTGGAAGAGCTGAAGATAAAGAAGTCAGGCACCACTGCTGAGCCACACCACTGCAGCTGCAGGTCATGAGACTACGTTTGCTCTTGCCCTCACAAGTGCCACCAGCACCGTCCCCCTTACAACACATCACTACAAATATGGAGGTCATGTGCCCACCAGCCACCATCTCTGCAGAAAGGTGGCCTCCACTTCCCTTCCAACATCCAAATTCTGCGTGAATAAATATCACTGGCAAAAACTGAATTTAGAACCCTACCTGCAAGGGAGCCTGGAATGGTTAGGGGGTCTGGTTTTTTCAGATTTCCAGCTTCCACAGTATAGTGGGAGGTGAGACAGAGAACTACATGTAAATTAAAAACCTTAGCCCTGGAGAATTCTTCCTCCTCTTGGAAGTTAGATGAGAGCCAAGATGAATTCAGGTTTTCCATTTTGATATTTATGATTGTAAACTATTTGTTCTAAATACCCTTTACAAAATAATAAAGTTTTTCAATTTAAAGAAGAGGCAGGACAAGGCAAGGCATGGAGCATAAATGATCTTCATTGTGAGAACACATAAGCAAAACCAGGACCATATGAAATAGTGGGTGCTGGAAAGGAGACCATGTGTCCCCTGCTGAGAGAAGGAGGCAGCATTGGAGAGGGGCAGAGTAGGGCTGGCCTCCACCCCCACCATCACACCTGTGAGGTCAGCCACCTTACTGTATTGGGCAATATCAGGGTCTGGGAAATAGTAGTTGGGGAATAGTCCCACCTTAAGGACTGGATAGAACTGGAGAAAACCAGTACTTGGTATTTCCTTACGTTTTGGTTGTCATGCTTTCTCTCCAAACCTCAATTCCCTTACCAATAAAATTAGGGATAATAGCTTATAGATTCTTAATATATTATAGGAAATCATATGTGAAACTACGTAACAGATCACTCTCTTTCTGATAGGGGCCCTTTCCTTCCTGACATGAGGCAGTAAATGTTTGAGATTTCAAAATCTGGGTTGTAAATGAGATGTCTGACATAAAGAGTTTCTCTTGTGATCTTATGTATTTCTCTGCTTCTTGAACACAAATAGTAGCATTGCAATGTCTTTTCTCTTTTCAATCCCGCCCATGTTTTTTCCTCCAGAAAAACCAACATGAGCTTGCAGAATCTCTCCTTTGAAGAAAGTGTCGTGGAGCTGGACACACATAAGTGAATCTGTAACTTTCAATTTGCTTCTCCAGTAGTGTATCTGAAGACCCAGATAATTTTCTCCAAAGCTTCTCTAATCTCTCAGCAGCTGGTGTTTGTTATAACTCCATTACATACTTGGATGGGTCTGCTTGAGACTCTTCTATCTTCAACAAACTAATGAGCCACTGTGATCAAGAGAGCACCTTCAGCTGGCCTTATAACTCACCATGGTTGTAAGCAATATTTAGTCAAGTTATTCTTATCATCACCTTGCAAAAAGCTCTTACAAGAACATGAGGACACTTAAGTGGCTGTTGACATGAGTGTGGTAATAATGCGGCTTTTGGTGAGTCCACATCAGTACCCCTTATGATGGTCTAAAAGCTGATAAAGATGTTCTTTTTCTGCAGCAGTTTTCTTGCATAAAATGGACATACCTGTTATGAAAACCTCCTGGAAAGCTCTGATTAAAGCTCCCCTGGCAAAAATCTTCGTGGCTTTGGGAGGCACTCAGAACTCAATCTTAATTCTCTGAATTCTCTCTGACGTTCAAGATATCTCCCCAACTCAGTCCCATACTAGAATATGTGCGACACATAAACAAATGTTGTATCTGCACAAAAGGGTAATCATAGCCTCCCTTTGCCTACCATAGATAGCATCACTGTCTTCAGAAACTTTGAGTAAAGCCAATTATCCTACTGTTTTGGTTCGAGTTCCCCCAACAGCTGACCCTGAGACAAGATTTGGGAGCAAGTAATTTATTTGGGAAGCAATTCCAGGAAATATTGTGGGGAAAAAAGAAAGTGAGGGAAGAAAAAGAACAAAAAAGAAACAACACGGAGTGTTAAAGAGTAGGCTAAGGCTATGAGCAACTAGGATTTAATCCTGCTTGGATCTCAAGGACTCTCGAAGACACACTTCAGAGTTGTCCTCCTGAGCAAGTCAGGAAACTTATTCATCAACCTTCATCTATCATTGCTTGAGGGCTGCTCCTGGGAGGATTCATTCTCCAACACTTCCAGCATGACCATCTTGTAAGCCAAGAATGTCCTATAACCAGATGAAGTCCTCAGGAAGAGACAGACCTAGGTGTTTAAGGTAGAAAGCCATTAGCCTATATAAGAAGAGTTTAATCAAACTATGGGTGATTTCTATTGTGGGTCAACGGGATATGAGCAGAGCATCAATATCACCTGCTACACAAACCAACAGCTAACATTAACAAAAATTATTCACTCTGCCTCTCATATGATTTTTCTGAATACTGAATGATTTGTTTACGAAGGATTTGATAAGTGGATGGGTAGTCTTGCCTCCTGGAAATAGCAGCAGATAAACTCAAAAATAGAAAATTTAGAAAAACTAGGCATAGTGCAAAGTCAGCAGGAACTAGCAAGTAGTTAGAGAGTTGAGAGACCACTTAATTTAAAGACCAAAATAAAGGATAAGACACAAAGGCAGGTGGAAATGAAGGTGTAACTAGCACCCAAAGATCAGCACAATATTGGTGCAGAACCTTGCAGGCAGATGAGAAGAAATGGCCTAACTTTTTAATTTTTATTAAACTATGTTTCCTTCTTCTGAAAGGAGTAAATATTCTTGAAAAATGAAGGTTTTGTGTGCTTATTTCAAGGGAAGTACTAGAGAAAGGGAGAACTGATTCTCTTGGTCTTCAGCAACCCTGCAGGGAGATGACCTCAGCAGAATAAAAGAAAGGGCCTGATAGAGAACGGAAATGTGGGAAGAGAGTACACGCCCAGTCCTGAGTGGAGTGACCTGAGGGTTGCATTCCAAGAAACAAATTTCCAGAATATGCATAAGAGAGTGGGAGTCACTAGCACAGAGGGAGAAAATAACTGTGAAGTCTGTGCTGGAAATTCAAGACTGCTTGTCTTCCTTTTCCTTATCACTATCTCCCAACACAACTCCTGCATAGGACAAGAGTCCATGTGGCCATGTTTATACATCATCTTTCATTCCAAATAAAAATGGGTGACTAGTACAGAGTGAAACGTTCCATTGCCTGAGATGTTTCAATCAGATCTTCTCTCACAACAATTTGAAGTAAGAGAAACAGAGAGTCTAGTTAGGGAATGACTAGCACAAGAACTATAGTCACTTAGCTCTGCTGGCAGTAACAGGGCACATACAAGAGAGGAGTAGGCAGTTGTATAAAGAGAAGTAGAGGCATGAATGGTGCAGTGGGAAGTGGCAGAGTAAGAATCTCTGAATGTTCAACCCTCCATAAACACAATAAATCAAATGGCAAAAACAGCCAGAACCAACTTCTTCAGAACTCTGGAAATTAAACAAAGGCATCTAGCATCCTTGGGAACACATACAAATATGGCTGAATCTTGGTAAAAACAAAAACCTCATGGCATTTTGACCCCCAATTCCCTGATCCCCAGCTCAGTGGTAACCTTAAAAAATAACGGTCTGTATTCTGAATTCCAGAGAGAGTAGAATGAATCTCAGTTCCAAATAATCATGGTTATTTGTCATGGTGGTTCTCTGGAAGACCCCAAGCAACTGGCTTGGTTTTTTTTTGCCTCACTTGAGGAATTTCTAGGAATCTAGAAGGTTACTCGTCTGCCTAAGACTGGATGTAGCTGTGAGAATACTCAGCGAAGAACTGAGAAGACTCTACACTCTCATCTCTACCTAGAGGCTCTACACAAGCAAGAAATGAAGGCTAAAGCAGAGTTGTAAACTGCCTAGCAGAGGGATGAACTCATGTAACAACACACACATAGGACCCAGGCAAAAACTGGAGACTTATAGCCTCCAGGCATTTGAGAAAAATCTCTGTTCAATCATTAGTCTACTATAAGCTCACTGAGTAGACTTCAGTAGCTACACATGACAAAGATAGAGATGTTATAGAATTCAGAAAATTCATTCAACAAACAAAAAATAATTTCAACAATGAGCAGCAACAACAAATCCTGAGGAGAGGGAGAATCTAGTTTCCAGAGTTTTGATGTTATGTTACTTTAAATGTATAGTTTTCAATAAATTTTATAAGGCATGCAAATAAACAAAGTATGACCAACACATAAGGGTGGGGAGAAGGCAATTCATAAAAACTGTCCCAGAGGAAGCACAGACATAGGATTTTTTAGACAAACACTTACATGAGATATTTTAAATATGTCCAAAGAGCTAAAGAAAAGTATGAAAATGATGTACCAACAAACAGAATATCAACAACAATGTAGAAATTATAAAAGGAATCAAACAGAAATTCTGGAGTTGAAAATTGTGATAACTAAAATGAAAAATTAACTAGAAGTATTCAACCACAGATTTCAGGAGACAGTAAAAAGAATCAGTGGGGGCACCTGGGTGGCTCAGTGGGTTAAAGCCTCTGTCTTCTGCTCAGGTCATGGTCCCAGGGTCATGGGATCGAGCCCCACATTGGGCTCTCTGCTCAGTGGGGAGCCTGCTTCACCCTCTCTCTCTCTGCCTGCCCCTCTGCCTACTTGTGATCTCTCTCTTTGTCAAATAAATAAATAAAATATTTAAAAAAAAAAAGAATCTGTGAACTTGAAGACAGGTCATTCAAGATTACTCATTCTGGGAAGCAGAAAGAAAAATGAAAAAAGCCTCAGAGACCTGTGGGACACCTTCAAAATTCCAATATACACATAATGAAAGTCCCAGAAAGAGAAGAGAGAGAAAGGGGGGGCAAAATTGATATTTGAGGAAGTAATACCTGAAAATTGCCCAAATTTGATTTTAAAAACTTTAATCCACACATCCAAGGATCTCAATGAATTCCAAGCAAGATAAACTCAGATTCACCTTTTGACACATCAAAGTCAAAGTACCAAAAGCCAAAGGCAAAGATTAAAATCTTAAATCTAGTGAAAGAACTCATCATGTACAAAGAATCTTCAATAAAATTGTCAGCTGGTTTCTCATCAGCAAACATTAAGACCAGATGGCTATGGGATGATATATTCAAAGTGCTGAAATGGAAGCAGTCCAAATGTCCATTGATGGATGAATGGAAAAAGAAGATGTGGTACATATGTATCTATATACATATACATACATGTACATACACATACACACAATGGGATATTATTCATCCATTGAAAAGAATGAAATCTTGCCATGTGCAACAACATGAATGGACTTAGAGGGTGTAAGGCTAAGTGAAATAAATCAGTAAGAAAAAGACAAATGCCAGGGCACCTGGGTGGCTCAGTGGGTTAAGCCTCTGCCTTTAGCTCAGGTCATGATCTCAGGGTCCTGGGATCGAGCCCCACATCAGGCTCTCTGCTCAGCAGGAAGCCTGCTTCCCCCTCTCTCTCTGCCTGCCTCTCTGCCTGCTTGTGATCTCTGTCGGTCAAATAAATAAATAAAATCTTAAAAAAAAAAAAAAGAAAAGAAAAAGACAAATGCCATATAATTTTAGTCAGGTGTGGAATTTAAGGAAAAAATGCACACAAACAACAACAACAAAAATACCAGAATTAAATACAAAGAACAAACTGGTGGTTTCTAGAAGGGAGGTGGAAGGGGAGAATGGGTGAAATAGATGAAGGGAACTGAGAGTACATATCTTGGTAAGCACCAACATATAGAAGCATTGAATCATTATATTTTAAACATAAAAGTAATCTAATATTGTATGTTAACTATACTTGAATTTTTTTTTCATTTTTTTTTAATTTATTTTCAGCATAACAGTATTCATTGTTTTTGTACCACACCCAGTGCTCCATGCAATCCGTGCCCTCTCTAATACCCACCACCTGGTTCCCCCAACCTCCCACCCCCTCACCTCTTCAAACCCTTCAGATTGTTTTTCAGAGTCCATAGTCTCTCATTGTTCACCTCCCTTCCAATTTCCCCCAACTCCCCTCTCCTAACTCCCCATGTCCTCCATGCTATTTGTTATGCTCCACAAATAAGTGAAACCATATGATAATTGACTCTCTCTGCTTGACTTATTTCACTCAGCATAATCTCTTCCAGTCCCGTCCATGTTGCTACAAAAGTTGGGTTTTCATCCTTTCTGATGGAAGCATAATACTCCATAGTGTATATGGACCACATCTTCCTTATCCATTTGTCCGTTGAAGGGCATCTTGGTTCTTTCCACAGTTTGGCGATTGTGGCCATTGCTGCTATAAACATTGGGGTACAGATGGCCCTTCTTTTCACTACATCTGTATCTTTGGGGTAAATACCCAGTAGTGCAATTGCAGGGTCATAGGGAAGTTCTATTTTTAATTTCTTGAGGAATCTCCACACTGTTTTCCAAAGAGGCTGCACCAACTTGCATTCCCACCAACAGTGTAAGGGGGTTCCGCTTTCTCCACATCCCCTCCAACACATGTTGTTTCCTGTCTTGCTAATTTTGGCCATTCTAACTGGTGTAAGGTGATATCTCAATGTGGTTTTAATTTGAATCTCCCTGATGGCTAGTGATGAGACCCCGAATCGCTAAGGAAATGTTGAAAAACAAAAATAAAACTGGGGGCATCACGTTACCTGATTTCAAGCTTTACTACAAAGCTGTGATCACCAAGACAGCATGGTACTGGCATAAAAACAGACACATAGACCAGTGGAACAGAGTAGAGAGCCCAGATATGGACCCTCAACTCTATGGTCAGTTAATCTTCGACAAAACAGGAAAAAATATACAGTGGAAAAAAGACAGTCTCTTCAATAAATGGTGCTGGGAAAACTGGGCAGCTATATGTAGAAGAATGAAACTCGACCATTCTCTTACACTGTACATGAAGATAAATTCAAAATAGATATAAGACCTCAAGGTGAGACAGGAATCCATCAGAATCCTAGAGGAGAACATAGGCAGTAATCTCTTTGATATCAGCCACAGCAACTTCTTTCAAGATATGTCTCCAAAGGCAAAGGAAACAAAAGCCAAAATAAACTTTTGGGACTTCATCAAAATCAAAAGCTTCTGCAGAGCAAAGGAAACAGTCAAGAAAACAAAGAGGCAACCCACAGAATGGGAGAAGATATTTGCAAATGACAGTACAGACAAAAGATTGATATCCAGGATCTATAAAGAACTCCTCAAACTCAACACACACAAAACAGATAATCATATCAAAAAATGGGCAGAAGATATGAACAGACAGTTCTCCAATGAAGACATACAAATGGCTATCAGACACATGAAAAAATGTTCATCATCACTATACTTGAATTTTTAAAATGGCATAAAAAAATCCATGAAGTGCTGAAATTTTTTTTAAATGTCCACAAAGAATTCTATGTCTGACAAAATTATCCTTCAAAAATGAAAAAGCAATTAAGACATTCCTGGATAAATAAAACTGATAGTTCATTGCTAGCAAACCTGCCTACAAGAGATTCTAAAGGGAGGCCTTCCGACTAGAAATGAAAGAAAGGACAAATCCACATGAAGAAAATAAAGAGCACCAGCAAATGTAATTACATAGGTAAATATAAGACAGTATAAATGTATTTTGGTTTGTAACTCCTTTTCTCCTATAACTTACAAGACAACTGTATAACACAATAGGGATAAATGTAAGTTGCTGGGCAATGTGTGAAAATGTGATTTGTGACAATAATACATAAAAATAGAGGAGAGATGGAACTTTATAGGAACAAAGTTTTTATGTACTATTGAAATTAAGTTGCTATTAATCCAAACTAGATTGATATAAATTAAGATGTTGATGACAATTCTCAGGGAATTAATAAGAAAATAAGGCAGAAATATAAAGTAAAAGAAACAAGGGAATAAAAATGTACACCAGAAATTATCTATTAAACACAAAAGAAGGCAGTAATAGTGTAATTGAGGACCAACAACAAGAAAACCCACATAAGATATGGAAAACAAATAGCAACTTGGCTGATATAAATCCACCTGTATTAGCGATTACATTAAATGAAAATGGATTAATTTCTCCAAGTAAAAGTCAGAGGTTAATTGAATTAGTTAATTTAAAAAAAAAACATGATTCAAGTGTATAATGCTATCCACAATAGGCACTCTTTAGATTCAAACAGACACTTGAAAAAACTACAACAAACAGTACATAAATTCAGCAAAGAAGTAAGATACAAATTTAAAACATAGAAACCAACAACTTTCAAAAATACAAATAACAACCAGATCAAAAACATAACAGAAGTCCCTGCTTATAAAAAGATTAGTACAAGGGAAGCTCTTACATATGAAATGTGCATAGCCTCTATAAAGAAAACAAAAATATCACTAGAGGGTATAAAGAGAAAATTCAACAAATGGAAAGACCATTGGACAAGAAATGTTAATATTATAAAGATGACATAAAGCAAAGAAAAATATGAAGATTTTTTAAAAACTGCATTGCCCAGTCCATTTTTAAATTTATATGGGAAAGAGACTTTTTAAGTAGTGAGAAGGAATCTTAAAAAGTGTTATGTTAGTGGGAGACTAGAGCATACATTTGTTGATATTTTATGAAGTTTCAATAATTAAAATACTGTGAGGGGCGCCCGGGTGGCTCAGTGGGTTAAGCCACTGCCTTCGGCTCGGGTCATGATCCCAGGGTCCTGGGATCGAGTCCCGCATCGGGCTCTCTGCTCAGCAGGGAGCCTGCTTCCCTCTCTCTCTCTCTCTGCCTGCCTCTGTCTGCTGTGATCTCTCTCTGTCAAATAAATAAATAAAATCTTTAAAAAAAATAAAAAATAAAAAAATAAAAAAATAAATAAATAAAATACTGTGATACTGTTACCCATACACATTGGACACAAAAGGAGATCCATTAATAGACCCCCATATATAAAAAAAGTAATATGTGATCAGGGAGGCATCTCAAATCAGTGGGGAATTAGTGGACTATTCAATAGTTTGGACAACTGAGTAGCCATCTGAAAATAAATAAAGCTTGATCCATCCTTACTTCAATGGAACAGAGTTAATTCCAAAGGAGTCAAAGATTTAAATGTTTAAAAATATTTTTTACTTGAAATACTGAAAAAAAAACAATGCAATAAAACACACACACGCAAGAGGAGGGGTGCCTGGGTGGCTCAGTTGATTGAACATCCAGCTCTTGATCTCAGCTCAGGTCTTAGTCTTGGGGTCATGAGTTCGGGCCCCACATGAGTTTGGGCCCCACAAGCCTACTTAAAAAACAAAACAAAAAAAAAAACACAGGAAGATTATTTTTAATAACCTTGTAGGAGATTATTATGCTGACTCAAAAGCCAGAAGTTACAAAGGAAAAAATGGAAATAAATATAATGCAAAGCATCTGCATAATGAAGTAAGTCAAGTCAAAGAGGAAATATCAGGCTTATATCAGGGCTTAAGCTTTAAAAAATAGTGGAGAAAATGTGAAAAAATGCAGATTAAACTTTTGTTTTGTTTGTAGCCTTTACAATGGGAATAGCATAAAAAAATTAAAGAAGTATTCTTTTGCCATTCAAAAACTCATATCTGATTCATAAAGAAGTCACTCATATCACTGATGAACGAGTAAAGTTGCAACATACAGCTCTATTGCTTTACTTTCATTTTAACTTAAATTAAAATATCCACACTCTTCCATCATTTGCAACCAGCCCATAGTGGTACCAATGGCAATGGGATCACACATTGACCCGAAGTCACAGAATGAACAGGGATAGCTGAAAGCAGTAGGTCAGAATTTTTAACAAGCACATGTGAGATGCTCTTCCCGGACCCCTCTGAAATAGTTATCTTGGCACAGAGTGGTAAAGTTTAAGAGATAGAGCCAAATTGCTAGCTTAGTTGGCTACTAATGTCAACATGACCTCATGTATACCCACAGCCCTGTGAGATCTAGGGACATCCAGGTCACAATTAATTATGGGTTGATTTGCTCTTCAGCCAAACAGGCTCCAGTTGTAGATGCTGTTAGCGTCTCACCCAGATCCCCAGTACTGGGCCAGCACATCTACACTCAATGCTGTTGGAAGTGTGAGCTGCTGACCACTCACAACTTCCCACCTCCTCCAGAGAACTGCCCTCATCTGATGGATCTCCCTTCCCTGGGAAGTTAGAGCCCCCAATCCTCTCTCCAGGCAGCTCCCAACTAACGACTGACTGCTATAGGGGCACAAAAGGCCACACCTCTTGCCCCAAGTGGAGCAATAAAGAGCAGCCTAGATATTGCTCCAAAGCCCCCAAACCCATCTCATGGATCAGACTACAGCTGGGAACACATCCTTGGTGGGCTCCTTCCCTTACCCTATCCTGCTTGGCCCCCTCCTTTACTGAGAACCCTTTCTCAACAGTTCACATGCACAATCCCTGCTTCAGGCTCTGCCTCTAGCGGACCCAAACCAAAAGAGAGTTTTAATTCCTGGACTACCAATTTTACATGGTTGCCATTGTCTGAGACCAACTTTCAAGACCAGTTGTCTGAAGCTTTCTGTGAGCCATGGAGACCTATGTGGAGTACAAGGTCAAGGGGACCAGGCTGGGCTGGGGCCAGTCAGGGTATTAAAAGAGCAGTAGAAAGTAATATCATAGCAGGGGTAGAGTGGGGCTGTTGCTAAGGAAGAGAGTTAAGAGCAGACACAAGTCAATTCTAGCAGGAGGTGAGGCCATGACAGGCCACCATTACCGTCTGCCTGAAAGGAGGGCAGCACAGAATCCCTCAAGAGCGGACAGGTTGGGTCACATAAGTCCACCTGAAAACAGCCTGAAAAGTGAAGTGCTGTACGAATGAAAGCTGGCATTATTCTTCACATTCACATAAATGGTCTCCTTGGGGTTCACCGTGATCTAGATCATATTCCACATTCTGAAAGCAGATAAAGAAAAACTCATTTGTGGTCCTCTAGCTCTGAGCCAACAGGACCACATGTGGCTAAACTTAAGTCACAGGAAACTGCTTTCGGAGACCAAAATCCTTTTGCTGGCATTAAGACAAACCATGATCCATCAAATTTGTAGGACACAGCAGAATCTTTAATTCATATTTTAGAAAAGAAGAAGGGTTGAGGCCCCATGACTTCAGCTACCATATCCAGAAGCCAGAAGAAGAACCACAAAATGCAGGAAAAGAAATAAAAAACAAGGGGTGGGGGGGGGTCAATGAAACAGGAAATAAATGTGCAGGACAGAAAATTGAGAAAGCCAGAAGCTGGCTATTTGGAGACTAACAGAATTAATAAACCTCCAGCAAGACTGATTGAGAAAAGAGAAGAAAAGATGAACTTCAGCATCAGGAAATTAGCCAGATTCTGTGTTAAATGTGCTTGGAAAAATGTGGACGTTTCTGGGGAGCTGCGTTGGGGATACCTCCCAGGTATTCAGTAGTCATCAGCTCAGCCTCCTGGAGTCCCAGGTCGCTTGACTCTGTTCACAGCAAATTCTCCAGCGTAGAGCTTGTATATCATGCTAGAATCAGTTTTTTACAAAAACATTTGTCTTCCAAAGTGGAAATTAAACACTAGCAAAATCAAGATTAAGTCTAAAAACAAGATTTGGCTGCCTAAGTTTAGGGTCTCCAGAAACAGACCCTGTGACCAGGCTTTTAGTTTAATTGGTAGGAAGTGCGAGTGGGGAAGTGGGACTTTTGCATAATCTCCAAGGACAGCCACCACGACCATTTCCTCCCTGGCCAGCACACAACTCTCAAACTGGTGGGGTCAGTGCCCACTCACCCACCCCCAGGACCTGGGCAGACTCTGTACCTACCATTCTGGGACTTCTGGGATCAAGCAGAGGAAGACTAGTAGCTTCTTTTTTCCCTCCTCTGGGGAAACTTGCCACCCACCTGTACAGCAGCTTGGGCTGGACCACTGACAAAGAAACACCACAGGAAAGAGAGGCACTGAGGTGCCCAGCCTGAATGAAGCCAACTTGGACCTTCTAGTTCAACACCGTGGTCAGTGAATGCAGCTGATTGATGGAGCAGCACCACATGGAACAGCAGAACCACCCAGCTGAGTCCTGCTTAAACTTCTGACTCACTGAATTGAGAGAAACAACATATAATTGTTGTTACGAGCCCTGTCTCCAGGGGAGGGGACCTTGTATGGCAAGAGAGGACTAAAGGAAATGAATGCCAGGGGCAAGAATGGGCAGGTTCCTGTGTGGGGCCACTGGGAGATGGTGTGGGACATACCTCAGAGGTGAAGAAGTTGGGGTGTTTATTCATTAACATCCGTTAGTCCTGGGTGGAGGGCTTCTCCTTGGAGTGTCAACACCATTTGAGTAAGAGCAGTGTCTGCTCCTATAGCCAGTGACACGGGTACTTGTCAGAGGAAGCTGTCACACATACAGAAAATGTGAGGGTCCAAAGGTTCTGAGCAGGGCACAAGCAGCCACAGTCAACATGGTCCAGCCCATGTGTACAACACTTAACTCATTTCTCCTAGTCAAACCCACAACCAGATGAGGTTTCTTGGGTTCTTTACCTGTTCCTGAGAGTTCATTCCTGTTCCTCCTGGCATGATGCAGCATTTCCTTGGGGAGTCCTTCACCTTCTATCATTCTAACTCCTACTTTACCTTCAAAGGTCAAAATGAACATGACTCCTCTTGGAAACTTTCAGTATCAGTTAAATCTCTTTCCATCCCACATTTAAAACAACAACACTTGGGGTGCCTGACTGGCTCAGTTGGTTAAGCATCTGCCTCAGATCATGAAATCATGATCCTGGGGTTCTGGGATCAAGCCCCACATCAGGTCCCCTGCTCAGCAAGGAGTCTGCTTCTCCCTCTCCCTCTGCTGTTCTCCCTGCTTATGCTCTCTCTCTCTCTCTCAAATAAATATAAAACCTTTAAAACAACAGTAACACTCAACTCAAATAGGCTTCAACCAAAATTATTGGTTCACTAAAATGCAAGGTCCCAAGAGATATCAAGCTTCAGGCTCAGCTTGACCAAGGTTCGGTTGAGGTCACCAGAACATAGCTTCTCTTGGCATCTGGATTCAGTCCTGTTCACCTCCACATAGTCACTTAATTTTTAATAGCAAGATGGCTGCCACAGCACAGACTCACCATCTTCAAGGAAAAGGAAAGAGATTTTTTTCAGTTGCTCTCAAACAACTCCTGCAATTTGTTAGCATTTGACAACTTAAGTTGCATGCTCACTTCTAAACTAATCAGTGTAACCAGAGGAAGAAATATGCTTTTGCCTTTGACCTGGGTCATTTGCTCTAGCCCTGGGGTCAGGGGATTGGACCTTTTTTGAACCAGTGGGTGAAGAATTGCTCCACAAATAAAACTCAGGGCTCCTGCCTAAATAGGGAAAGAGGATGCTGAGGAACAGAAGGTTGCAAATGCTCTCTACTCCTTTCCTGAACATCTCACTACATCCACCCAGCTTGAACCAAGTGCCCTTCCTCTGTGAACTTAGCATGCACTACACTGTACTGTAACAGTTACTTTATGTGATTCTCTCCACAGGGGCCTTGTGAAAACCTTGAGGACAGAGACCATGAGTGATGTGTTTTTATATGTTCATACATGCACCCACCAGCATTACAAATTAATTAGGTACTCAGTAAGTGCTTGTAAAATGAATGAATAATCAGATCTAAGTGATCATGTAGCCACTTAAATTAGAAAAAAAACCAAGACACAAAAACAAAGGCAAGTCTTTAACAGATTGAGTTTTTATTTGCTTGTTTTACAAATTATATTAAAATACAAGATGCATAAAATGTGCATCAATCATAATCAATCAATAAATGTTCACTAACAACACATTTCTATAACCGGAAACCAGATCAAGAGACAACATTACCCAGAACCCAAAAGCTTTCATTTATTACCCACCTGCACGAAGAGCTACTATACTGACTTCCAGCATCATCGATGAGTTTTGCTTGTTTTTGAACTTTGTAGATTGTTCATTCTCATTGCTATATATTCTTCCATTATGGAAATATGCCGTAATTGATTCCCATTCTACTGTTGATGGGTATTCAGGCAGTTTCCAGTTTGGGACTGTGATATCCGTTTCTGCAATGAGCATTCTAATATATGTCTTGTTAATGAACATGCGGACATACTACTGTCGCTTCTACACCTAGCAGAAGAATTGCTGTCATAAAGTGTGTGTTCAGCTTTAGAAAATGCTTTAAATTTTCTAAAACGGGGGTACCAATTTACACTCCAGCCAGAAATTAAAGAATTCAATTGATTGAACTTTGCAGGGTTCTTCTTTATGCCCCATGAACTCCATGAGCCCCATGAACCACAGGAAAGAATTCAGTTGATTGAAGTTTGTAGGGCTCATCTTTATACCCCATGAACATATTTTGTATATCTTCACAGAGCTACGCACACAACAGATGCGTGATAAACACTCAAGAAATGTGTGAATGAAGGCAGGATGGAATGAATGAAGGAGCCCACTGAAGAATGCTGAAGAGTCACAGAATTTGCTGAAAGCAAACTTTCTCCTTCCTTGACTACAATGTGAATTAAACGGAAGACTTTGTGGAGGATTTCATTCATAATCCCTTCAAAATGAGTTAGTCCCGCTATGTACTAAATGGATTATGCATGAATCCCAAAACAAATCTGACTGCAATTAATGTTTTAATAAACTGGTTGCTAGTGTATGCAATACCCACAACTCGTCAGGAGGGATTTTATTATATTTATAAACATTAATTAGGTGTTTGTTATTGTCAAACTAAATTTAAAATAAATCCACAGCATCACTGGCCACTTGGGTGAAAAAATCTCAGTGGTGACTGTAATTAGAAAGTAGATGTGAGGGAAGAGCATTAATTAGTTAGCTAATGGCGAGCTTTCCACTAATTGAAATGAGGAGCCCCTATCTTGCAGGATGATAAAATATCCTAGGTGTGAGAGTGAGTAAGAAGTGAGCTCCTTTGGGTATTAATAATAAGCCAAAAGATTCATTTAACCCTTTCCTCACAGCATTTTCATATAAATGCTCATTGCCAAATAAAATACGAAGTTATAAATTTGTTGTTGTTTTAATAAAGACAGGAACAGGAGGTGTTTGGCAGAATGAAACAGGATCTGCTCTTGTCAAAATAGGGAATGGTCTCCTGATGGCCAGATTTCACTTTGGTCCTTGTCTTTTTAAAACTCCTCTGACAGGTGACCGCCTATTTTTGTGGTTCTCCTACTTCTTTGGATACTTGTTCTCAATTTTCTTCCAACTCTTCCAGCTCTCTTCCAACTCATAAGAATTGGTGCTCCCCTAAGTTCTAGCCCTTCTACCTTTTATTCTCACACACTCTCCCATGACCATCTCCCGCATTGTAGTGGTTTCAACCTCCACGGTTGTAGAGAGTCAGGGTCTGCGTCCCTCATTCTGAGCAATTGGGTTCAAGACTCAAATATCCCATCATCTGCTCACTTTTCCTACTGGCTTGACCCAGAGGGGCTGTGGAGAAGATACATTTGATCCTCTGCCCAAATGTCCTCAGATTCTTCCTATTACTCTTGTTCTTCTTCCTTAGCTTTTGCGTGGTTCTGTTTCTACCTGCCTCCATACAGAGAGCTAGAAGTGCAGAGTTCCCTTGTGGGGCAAAGCTGAGGCCTGACCTGAAATCATATCCATGCTCAGCTGATTCCCTTGGCTATCCTGCTTCCTCATTCCTTACTACTCTTCCCTGGGAGCATGTCCTTAATAAGTTACATGCACACAAATCCTCATCTCAAGGTCTGTTTCCAGCAAACCTGGCTTAAGATATACACCCAGCAAAATGCATCCTCTTTTCCCAGTAAACATAGTTCTTTTTCTTACCTTACAACTCTCATGTGGTATTATCACCATCTAAGAAAGGAAGACGTCACACCCTTCTGCCATTTACCGGCTACTTTCAGCCAAATGGAAATACTCTCCAAATCCCAACAATACAATTCCTCTACGTTTCCCACCATCACTCCTCCCTCTCATCTATTACAGGGACATCTAGCTGTCCTCCAAAGCCTCATACTTTCTGTCTGTTGTATCGGTATCCAAGCCATCCTTGTATCTGAGTAGACTACATGACTGGTGGTCATCTATCAGACTGGAAATGATGTGTGTCTCCTCCAGACCGAGGTCCCCAAGAAGTGGATGATCCTCTCCCACCTTCTCTTGCTCCCTCCTGCCCAGATGCAGAGAAGCTGAGGTCCTCATCTCTGTGGAACCATAGGAAGGAAATGGACTGGGCTGCTGCACTCCTATGTGGAGGAAACCCCTCCAACTGAGCAGAACACTCCCTCCCGAAATGTGATGTGAATACAAAATAAGGTCATATGATACTAAGCCCACTGAAATTTGGGAGTTGTGTGCTATGACTGCCACCATGCCCTTGATTATTACACAAGTCCTGCTGCCACTGCTCAGGTTCAGATTTGGGGTCATCCTGCCATTATTGCATTAGCTCCTGACCTGATCTCCATCCTCCCTGCCCTTCACAGACCTGCCCTTTACCTATTCATGGGAATATAGTGACCCTGTGGAAATGCAAATCTAACCCTGCACCTCCTCCACTCTTTAAAACTCTTGAACACTGCCCTGTTAAGTATAGAATAAAGTATCTGGTGAGACCCACATGGTGGACAGTTCCTCTCCCACCACTCTCTGCCTTGTAATTTATACCCCACAAGTGCCTGCCTACTTACAGCTCACTGAAAGCATCCACTCTTTCACTTACACCTGGCCAGTCCTTCCTCACCTTTGCCTGGTTGGTTCCCAGTTGTCCTTTAAGATCTAGCTTGGACGAGAAGCTTGGATTCCTCTAGGCTATGTTAGAAACCCTCCTTGGGGGCTTCTCTCAGAGACAATCCACAGGGCATGGAATCACCACTCCCCAAGCTCCTTTGGACCAGTGGTGCATGTATGCTTCCTAAAAGTAGAGATCTCGCCTTTCCATTCCAGAAGTTACTCTGTCCCTACTGCCAATCAGAAAGTTGTTGAACCAGCTTTTCAAAATTGTTTAAAGTTCTGAGATCATTTCTAAATTCAACAAGTTATGTATAGCAAAATAAAGCCCCACATTTTGTCATTTACGTGACATTGCTGGGGTGGGTTGAGGAACAATTTGGCAGTTATAGCATGGAGATAATCCTAAAGTGGCAAGAGAGGGAGGTTGACAGCTGGAGGGAGAGGAGAAATCAAAAGGATGGGGGTGGACTGTGACTTGAAATCCTATTTTAGCCCCAGAAAGAAATGCTGAAGCTCAGCTGGTCCAAGTCTCAACTACACAATGAGAACACGGGGCCCTGGACAACTTAGCTGCTTGTCTACATGCATCCAGCCTGTCCCAGGCCAGCCTAAACTCGAATTCTGATCACCAACACCCAGCCTTCTTTCTGCCTTCCTTTCCACTACCCTCAAACACTGAGTTTGGTCCAGATGAAGCCAGAAACTCCATCCATTAGCAACAACTTGTTTTTCCAGCAGAACCCCAGGGACCACACAGAAAGCATGAGCTTGGGAGATGAGTAAGTCTGAAAGGGAATGATTCTTTCTTAGTCCTAACATTGAAATTTTAAAGTTGTTTCACGTCTCTCATTCTGTCTTTGACAGATTTCATGAGAAACCTGCCAGCCTGTGGGTCTTATAGAAATGAGCATTCCAAGAAAAAGATTTCCATAGGAGAGAGTACATCACTAGTACTGCTGTTTTCACATGGTTTGCTCTTGCAAGGGGAGCGGGTGCTGCTTCATGAAATGTAGCAGACAAGGAAATTTCTGTAGAGGCCTCTAAATCACTTAATGGCGAAAGGGATTCCCAGACGGCCTTATCAGCATCTACGTAAAATTGTTAGATATCAGCACCAACTAATAAATTTGAGTTGGGGCTTGGTTTTCTGACATTTGCTCAAATCCTCAGAGAACTGTAGTTACTGTATATCCTTGTACAGTATTTGAATTCTGAATTGCTATGCGTGGTTGGCTGCCCACCGGGACAGGAAATAAAACTCCATAATAGAATGTCATTTTTTAAAAGTCTGAGCATTATGAGTTGCAGTGATATTGTATGACAAACTCATGTTTCTTTTTTGTCTCAAATGTTTTATTCTCCAGTAAAACTCATTTGCATTGTTGTCCCATATGGGGATTTGTGCATCCCAGTACATGATAAAGATGCAGAAGGGAATTAGGTCACTAGGCATGCTTTTTTCTCTTTTAATAACCCCGTCCAACCTCCTCCTTCTTAATCCCATGCAGACAAAAGCAATAGAAGCTAAACCTTCCAGAGCCGTGATAGGAAAGGCGGACGAACAAATCCAACATGCATCCTTTCACTCACTATGGATGTATTTAATTAATCCCATGTGGACTGGTCTTATTCAAATAAAACTATATTTTATAAGACTGCCGCCTTGTTTTCTGGTCTGTGTGGTGACCCTTGATGGAGGCAGCTGGGCCATTCTAAGTAGTTATTACAGGTCTGGGTTTCTTTCTGCTAATGGCGCCATGCTGGAAAGAATCTGTATTCAATGCAGGGTAAAACCATCCCCAGTGGGTAAGGAATTAGGAGAACATTAGAAGGGTACGAAGCAGCAGCAGCAGGCAGAGAAGGGGGGCGGTGAGCAGGGGGGAGGTGGGAGACAGCTAGGTCCCAGATATGCCCCCGGGCAGGTGGTGAGCTCGAAGCTTGGATGTCTTCCACAGGCTGGCGCCCACGTGGGCAACTTCTCACAGTGCTGGTGGAGTTCTGAGAGGCAGTATGCTACTGCAGTCCTTTCCAGTGTTCTTACTATGTGCCACTTTCTACCCCGGACAAATCTCACATTGGTGAATTTAAAGTCAGGTTGCCAACACAATGATAATGTTAGAGAACTCTCGATTAGAGCTTAGTATGTGGTGTCAAGCCTTCCCTGGCATTGACTCATCCAATCCTCACAAAAGTTCTATGAGCGAGCTGTTGTCATTATCCCTTACTACAGATGTGGAAACTGAGGCACAGGATGGTTCAATAAAATATCCAGTATCACTCAGCTATCTGAAGGCAGAAACAAACATCAGTCGATGGTGCCCTCTCAAACCTCTCTGTTGGTCAAAAATTTTGGCAAACATTAGCTGGTTACTCAGTAAGATCTGGAACAGGTAATTGTTGATATGTGCTGAAGGGAAGAAAAGGCAGGACTGTTGGTCTAGAGAAATGGAAAATTTATTTGACTTGAGTTTACAGAATGGGTCCATTTTACCCTCAAAATCCTCATTGAAGGAGTGAGTATAAAAATTTCCTTTCATTTTTTTAAGGAAACCTCCAGGATAATAGCAAACTCTTAAGAAAACTAACCTGAGAACCCTCTCTGGTTCAGCCTTCTTGATATTCGTAAATTATAAAGCTGGAGTCAGTCCTGCTGTGTCTGTTTTGGAAATGATTCTGTACTACACCACAGTATAACGTAACAGACAGGTATGTTTCTTAATTTGCAGTAATCATTCCTTCATAAAGATCTGCAGTTTGAAGACATTAACTTGTGTTCTTCTTTTTTTTTTTTTTTAAAGATTTTATTTATTTATTTATTTGACAGAGAGATCACAAGTAGGCAGAGAGGCAGGCAGAGAGAGAGGAAGAAGCAGGCTCCCTGCTGAGCAGAGCCCGATGTGGGGCTCAATCCCAGGACCCTGGGATCATGACCTGAACCAAAGGCAGAGGCTTTAACCCACTGAGCCACCCAGGTGTCCCTAACTTGTGTTCTTTATTCAATCATCTCCAGCCTGTTTTAGAGCCACATGGAAGATGCCTTATCAAGGTGTGTGTGTGTGTGTGTGTGTGTGTGTGTGTGTGTGTGTGTGCAGAAGAAGGATGAGGAATTTCCATTTGCTTTTTTTTTTGTAGAGTTTTAATTGGTTTAACAGATATGAAAAAAGTGCACAAAAGTCATGTTTACAACCCAGTGAATTTTCACAAAGCGAACATACTGTGCAGTCAACACTTAGCCCCTCTAAACCTACTTCCCCACTCCCCAATACTCTCCCTTCGTCAAGAAAAGGTGTTATCCTGACCTCAACACCAGAGTATTCATTTCATCTGTGTGGAAATTTGTATATCTGTGTGATCATAGATCATCTACTTTTTTGTGCCCAGCTTTCTTGTGCACCACACTCTGCTTATGAGGTTCATCCCTGTATGGCAGTAGTTTATTTATTTTCATTGCTGTGTCATATGCTGTTGTATGCATATGCCTAATTTATTTTCACATTCTTCTGTCAATGGACAAGCTGAGCTGTTTAAGTTTGGGATTTTTATGAATAACACTGCTCTGAACCTTTCGTTGGACAGAGGTATTCATTGCTTGTGGGTACACACCTAGGAGTGGAATTTGGGTTACAGGGTATGTGTATTTTCAGTTTTAGTAGATACAGCTAAACACTTTTCCAGAAGGTTGTATCAGTTCACGCTCCCCCCAGAATCCACTTACTATTTTAGTGCATTTCACAAATACCACAATGCTCTATCATTAGTGCTTTGTATAGTGGTATTGCTTTCTCTTCCTGCCTACATTTTTGCCATCTTCTGGCTCGTCACTCATTGTCCTTCCAAACCCAGACTCAGTCTCTGGAGCGCTGAACAGCAAGTGAAGGTCAAGATACATCAATCATTTCATTATTGATTTGCTTATTAAAGAAGGAGACCAGGAAGGTAAAAAATAGGTTTGTACTTTACTCCAATGAGAGTCTCCTTACACTCCATCCTCAGTGGCCATTTAGAAATGTACACATACAGAAACCTGCCAGAGGTACTTTGAGCAGATGAAGAGCAGGTCCTTTCCTTCTGAAGGATCAACTCTTGGGTTTATACAACTTTAATTTTTAACAGTAGATTCAAACTAACTTCTACTAACAAAGTTGGTTGGACCTCAGAGACTTTATGGTTTTAGGTTCCATTCTGGCTTCCTTCCATTCTTTGTTGATGGAAAGGATAATGAGAATAAAGCACAACCCAAGAGTAAACACTGATCACTCTGAGTTGTCCCTCCATTGAAACGAAACTATCTCTTCAAGCTGGTGGGTACTAAACTTTAGCCTTCTTTCCCTTAGTTCTTACGAAAGAATTTATTTTTAGGTAATGGACAAAAACGAAGGCAGTCAGTGGACGGGGCAGTAAGCAAAAGATATCATCTTCTATCCTTGGCTCAAGAAAGAATAAGATTCAGACAAATGGAAGGCATCTACTGTATATGAATAAGTTTGGGGGACTTAGAGCACCCCAAACTCACCACCTCTGGCAAGCCTTCTCAATTAAAGAGATGTTTCTTCCTAGTCCTTTGATTCTTCTCTACCTTTTGCCGAAGACTACAGGAAGACATGATTTGAGGGCTGGCTGCTCCTGCTCAGTATCCCCCCTTCTCAGTAAAGCTTACACTGAAGCAGAACATTAAAATGATCTGAGTATTAGAGCTACTGTTGGTTTCCTAGGAGGGCCATAACAACATACCACTGACTGGTGGCTTAAAACAACCGAAGTTTTTTCTCTCACAGTCCTGGAGGCTAAAAGTACAAAATCAAAGTGTCAGCAGGGCCATGCTCCTTCTGGAAAGAATCCTTCCTTTTTTGCCTCTTCCCAGTTTCCAGTTGTGGCCGGTGATTGCTGGTGTTCCTTGGCTTGTAGCTGGGATACCCCAATCTGCCTCCCCTCTTCCCTGTGTATCTCTGTCTTCACATGGTGTTACCTCTTCTTATCAGGACTCCAGTCATACTTGATTAGAGTCCACCCTAAGGCCCTCATCTTAACTTGATTATATCTGCAAAGATCTGATTTCCAAATAAGGACACATTCCCAAGTACAGGGAAATGGGGGCTAGAATCTCAAAATACCTTTTCAAGGAGACACCATTCAAGCCATTATACCATCTGCCTTAGGTTGAATTCCCTAGAAGCAGAGCTTGAGATGAAGACTCTTGTTCCAGTGATTTACTGAGGTTGCACCCTCAAAAAAAGGGAAGGGAGGGGAGCAGGAGGGGACAGAGGCATTGCTAAGTGAGGACATGGCCTCACATGAAGACTAGCTTCAGCCAAATCCCACAGGAAGCTATAAGAAGGCACTCTACCAGGGTCAGTCCCATTTTTAAGCAAGGGGACCAGCTTCTTATGCCATCATATCAGTCAGTCATTGGCCGCAAGCCACCCTGGTTGTATTTCTAGGACAAAGTATTCTGTTTTTTGAGCAGAGTTCCATGAAGAAGGGGAAGAAACTACACCCTGAGAAGACAACCCTCACAGCAGTTGGGACATATCTATTGTAGGGCACTAACATCAGCCCCTCTACTGTCTTTAATTGTAGAAGGCAATAGCATTAATATGTTTCTTTCTTCCTTCTTACCAGGCTCACTCTCCCTGCTCCCTCACTCTTTTTTCTTGAGCTCATCTCCCAGATAAATCACCTGCATCCAAGTCCTTGGCTCAGGATTATCTTTTCCAGAAGCTCCCAGTAAGACAGCTTCAAGGAAGGAGGTTTTACAGCCAGATTGTTTGAAAAGTATAATTTTCCCAGGACTGACCAGTGATTGGGCACTTTCTGAGGAGTTCAGTTATGGCTGGGGCATTGGCACTGGGTTAGCCAGATTCCACACATAAAAAAATCTGGTCTTGGTAGTCCAGTCTGTATGTGCCAGACTAAACCCCAAATTCCACTTTTTACTTTTGTTTTTGTTTTCTTTTAAGTAAAGTAAATTTACATACACTGAAATGTATACTTTTAAGCAAACAATTTGATGAGTATTAGCAAATGTATACACCATCATAAACAGAATCTCACAAAAGATACAGAAAATTCCTCATAACCCCCAAATTGCCTTCATACCCCTTCCAGTCAAAGGAAAATCACTGGTCTGATTTCTGTTACTTTAGATTAATTTGTCTGTCCCACAACTTGATATAAATGTATTCATATTTTTAGTGTCTGGCTCCTTTCACTCAACATGACGTTTTCTGAGCTTTATCCTTTATCCTTATTGCATATATTAATGGTTTGTTCCTTCCATTTCTGAGTAATATCTTATTGTATAAATATACCACAATTTGATTACCCACTTTCCTGTTGATGAATATTTGGGTTGTTTCCACTTTGAAGCTATTATGAATAAAGCCACTGTGAACATTCATATACAAGTCTCTGTGTGATTATATATTTTTATTTTGTTTTAGTAAATACCTAGTAGTAAATACCTGATAGTTTATTTTTAAAACCTGTTTTCCAAAGTGATCATACCATTTTATATTCCCATAAGAAGTATTGGAGAACTCCAGTTGTCCCGCTTTCTCGCCATATTCTGTTTTGTTAGTCATTTTAATTTTAGCCTTTCTCATCAATGAGGCCAATTTTAAGGGGAACGTGATAGTTTGGATTATTATTTCGAGTGAATATTATTACATTATTCCCATGTTGACAACGTGCACCAACATGTGACTTGATTTGACCAATGGAAGATTAACGGACATGAAAAAAGCAAAAATATATAGTATCCTTGTGCAGTGAGCCTTGCCTTCTAACACTTCTGCCAATGGCATGAGAAAAACATTTGCCAGCTAATCCACCAATCAAATAAGGAGGGGAGATATGAGGAAGAGCTGAACAAACTACCTCCCAGAGTTAAACACAGTTGAAACAGCCATCTTGAACATTTTGAGAATAAATGATCATTGTTTTAAGCCAATGGTCTGTGGGAGGATTTGCTACACAGCATTACTGTGGCAGTGATTGATTGCCACAAATGTAGACAATTGTCCTTGTCAAATTCATCAAACTGCCTACAAGCATAACTCTCAGCTAGACAGACTGATAAAGTCTGTGTTTAGCTAACATAGTGAATAGCTGCATTCGAACTGCTCCAGGTAACCTTGAACTCCCTGCCACTCAATATTTATCAAAGCCTTGATTAAAAGAAACAATATTTACAGAAGACTGCCTGAATGTTATGCTATCCATCCATTGCCCACATTCTCTAAAACATCTTTCTGCAGTAATCCCAGGTGGCAGAGAGCGATGTCCTGGACCAAATTGTTTCCATTCTTCCAGAGCAGCGTTTAGTAGGTTGTTCTTTGGCATTATGCCATCAGTGTATCTTGGAAGAAATCATGTAGAAAATCTTCATGATATTTATGCTTATGTCGGCTGTAAGGACATGGTTGAGGACACTCTATGGAATACCAGGATAGTTCAAAAGTGTGGGATTGTTACTAGGTTTTGTAACTGGGACAACTGAAATCGCCTAAAGAACTGAGTTTTTATTATATCATGAATCATGTGGTGTAATCATCTGGTCCAGTTTCTTTCTTTCTATTGGCCACCACAAAATTCAGACCAAATTCATGGTCCACTGTATTTAATCTTTGACCATGCATTTTAAAAACTGCCTTCAATTCTGGCTCCTCCCTAATTTTCTCACCCAAGTAATTTAAAATTTTATTTAGTCTTCTTTTTTTGTACGAGTATTGGTGGGGACTTGGTTGCAGAACATGGTGGTAGCCATCACTGATTGTACAATCCACCCAACTGCCTGGTTTCATCATGGGGTCCTCCCATTTAGTAGCTCCCATAAATTCAGCCCCCAATTACCATCACTTTGCCCTCTCTCATTCAACAAAAGTGTACTGAGTGCATGCAATGTCCCAACTCTGTCCTAGGCCTGAGAAAAAATATGAACACAATTGGTTCTTGCCTTTAGAGCATTTGCAATCTATGGAGAAGGTCAGACAATTCTGTCTTTGACTCTAAATTTAGAATAGCAGGAGTACCTGCATAGTAGGCTTTTGAGGGGATCAAGTTAGAATGACATAGAGTGCTCAGTCAGTGCTCTGTTAGTTTTATTATGACCGATATTGTTGCATTCTTTTTTTTTTTTAAGATTTTATTTATTTGTTACAGAGAGAGAGAGACAGAGCGCAAGCACAGGCAGACAGAGTGGCAGGCTAGAGGCAGAGGGAGAAGCAGGCTCCCCGCCGAGAAAAGAGCCCGATGCGGGACTCGATCCCAGGACGCTGGGATCATGACCTGAGCCAAAGGCAGCCGCTTAACCAACTGAGCCACCCAGGCGTCCCTACTGTTGCATTCTTATTGCTTGATTATTTCAACACTGTCTTACCTACTATTTCTTCCCCAATTTCTCATCACACCAAACAGCTCCTGAATGTTTTTGCCAGAGTAATCTTTAAAATATAACTTTTCCCATTATATAAATGTGTAATACATAGACTAACATATGTAAGGAAATACAAAATTACTCCCTTTACTCAAAAATATCTGTTTAGTGGGTACCTGGATGGCTCATTCAGTTGGGTGGCCGGCTCTTGATTTCCGCTCAGGATCATGGTATCAGGGTCCTGGGATCAAGATCCATTTAGGGCTCCCCACTCAGTGGGGAGTCTGCTTCAGGATTCTCTCTTTCCTGCTCTCTCTGCCCTTCCCCCTGCTCACTCTCTTTCTCTCTCTCTGTCTCTGAAATAAATAAAATATTTTTAAAAATATATCTGTTTAACATCTTGATAAGTTTATTCTAGACTTGTGCTTTGCACATGTGTATGTGACAGTTCAGCAGAGGAATTTAGAGTCCTGGGTCTGAAAGCACATTATCCAGTTTGGAATTCTACCTTCTACTAGTTACCTTTAACAGACTATTTCATTCTTCTTTTTCACTGGTTCCTTAACTTTAAAATGGGATCTAACAAGATATTCAAGTGGGTCTCAGCCCAAGACAATCATGCTTCTTCCAAATGAGTTGCAAGACCATGATATTTAGGTTTTGTGAACAGGAGGTTGACACTGGTGATATAACTCTTAATTTTTCACCCACAAAAGTGAAATATAAGGGTTGGGGGCTATTGAAGAAAAAGGAGGAAATTTTTGAAAGTGTAGTTGCTGCTCCAAGTCCTGCATTCTCACACTGGAGAAGAGTTGGGTATTTCCCTGTTTACTTCAAATGAAGGAACAAGCCTTTCTAGAGAAGTCAGAGGGCATGGTGAGGTCTCCTGCAGCCATGGAGCCTCAGTGGACTGGTCTGACCTGAGCCAGAGACCCTAAAGGGCAAGGCACAAGCCAGTTGTTCTAATGGCAGAAGCATCCCTATGTAACTGCCCTGGGGACATTCACTTCCAGAGTCTAGAAGGATAAAGGATATATGTGTTTCTCATGCATCATCCATGAAAGAGAGACATCATGGGATTATCCTAGAACCTTCGTGGGAGTCATATAGAGAAGTAAGAAGATGAAATAAGGTAGAGTACCACCAGATACCTTTTGGGTGAGGAATGAGTTGTAAGTTACCATCTGAAGAGTAATAAGGGAATCAAATAATAAGTAATAAGTAATCAAGTAATAAGGGTAATAAGGGAATCAAAGGTGGCAAATCCCCAAGCAAGTGGGAGAACCCACAAATACTGCCATTGAGGAAAAAGGTCAGCCCTAAGACTTACTAACCCAGAGAGTGCCAACAGCAGCTCTCCACATCTTCCAGTGACCAAATAATAACTTCCTGCCTCTTTCTCTCCCATTCCCAGCCCAACTCTTTCCACCTACTCCCTGAATGGGGAACAAGGTAACCATCAATCAATCACATGCAAAATACTGATTACAACCTTGGCTAGATATATTAATTATTGTCTAGATGACATTTTATTATATGAAAGTGATCAGGAAGTTCATGAGGCACCCTAATTTTCATCTATGAATAAGATGAGAATGAGTCCGGGGTGCCTGGGTGGCTCAGTGGGTTAAAGCCTCTGCTTTTGCCTCAAGTCATGATCCCAGGGTCCTGGGATTGAGCCCCACATCAGGCTCTCTGCTCAGCGGGGAGCCTGCTTTCCCCTCTCTCTCTGCCTGCCTCTCTGCCTACTTGTGATTGATCTCTCTGTCAAATAAATAAATAAAAGCTTTTTAAAAAAAGAGAAAGAATGAGTCCAAAAGAATAAATGTCAAAAAGCAATGGCACAAATGAAGCTACTTTAGGATTATAGCCTACAAGCCATGCTTATTCACCCTGTTGGCTACACGGCGATGATAACAGCACCTACCTCATGGGGTCATGAAAAATGAATGAGCTAATGCATAAAGAACACTTAGAATGGTGCCTGACAAAATTATACTACCAATGATTCATTATCACTCTGATTAGTGGTTTAATCATATCTATTAGTCTTCAGTTTAAAGTTCACAAGTAGTTAAATTTTTGTGTGATTTAATAAAACTAGAATGTGAATATATACTATTTTAGCCATTTAATTATAGCCTATGTCATTAAACATTTTTCTAAGACAAATTTTTTGTTGATTACAAATATTCCATCCCATGGTAGTATAACAATATGTTGAATCATTGGGCTGCTCCTTATTTGAGAATCATTTGTTAAACCTCAACTCAGTCTAGCAGTGTTCTTCCTTTCTGGTCTTAAGTCCATCTACATCACATCATGCTTTAAGAAAATCGAGATTTTTGCCTTATCCCAAACACAAGCAGTAACTTCAGCTTTTTCATTTATTTCTCACACAATTAACAATGGACCTCTTATTCACCAGCTCCTTTGAAAACTCTGCCTATCTTTAAGCCAAATTTAAATGCTATGGCTTACAGGAAGTCTTCCTGGATTTCCTTCTCCTTCCCTTCTCTCCAGAAGGAAATATTTTCTTTGCCACCTGCCTTGGTGGAACTTAGCACTTTCCATGGCACTTTTTATTCTGTTTTCTGAGGTCATTTTTTGAATGTGTATCTTACCTCCGTGTCTAGACAGTAAGCATCTTGAGGACAGAGAATGCCCTTTTTTCATTTTGACGTAGTTTTATTTGAACACACATACTAGATGCCAGATATTGTGCAGGGTGATGAGACTATTAAATAAATAAGACACAAGCTCTACCACTAAGGATAACCCTTTGTCACATGAAAAACAGATGTTGTAGTAAAGTTGCATTGCTTTTTCCAAATACATGCTTCCCCTTTCTGTGAGACGATTATATTCACTGACATTAAGTTTTGTCCCTGCTTTGCTTGGTGCTTGCTTTTGCAGTTTAACAAATAACTCCAACTCTTAATGGCTGAAAACAGCAATCATGTAGCAGTTCGTGATCCTGTGGGTTAATGATCTGAGCTGAGTTTAGCTGCATGGTTCTTTAGCTGCTCCTACCTGGGCTTGCTTCCACTACTGCAGTCAGCTGGGGCTCAGCTGTGCTGGGTGGTCCAGAATGGCCTCACTCCTAGGTAGGCAAAGGTCCCTTGGTTATCTTCCACATGCTTCTCCAGAGGCTAACACAGGGTCATTGACAAGGTGGTCAAAGAGTTCCAAGAGCAATGAAAGACAAGCCATAATAGCATGTAAGCACTTTTCAAACCTCTCTTCGCATCACTGAAAGAAAGGAATTAATTTGCCTCATACCAGTGGAAGCAGAAAATTTATGGTCATGATTTACTAATTTGAAATGAAGGTATAAGAGATCAGAAACTATAAATAGGCAAAAACTAATGAGATTGAGAAAAATACAGGGAGATTTAATAACTAGAATCAACCAATGGAAGAAAAACAGAGAAGAGATAAAGAGAAAAGCCAGAATTCCAAGAGAGTTCAAGAATTCCTGGTAGCTTTGAATATCATTCCAAGTTTAACTTTACATCATAGTAAGTTACAATATGTCCCTTTGTTCCTAATTCAATCAAGTGAGACTCTGTTCCTTGTAACTAAAGAGACTTGCTATAACAAAAATCAGTGCCATGAGTGGGGTTGCATGGAAGCAGACACTCATAAGAAGCAGAAGGTGCTTGGAATAGGCAATCAGGTATTTGAGAGAATCTTTATGACTTGGTATAGATTCCATTTTAAACAATAATTCAATGCAACATTAAGCTACTGTTTGTGGTCCTTATGTCTCAGACCACCTCTTCAGGTCAAGCTTTGAGGGTTTGGATAGCCATGGAGTAATTTAAAGAGGATAGGAAATATGGGGTGGCAGGTATGAGATGAGCTCAAGACAGCAGTGAGGCATTTCTAGTGGCTGAAGAATGAGTACTATATTAGGGTAGTGCAGCTGGAACCAGAACTTTGGAAACACAGTGTGACCTATTGAAGGATGCTCTTCCTGCTGAAAGCTGACACAATGAGGCCATTGGAAAGCAAGCCTGAAAATTATCATATGCATTGCTGAATTGCAGCATGGGTCAAACTCCCAATATTAACATTTTCTATGACCTGGGTTAAGTATCTGGTTGACAAAGACTGAGACTTTACCATGAATATGGGATATCTCGAAGACACCCGAAGAGTAGAGACCCCCTACACCATAGATTCTTCCTGAACACTTCTCACTTCAGTCCCACCCCACCCCCACCATCACACAAGATAGTCTCTCTCCATTAACAATGGGTAGTGGACACATTGGTGCTTTCCCAGGTCTTCTCAGATCACTTTTTTACTATTTCTGTGGGTCTGACTTTAATGTGCTTTTCCAGACAAGAGCCTGTACTCTTTCCTCTTAGAGGCTACTGGAACACACTTTGGGAAGTACCTGGAAATGGACCTAAGATTCTGTACCCAATTCCAGTGTGTGGGGTTTTCCTTCCACTGAGCAATTCTCTGACACCAGCTGAGTGTCTTACGATTCAACTCAATTCTGACACTATCTCCCAGGTTAAGGACATGGTCCCACAAGACCACCAACCATCCCTACTTCCAACAGCAGTCTCAAGTCCAGGTTGTCACCTATGCTTCTGACCAACCAACAGTAGATGAGAGGTTCCAACAACTCCCTCTCTGGTTTTAATGAATGTGCTAGAGCAGCTCAGAGAAGTATTTCACTGACTAGATTAGCAGTTCATTATAAAAAGGATACAATGCAGAAACAGCCAGTTAGAAGAGATGCACAGGGCAAGATAAGGGGGGAAAGGCTCAGAGCATCCATTTCCTCTCTGAACATGTTTACCAACTAGGAAGCTTTCTGAAACCTGTCCTTTTGGAATTTTATAGAGGCTTCATTACATAGATGTGATTGACTAAAGCATTGGCCATTGGCCATTGAACTCGATCTCTATCTCCTGCCATCCCTGAAGAGGTCAGGAAGGTAGGACTAAAAGTTCTGACCCTCTAATCATATGGTTGGTTCCAGTGGCAACCAGCTCCCATCCTTAGGTGAAGTTCAAAAGTTACCTCATTAAATGAACAGAAGGCACTTTTATTGCTCTCATCACTGGGGAAATTTCAAGGGTTTAGGAGCCCTGTGCTAGAAACAGGGACAAAGACCAAGTATGTATTTCTTATTATCAATCACAATATCACAGAACCTTTTGCATGACTTTGCCTGAGTAGCATCTTGGGGAATCTGTCCCATCCTTATCCTGCATCCCCCGACTCCCATGTTCTCCTAGGAGCACTTCATTAACGAACCACTTGCATACAAGTTTTTATTCCCAAGTCACATTCTGGGAATCCAGACATAGGGTGGGAAAAAAAAAATGAGTACAGAACCAAGTAAGATGGGCAGTAGTTGCAAAGTAACAGAAAACACCTGCAGAGGCTCACTTTCTCATATTCTTATCAAACATGCCAAGCATGTTGGGTGGCTTGATGTGGAGAGATTGATAAGGCATTGTCACTGGTTGGGCCTTGGATAAAAAGAGCACAGCCCCAGAATAGCCTTCATTCTTGCCGTGTCCCACTTTCAGTTCCAGTGCAAAGGCATCTAAAATAAGCAGCCTCCATTCACTCCTTCAGATATGAGTTTTCATTTCAGCTGATATAAGATCCTAACATAAAACTTGCAACTATGTGAAAGATGGATCAGAAAAGGGTCCAATGCCATATCCTGTTCATGGTAAAGTGCCCCATTAACACTTCTTGAAATCACTGTTGTTTGGTTATAAAATTCCATAATGTCACCAGTGGATGACTTAGAGAAGGGTGAGCAATTTACTTTGAGGTAAATGGAATCACCATCTTTGTGGGAATATTCAAAATCATGGGTCACGGGTGTGGCTTGTAAAGCAGAGCCTATGTTTGGGGTCACAAAGCATTTCCCAGGTTTTCCAAAAATTTAAGGAGGAAAAGGGAAAAAGGTATGGTGGAAATTTTGTATATATCTAAAATGTTCTAAAAGTTCCTCCTAATAAATTTAAAAGATGCTTAAAAAGTATTCTCATTTGTCTTTTATTAAAAAGAAAAACAGTTTGGAATATCAGAAAATCACTCAGAATTATCTTCACATCAAGTCAGATAAGGACCTGTCTTGGGATCTCCTACACCTGGTCCTTTTGGAACAAGAACAAACATGTAAATGTGTTGTGTTAAGGACACCACCAGCACATAGAGACATGAGATCATCATTAAAAAAAAAAAAAAAAAAAATTCTCCTGATGGAGAGAAGTGAATTAGGGGAACTAGGAGGGAGAGACAAACCATGAGAGACTGTGGACTCTGAGAAACAAACTGAGGGTTTTCGAGGGGAGGGGGGTAGGGGGTTGGGTGAGCCCGGTGGTGGGCATTATGGAGGGCACGTATTGCATGAAGCACTGGGTGTGGTGCATAAACAACGAATTATGGATCACTGAAAAAGATTAAATTATATTAAATTTTTAAAAATTCTCCTTCATTTGGATTACAACTAATTCTTGAATATTACTGTGCTTAAGCTGAGTAACAGGCGTAAACCAGCAAGTTCTACTGGAAGAATCCTTCCTGGTGAAACTGCATTACAGATTGAGGGGGTGAGCCACCCCACATCACAATATGACTTCCCTTAACATCTTGTCTTTCTATTATCAACAGCAAACATGCATTGAGTACCTGTTATGTGTGTCCCATTGAATTGCATGCTGGACATGTTTTTAAATGTCTGTTTAAGGAGGATTTTCCCTGTGAGTGGTTTTCAAGGCCATTGAAAGAAAGACAGTTTAGCTGCATAGAAGGTTCAGATCTAGAGGACAAAGAGATGTAGGCAGAGCAATATGCATGAAGATCTCCTCGATGCTGGGCACAAGGGGGTTTACTCGGGGGCGGGGGCGGGGTGGCTAATCCAGTTGTATATAAGCGTCCGATTGGGTGGGTGTCCCAGCCAGCCATGGGCACCAATCCACCAACAGTACTTACATCTGTAGCCCTGAAGTAAGTAGTGATCTGTTTGGGGGGAATTACTCCAGAGACGTCTGGATCAAATAGACACATACTTTTTTTGGCCTGGAGCATATCCTGACTCTGCAGTAAGTCAGTTTGGGTCTCATAGTTACCTACCTCTTTGAGGACCCAAATTCTGATCCCAAGTCTTCTCTTTTTCCTCACTGGACCATTAGGGTCTCTGGTGGTACCTGGGTACCCAGTACCCATTCCTCTTCAGGTAGTCCCTTGATTTATCTTTGGGAAACTATGGCCAGGAGCAGCATTGCAGTTAGGAGCCTATGAGAAGGTGTGAATGTAGGAATTCAGAGTCCGGGATATGAAGCCACTGTGCTTGAGCCCTGGTGATACTGCTTGCCAGCTGAGCAGCCTTAGGCAAGAAACTTACTCTCTGTGAGCTTTAGTCTCCTACACTATAAAAGAAATAATCATAGCTCCTGCCACCTGGTGAGCATGAGGTGACTGAGTCTATGTGCCTGGCACATACTAAGTGCTGAATCCAGGTTAATGATGATTATTATCCCTTCACCATCATATATAGTCCTAGTAGAGATGTCATTCAACATGTTCTGAGCATTCCAGGGGGTGAGCACATGTCCCACTCTAAGCCAATCAGACTACTTCTCTTGGGAATTTGATTCTTGGACCAAAAAAAAGGATGGAGAAATTCATGGAGCCAGTTTATTCTGGGATGGTATCATGAGGATGCTGCCCATGTGTGTTTACTTCTCCGCTTCCTGGATATCTGGGTCCCAGGCCTTCCCAAGATCTGGCTCATCAGGTTCCCCTTTGGACCCTGAGAGCTGCCCCATGTCCTTCTGACACATCCGTGTTTTGCTAAATTGTTCAGAATCTGTTTCCTTTGTTTGTAACCAAAGCCCCCTGACCAACATAGGGGACCCCTCATAAGATTGGGGACAAGGCAGTCTTTGTGTTTGAGTCCCCTGATTTGCTCAGCCACATTCTCTGGAATAGGAAAAAGTAAAAGGATTTCTGCCTATAGAGATGTGGTAGAGAGTAGAGATCTGCCATACAGATCCTCTTTGAGGAAAGACTTGACCAGTTACATAAAAGTGACCCCAAAACTTAGTGGCATGAAACAAGCATCTGTTTTGTTCATGGGTGTGTGGATGAGAAATTCAGATAGGGAAGAACAGAGACAGTTAGCCCCTGCTCCAAAAGACCTCAGCTGGAGGACTCTGAGTCTAAGGACTGGAATCATCTGACTGCTCATTCCCTTGCACAATGACATTAGATGCTGGTTATTGGCTGAGGCCCTGGCTGGGGCTGGGCTCAGAACTCCTACCTGTGGCCTCTTCCTGGGGTCTGGGTTGGGTTCCCAGGGGCCAGTGTTGAGAATCAACAGAGTGAGGTGGAAGCTGTATGGCCTTTGATGACTTGGCCTCAGAAGTCACAGTCTTCCCCCACAATCTATTTGTGTCCAATTTTAAAGGGAGGGAAAAGGAGGGAATGGCAAAGTTTTAGAAGAGCATGTGGAACCAAAAATATTGCTTTGGCCATTTTTGGAAAATGTCATTTGCCACAGGTATGTTCCTTTAAAGAGAAAGTAGAAACCATGATGAGAGCTATAGCTTGGTCCCCAAGGATGCATGAAGGAAATATACAAATACCTGGATTTAGAAGGGAAAAGATGGTGAAAACATACAGATAAGGTGAAAAATCCATGTTTTTGTATCTTACAAGTAAAGCCATTAAAACAATCTTGGAAACATCCAGACACTTAACCTCACGTAGACCATGATCCAAATTAGGATAGTTGCAGCCTTTGGAAATATTGCAACAGACACCTAGAAAAAATGCTGTTCCCGCATTACAGCCCTTCACTCCAACCACAAGACTACATGAAGAAGACCTTGTTTGGGGGCGAAAGGAGATGCTGGACCAGCCTGGTGGTAGAAGCCCTGCTTCCACCTTAGAGATAATATCACAGATGAGCCAGCTATTCTTTGATGGGGTAGAAACTGATGCCACCTTTGCCTCTGGAGCAGATGCTACCTACGCCTTGCTCACACTACTCTTGTCTATCCAACCATATGGCCTCCTGTTCTTGGCACCCATGACCTGAGGCCCGGAAAGCTGTCCAGCAGAGGCCTCTCTGCTCTGGAACCTGCTCAGCTTTTGCAAGGGGCAAGTCAGAAGTTCCAGAGGCTGATGCCCCAGGAGCGCCCCTTGACCCATGGAGTTGGAGAACAAGTCTGAAGAATGCTATATCCCAAGGCCCAACCTGACTGAGCCTCTTCTTTCCTCTGTTTCACTTCCTCACTCTCCCACTGGGAGTGCGGCTTGGCTCCTCTCCAAACATACTAGATGCCTTCAAATTGCAGTCTTAAGGCTGGACACTGGAGGATCCCAACCAAAACCTCCTATCTATCATCCTGGGAGAGAGAAAAATGAGGTATGGGGAGAGGCGAAGAAGTTGCTTGGGATGTCCTACAAGTGGGACATAGAATTGTAGGTCTGTTTGTGTATGAGGATAATCACCATGACATGTGACAATGATCAGTTTTCCAAAAATGGCCCTATTTGGATTGATCCCTTTTAAGCTGCAGGGTCACAAATCTTCACTAATAGCCAATATAAGGCTACAAGGAGCAAGGTGGGACCTCAGGCAGGTCCTAATGGCTATCATCCACTATTATTATCTGTAAAATGGAAGTAACAATAGCAACTAACATATAAATATGAGTTACATAAATATTAAGTGATCCTAATACCCTTTAAAGAGTGCCTGGAAAGTAGCAAAGTTTCAGGGGGGAAAAATGTGTTGTTTTTATATCCACAAAGTCTCCCTTTGAGGTCTTAGAGCTACCTTTAATAAAACTGGTCCAAAAGTGAACTCACTCACCAACTCCCTGCAAACCCATTTCTATCAGCATATCCCACCATAACACCTAGAATGATTAGTTGCTAATAGTTGGGCAGCAACTCAACCTGGCTTAAGCAACAAAGATTTAACTAAGAAAGGATATTTGGGGTAAATTGATATACATGACTGAAACCCTCAAGGAGGGCTGGTATTGGGCCAAATTGGTATCTACATCAGGTGTCTTTCTTTTCATTTCTCAAGGCTGGTTTCGTTCATGGCAGTTCACCCTTGTGGGGCAGCCTTGGCTGTGTGCTTACTCACACCTGCTGCCAGTAGGGTCCCTTCCATACAAAACCAGCTCCTGGGCTTTATGGCTTGGGTGGGCCAAGGCAGTCTGCCCCATGACCCTGAAGCAATAGATGGTCAAGGGGAGGCAATAAGTGCTGACTGGCTTCTGACAGGACGACCTGTCTACCCCACCCCAAAGACCACTGTGTCATCCTTAGGAGGATCAAGGATGGATATAAGAACAAAAATAGAGTGTCATTTGCAAGAGAAGGGGAAACAAATGCTGGATGGCCAAAAGCACCAGAAAGTATAGACCTCACCCATCTTGTTTCTGGTCCTTCCTTCCACCAGTAGCTTACTTTAGGAATCTTGAGTCCTTTCCCCTCCACCCCCAATTTCCATGCCTTTTTTAATCAATTGACTACTTAAATGTCCTCCCAATCCATCTACTCTCCTCCATTCTGATTTTAATATCTTATCTTGTCCAGGATACCCCAATGGTTTCAGTAGTAGTTGGAAGTCAGAAGCTTCACTAGGTTTTTTTTAACAGAAATGGAATAAAATAGTTATTTACTCTATAATGGAATGGATAAAAAGTGAACTCTAAGGAGTCTTGGAATGACAACTGAAGGAAGCATGTATCATCTCTAGACCTCAAGGATAAAAGAGAAGAGGTTGAAAGTACCACAGCTTAGAAGCAAGGAGAAGGGGCTCCATGGAGCTGAAATTCAGACCCTTGAAGAGGGACTCTCGCTAGCTGGGCTGAGTCTTTAAACTGAATGACAAATCTAGCTCAGCAAGTGTTATAACAACGGCAGATTGTTCAAGTGGAAGATGAGCAGTTGCTGCTAAGGTGAAGTGAGGTTGGGGAGATGCCATCAAGGACAAGAAGTAATCAGGAATGGGAAGCAGTCAGGGAGCATGACCAGGGCAGTGTCCATGTGAGGAACTGGAAGAAGCAAGTCCTTTCTCACTCTAGCCTCGCAGTCTCCCTTGAACACCCCATATTGCCAGGGGCCTGAGCAAAGCAGAGGTTTGCAGATTCCCAGTCCTAGGACCACAGAGCAGAGTATAAAGGATGGACTTGGAGTTGAAAGACAAGACCCTAGTCACTGGCTTTCTGAACAGTCTCCCTTTCCACTCTTCATTTCCCAATCTACCTTCCATCCCTGCTGCCTCAATTAATACCCAAATGCATCATGGCTGGACCAGTGAAAAACTGGACATAGTTTCAACAGGCAACAATGTGGGGTGGGGAGGGGATTTGCAGCCATGTTGAAAATGAAAGAAGGTACAGTCTACTGGGTGTTGTATGGAAGTGATAATTCAGTACATTCTACAACTGAAACTAATATTGCACTTGTATGTCAACTAGCTTGAATTTACATAAAAACTTAGATTTCCTCCGTCTTGTCCCCACCACCCACCCCCCCCCAAAAAAAAGAAAGAAAGAAGGTGCACTCTAGTGGCCAGCACCTCACTCTTGCTGAGTGGAGATTTAGATTTTACAAAATGATCCTTGAAATTAGGATCATGCCATGAAATTAGCCATGCCAATTTGAATGTTATTGGCTTTGTACATTTCTTCTTGTTTTGAAATTGCAAAATACTTAATAGTTGCAATATTGTCTATATGTATCTGTATATACTTAAGTAAAAGTTTTGTTATAACAAATATAAGTCATCAGGGGGAGTCTGCAAGATTTGTTTCCCTTTAAAATGGGTGGGTGTGTTGTTAAATTGATGACAAGGAAGATGCCATCTAACTGATGGACAGAGGGTCTGGTAGCCCTGATCCTATGGTCCCCAGGCCTGGAAGATGAGAAAAGGGCAGAACCATGAGCATATGTGAAGGAGAAATGCTGTGAACTGTTTTAGATGTGTTGAGAGTTGGTTAGGAGTCATAACAAAGATCTGGGTGCCAACTAGGTGATAGGGTCAGAAGGATGATTCAAGAAAGAAAGGCAGAGAAGCATTTAGTGTTATTAAATATAATCTTGGGCTTAAAAACGTTGCTGCTGGGGCACCTGGGTGGCTCAGTGGGTTAAGCCGCTGCCTTCGGCTCGGGTCATGATCTCAGGGTCCTGGGATCGAGCCCCGCATCGGGCTCTCTGCTCAGCAGGGAGCCTGCTTCCTCCTCTCTCTCTGCCTGCCTCTCTGCCTGCTTGTGATCTCTCTCTGTCAAATAAATAAATAAAATCTTAAAAAAAAAAAAAAAAAAAAAAAAAAACGTTGCTGCTGATTAATCTCCCAACTGTGTCCACTCAGTGAAGTTCAGATGTGCTGAGGGAGACTAGAAAAATGATGATGGACCATCAGAGAAGATGGGTGCTGTAACATTTGTGCCCTTAAAAGGATTGGAGAGGTTTTAAGAGCTGGACAACTGGGGTGAGGGCCTTCCAGGCTGAGGGAATGGCTGGGGGCCTAGGTTACCCAGAGGAGAAGTCAAAACTGCACCAGGCAAAGCATCAGGGGACTGACCACAGCGCTTGTATTCCAGGTAAGAGAGCTGGGATTTTATTCTGAAATAAAGTTGGAGACCCTTTGCTGCTTAAAGAGGAAAGAAGTACAAAACCCTAATTTGTTATCATTTTCATTTTTGCCATCGGGGAGGTAAGATACAGAGACATTGCCTGAGATCATACGGCATCTTAACAGGTATGAAGAAGACACAGCTGCCTCCTGCCTCCCCATCTATGAAGGACCATCACTTCTGCTCCTGTTTTCCACGCAGCTCTGGGAAGAGAGGGGTTAACACTATGTGCCTGGCTTGCAGCCCCAGTGAAATGCCTCATTTGCATATCTCTCTGGGCCCTCAGGGAGGGAACTGTCCACATCACCCCAGACTCTGTTATGGCAAAACTGGGACTAGAGGTGTTCACAGGCCCCAGTTCATCTGGGAGATGTATAACCACGGAGCTAGCTCTCCCTTGGCTACCATTAGCGCTTTATCTGAAAAGGCCAAGCAGCTCCTGCCCTATAAATTATACCTCATTTCTTTAAAAAATGTGTGCGGATGGAGAAGGGGCAGAGGGATGCATGGGAAAAGACATGGAAAGGGGGGGCAGCAAAGAAGGGTAAATAGATAAAATAAATGGGTTTGGAGCATGCCTTTTGACCATTTTGCTTTAGTCTATTGATTTGGATTGTTCCCCCTTCCCTGGGAGTAATCAATTTTTCGGTGGATGGACAGAATACAATAATTTCAAACAAACTCTTCAAATGGGTTGTCATTAATTTGCCTTTTGCTGGTCCTTATTCACTCAGAGTAAGATGTGTTTAGCTTTCTCCAAACGCTATTGGAGGTATACTCTGGGGATTTTCTGGGACTGATTGGCACAGGGCAGGGAATGTGGGCTTGGGATGGGGCGAGCAGAGCTGGTACGGACTAATGAAGGCACTGTGTTTGTTCATCTTTACAGAGTCACTTATTACCGCTAATTGGTAGGGACAGTTCAAATAAGCACAGAGGAGCAGTTATCACATGAGCGTGACATGGTTTTAAAGAGGGCTTCCCGACTCCCTGAACTCCTGCCGCAGGCTGGCTGGGCGCCTGGGCCTGGAGACTCCATAGAGCGGAGGCTTTGTCAGGACGCCCCATAGAAGCCAGCAGCCTTAAGAAAGCTAAGTTTGGCAAGTCATCGCAGGGAGCCACAGACATGCAGCTGCCTGGGACACTTAGAAAGTCAACAGCTGACGGAAGGGGAGGACTCTGAGTTTGGCTGTAAATGGACTTGAAGATGTGATTGGAATTAATTTGCAGAACATAGAGGATGTGTTCTTTAAAGGGCCCAATTGGTTTTAAATAACATTCATTTGTATGAGTGTTCAAATATTAATAAAGCAACTTACATCTCTTAGGGTTCTGCCACTGTATTTTTTTATTATTTCTCTTTGAAGAAGACATTAATTTCCTCTCCAGTCTATTAAACAGATATGAGTGAATGCACCATGCCCATCCCAATATTAGGACCAATATTTCCCAATTATTTGGTTGTATTTGTGCAAAGCAATTAGTCATTAGTCAATGCAAGCAAAAGACACCTGGATTTTCCAGAGGTCCACAAGGAAGTAGTGGTCCTGATCCATTCATTCTACAAGAGTAATAAGTGCCTACAATGAGCCAGGATCCACTCTAGGAACTGGGTGGGAACTGGGGACACAGCCAGGAAGGATATGAAATCCCCCCTGTCCTGGAACATGGAGAGTAAGCAAGTAGTGAACAAGGTCATTTCAAATGAGGTGCCAGTTGTGGAGACAATGGAACAGGGTATGTTCATGCCAATATGTCTCTAGACTTTTGAGGTACCTGCACTTAGTCTTATGGAAAACAAGATCGTGCAACACTGACAACTGGCCTATGGTGGAGCTCAGAACTTTGAGAAGATCCTAAGTAAGGCTAAGTTAGTTGCCTCTTTGTAGATACAAGAAATACAAAGACTTCTGATTCAAATTATAATCCTGTCCTGAGCAAATGCGTGAGATTTTCTGGGGCTAAACTGTTGTCAACTGAGCAAGTTTATCATAAGCCAAAGTTTTGATACAAAGCCATGATAACCTTTCCTTGGGGTTGGTTTCATCCCCACTCTGTCCTGGTTCATGGTTGTCCTCATGATTTTACTTTAAAACTACACACACACACACACACACACACACACACACACACACACTATCATCATCAACTTCAACATCATACATACACACATATCCAACTTATGGATGGTAGTAGCATTTCAGGAAGAAAAAAGAAGTCGTTTCCTTTCTCCTGAACACTAAAAATTGCATTATCTATTTATGACAGAGGTAGACGGTATGTATCTGGGCTTCTACTTTGAAAGTATTTTCAAGAAGGTGATGGACCTTCCCCAGTGAAGAGAGCAGAAAATTAGGAATATTAGTTTATGAAATTCATATAAGCCATTCTTGCAAGCCTTTGCATTTGTTTGAAATTTAAATTGAAATAATGAGCTATTAAATCAGACTAATGGGTAAGCAGGCAATGCTTTCCTAGAGAATGTAAGCCTTGGTACTTAGCAAGAAATTAGGTTTGAGTTTCTCAGCATGGAAAATAGGAAATTATTTGCTGGGTGATACATTCCATTTTAGATTTCCTGTGATATATTAAGAATGAATTTGTTGTTCATTGATACCTTCCAAGAGACCCCAACATAGGGAAAACAATGCCCCCTTCACTTCTGCATGAATGCATTCAGTTCTTTTCTTCACATCTGGAAGTCATTTATTCTGCCCTGAGACATCTGCAGGAGCTGTCGACATATGATGGAGGCATCGGAGCTGGCAAGCTTGGTGAGACCTTGGACCGTCGTCACTCTTGGTGAGGCCTGGCTTTGTTGGAGGCAAGAGGAGAACCCGCTTCCCCACTGGGTGATGAGTACAGGTTGACCAATTAAGAAGCCAGTTGAATAAGCTTTAAATGCCTTTGTGGGGGGAGAGGGGGAAAAGGAATTTATCTTGCAAAAATGAATCCTTCATTTTAAGACCTAAAAGGAAAACGTCTGGCTCAGCTCTCTGTAGGATTTCTTTCTTAATGGTCCTGAGCACAAAATGTCTTTTTGTAGGATGTATATGTGTGTATGAATAAATGTGTAACATTGAAAATGTGTTTTAAAATAACTTCATGTGATGGCTGCTTTGCCCCCTTTGTATTCTCATTGGTCAGAAGTCCTTGGAATCCACCACCAACAAATGTTTGAGGGAACATATCAGGAGCACTGAGCTGGGTGCTTTGGAGAGACAAAAATCATCTGTTGGTGAAGCTGGCCTGAGATTCTTCCTCTGCTTTCATGAAGAACAAAGCATATGAATCTAGCCCACACCCCTAGGTCAAAAACAGGAGGGTTGAGAATGAGCACCAGTGCTCCAAATATGGAATAAAGGATGTAGGAAAGCCCCATTGACCTCACACTAGCATCTCACTCTCTGAAATACCTGAAATGTCCCTTTATAGAACTTTCTGGGAGTCGTAAGCATGATGACAGCTCTCCTAGCAACCTTTACCAATATGCCAAGGCCCCCATGAGGGGCCATTCTTGCAGCTGCTAGGAGTTCAGCAGCCACATCTAGACATCTCAGCATCTTAATAGGAATGAAGGAAAGGGAAGAAAGTGTGAGGATGCTATTTAGGGCTGGAGGTTGAGAAGGGACCTCCAAAGACTGGCTTGGTCTACACATTTTAACAAGGGTCTGCCCTGCTTAGAACCCAAAGAAGGAGTGGGAATGGCTGAAGAGAAGGGACAGAATGGTGCAATGGGCTTGTTCCCCACAAAGCAGGATCTTTTCAGGCTTTCACAGGACACAGTGAAGGGAGGAGGGCAGGGGAAACAGCCTGTGGAGATGTGCAATAGGAGGCAGTGATGGCAAGGGTAGAGGATGGTTATGATGGGGACAAAAGGAAGCCACACAAGAAAACATAGGAGCTTGTGGAGCCAAAAGACAAGACGTTGAGATTGGTCCACAAGATAAGGATTGTGCCTTGGCCTAAAGCTAATGTGATGAGGTAATAGCCCCAAATATTAATAATTAAAACTTCTTCCTTGAAACACAGGAATTTCTCCCAGCTCCTAAGAATCATGTTCTTCTAAGTCAGAAATGAGATCTATAAATACAGCCTACTGGACAACAGGAGGGAAGGGAGAGAGGGAACTGATGACCATGGCCTATGACAGAAAGATTCACAGGCAAAACTTGCAGCCATTTTCCTGCCCTTGGGAGAGAAGATAAAAGTTGCCCTGATCTGATGACACACTGGAGGGAAGGACAAGCCACAGGGTTAAGAGAATGAGAGAGAATTGCCAAACAGGCTTACCTTCTACAGCCATGCCTGGTACTTACAAGGAACCCATTCATACATTCTTTTGACAAGTATTTATTGAGTGTCTAGGACATGGCAGCAACTGTTCTGGGCATTTGGGACATGTCTATGAACCAAACAGATAAAGATCTCCAGCCCCGTGGAGCTTACATCCCAGCAGAGAAGACAGACAGTAAACAATAAACAGAAATAAAGTGCATAATCTCTTAGAGGGTAAAACATGCCAAGAAAAAAAGAAAAGCAGAAAGAGGGAGGGGACCTGAAGTATGTAAGGGGGAGTTATAATTGAGCATGGTGACAGTAAGCCTCACTGAACTAGACTACAGCCAAAACATGAAGGCATTGAGGAAGGGCTGGGTAGGCTGTGTGGCCCTCATGGCTGGGAAACAGCCCAGCCATGGCTCACTTTGGAGTGAAACTTGTCTGTGTCCCCCAGATTCTCTTCAGAAATCTGTGACCCATGCTGCAAAAGCCACCACCTTTGGCCAACCCAGCACACACCAAGAGTAAAGAGGGTAGATGGATATTCTTCAAGAAGGTGATGGTGAGGTTTAGAAAGCCTTGATGATGATCAAAGTGGAGTGAGACAGAAACATGTGACTAACTTGCTCACTGAGCTAGGACAGCAGTGGAACCCTCCACCAAAGTGGATTCCTTCTGCTTCAGAATTTCTGCCAAAACACAGTCCCAAATGAGCTATTGGACAGCCAGCTATTTGTTTTTATTATTTCTTCTTGACTGGGCTTAAATTTTATAACTGAGTGTCCCTAGGACTTAGCCTACATCTTGTGATAACCCCCTAATTTTATTTTTATTTTCTTCAGGCTTATGTCATTTTGACCATTGAGTCATAAGGCTTCCTACTAATTACACTTATTAATACTTTTTTTGTCAAAAGATTTGTCATTTGCTTTATTTATAAAGTCATGAGTTCACTAGAAATAAAGCAGGGTATATATAACCCCCAAAATGGATAGGATCTATGAAACCCTTGTAGCCCCAATTTTCTGAAGATGCCTTGATTTTGAAATTCTGCTCCCAGCAACTTTACTACAACCTAGAAATTCACACTTTATGTCCCAGTCTGTCATTCATAGCCAGGCATCCTGCAAATTGGTGTGACCAGGTGTGTGAATACTTGGCTTAGATTATGTGGCCATGGGAGATGAGTCTGTGTTCATGCATGTGCACAGGTGCATCTGTCCACCCACTTTGTAGTTTGTCCTTTTTATGAGTCCTCAAGAAGATTCTAGTCTTTCTACTTACCTTCTTTGGAAACTACTCCAAAAGCTAATAACTCCAAGACCTGAGATTTGGCCCCCAAAATCATGAATCTCAAGTTCCCAAAAGCCCTTGTCCTTTGCTGTTAGAATCTTTCCCTTGGGTATAAGTAGAGGGCATTCCTTGGTAATTTTGACAATTCATTCCATGCCTGTCCATAACTAAAACATATTCAGTCCATATCTATCCAAAAGGCCAGTTCAGTGGTCAAGAGTGTGGTCTGGGATATTCACAATCTCAGAGGTTTATATCTAAATGGGTGCCCTCTCTTTGCCCTCCCCATTTTATAATCATTGCCCTTGGGGAGTGTGGAGGATAAGGTAGAGAAAATGAGAGTAATTAGGATCCAATGGTGTCATAATGCTTTCTAGCATGAGCAAATATGGACAGTTGGGGCCTAGCTCCAAGGGAACATGTTTCATCAAGGGTTATACAAATCAAAAGCGCTCCTTCCATTGCAAGTGCAACTGTCCCCACTCAAGTTCGCCCATCATCATAACAGCCTGTGTCCTTGACAAGCAGTGAAGCACAAGGAAAATCAGCCTTCATTCCCACACTGGCCTCCCTCCTTTTGTGCTTTCAGTATCATACTCTACAGAGCACCATCTGCAAGCCCTTAGAGGTTTCTGATGAATACTCACTTTCTTTCACACCTTGGCACCAAAGATATTACTTTAGTCTTTCTTCATATCCAGCACTAGTAGGTCTCATTGTTTCATAAAATCAAAATGTCTATGAGGAGGAAGACAGGAAAGATGGCCTACAGTGAAGGCAAGTGAAAAATATTAACACGTAAATGCCACATATGCAGGGAGTGGCTCAGCTCCCCCAGTTCTGGCCAAAGGTCCCCAGCACCATTCTAGATGGGAGGACAGTGCATCCTTGCATCCTACCCCTTACAAGCTCCATCTTCTTGTGTGTATATTTGGGAAAGCATTATCTATATTAATCATCAGGATTAAATGAGAGAATATGTGTAAAACCCTCACACACTGCCCACCACATAACCAAATTTAATAAATGGTAGTGGTGATGATGAAGTTTAATGAGTGGATGCCAATTTTAATTACTTTCGATGTTATGCTTAATGCAAGTCAAGGAAGCATTTATTAAGCACCTCCCCCAAAATGTCTGTGGGTACACTTGGGGAAGGCTACAACAACTAGGAAAACTCTGGACTGAACAAGAAGGTGTTCAGGCATCCTCACGATATTCTCTGTCCTAGCCATGAGGCATTAATCTGCTGAGGCCTTTGTCTCCCACCTAAAAATAGTGTTGGCAATAGCTTCCCTACCTTACCTTATAAATCCTATATAAAGAGATGAGAAAGTGAATGGCGTGTTTCTTTCTATCCCAAATAAAACCAGAAGATGCACACCCACTGTCAGTGATGGAATATGTGGGATACTAGGTGACACCATACTGTGAGCTCTGCGGTGAATCATGTTTTTCTCGCTCATTCTAAGCATTTGACAATGGAAGGGGGAACCATAGCAAATGTCTCTTATTCCTGGAGATAGTCTTTTCCAAGTGTTCAAATTCAATGTCAACAAATATTATTGAGAGTCTACTATGTGCCAGGCCGTGCTAGGCCAGCCCTGTCCTCTAGAATTGTTGGAGGCGATGAGAATGTTCCATATCTGCACAGTCTTGATATAGAAGCCACCAGCCCATGTGGTTATTGAGCATTTAAAATGGGGCTAGTGTGACTGAGGAACTGAATTTTTAATTTTGTTTAGTATTAATGAATTTTAAATTAAATCTGAATGACCACATGTAATGAGGGACTGCCATGGACAAAGCAGGACTAGACACTGGAGATGCAGCTCTGAACAGAAGAGCTGAAAGTTCTTGCTTTCTTGAAGCTTGTGTTCTACTGAGAGGGAAGTGGGGACGGACAAAAAGACAATAAGTAAAATATAGTGAGTCCAGTAGTGGAAAGGGCTATAAAAAATAATAATAAATCCAAAATAGAATTGGGAAAAGTCTGAATTCTAAAAGAATTAATGTACTTAACTGTTTCCATGTCCTGTAAAGGCGAGCCTCTCAGATTTTGTTTCAGGTACTGCCTGAAGCAAACTGTAGAGTCCAGAGCACACAGGTTTTGAATACATCCAGGAAATCAGGTGTCTGATTCGGACGGTGGCTTCTATCCTTCTCAACTCTGTACTCAAAATACACCACTTCTCACTTGGCACAATCATCAGAAATAATGTGTAGCTTAATAGAACTCCTCCATTAAAAGGTTTTGGAAATAATATATGAAATTAATGGTTTACAAGAATAGTTTTAGACACTTGAAAACATAGCTAACCTAAAGACCTTCAATGCACCATGAATACATTCATTCCTTGACTAAAAATGAATCCCAAAATTGGTTTTGATTTTTATTTAAAATTCAAATGTCTGGTGTCCTTAAATTGAACAAATGATATTTAAAAATATCCATATCAGCCTCCAACATCTGCAGATTGCGATTTGCATTTTGAAATTGGCTGCTTGAAATGAACGACATGAGCACTGCCTCTCTTCCCTGCCTCCCTCCAGTTAGTTAATGAAATGCGAGAGGTCAACCCTTTGTCCTTAAATTAGTTCCCATAAAAATCTTTTTGTACTTTGCAGCTTGTTATGATGTCTTGAGGCTGAAGGAAACGTTGCCATTAATTACATCTTTGTTGAATATGGATATCTATTCAGAGTTAGTTGAACAGTTTCAAACAAAATTAGCATCTAGCGACACTCAGGCCAGCTTTGGGTTGGTTATCAAGAATATTTTTCTTTTTTTTTCCTTTAAAAAATTTTTTTTAAATAGCTAAGAGAATGCTCTTCGGCAAGTGTGTATTATCTAATATATTCAGCTTTCAGTTGCTACTTTTTTCCAGATGAAGATGAGCTTAATTGAGGTTGTCCTTTTAAGTTTGTAGAGCCCTTCAACATCTCACACAAAAGCATCTAGAGGCTTTTCATTTGTCTTGAGTATGTTTCAGATGTACAAATATTATTTACTTTAAACTCCAAATCAAAAGGTGCACTGTAACTGTTTTAAATAAAACATTAGTCAAGACTGAAATATATATAAATTCAAAGCAAGGATTTTTTTTTTTTTAAATCATTTATGGGAAGGAAGCTCGGTTAACAAATTTTAGAATACATGCTGGAGGCACTGTTTAGCAATGTACTTCAAGCAAGCACTTAATAAAGGAATTTATTTTCAGTTCTCCAAAGATAAATATTACAAACCCACTCTACAGCTGAGCTATAAAGTTAGCTTCCTGTTTCAGATGCTTTGAGCATTTGCTTGAATAAGATGGGGTAAAGCTTGATTTTGAAGAAGTGAGGTTGATCAGTGAAATATACCCAGTGTGCTTGTTCACGGGAGCGTTTTGAAGAAATGAAGAAAAACATTCAGCCACAGGCTCTGCGCTGTACAAACCAGTTTGTAGTATGGGGGTCTTGAAGGCTGATAAGTGGGACTCCAGCCCTGGGAAGGAAACCCTATTTTGTGAGCATTTGAATCAACACATTGGAAATTATAATACATCTTAGGGAAGAGGGCAGAAACTGTGAAAAAGAGACGAAGATCGCTTTTTGTTTTTAATAAAAGAAAAATAAATAAAGCCCCAAGTGCTACATAAACAAAGTAGATTAACTGGTTTAGGAATAAAATTCTCAAACCCGGTGAAAGTTAATTATTCCCTATTGTAGGAGAGACAAAGAGTATGAATCTTTTTTCCCCCATCAATAAGGGTCTTGTTTAATATCTTAAAAATATGTTGTAGTGATTTTTATTTCTTTCATTTTCCTCCTGTTCCTTTCCTGAATATGGAACCAGAGTGTCCCTTGTTGTGAAGCATTCCCTAGGAAGGGGTACTAACCTTGTATTGCTTTTAAGTGAAATATACATTTTTTCATTTTAAATGGGAGCTCATAATGACATTGTGTAGAAGGGATTCCAGGCACACAACCCCCCCACCCCCCGCCCCCGATTATCACCATGTCTCCTTGAGCTGCACCTCTGGAAAAAAATGTGAAGGAGGAAGCCCTCTGGAATGAATAAATTCTGCAGCTGCCTGTAATTATTTATTAAATAGATTAAAGAAATAGGCTAAAAAGGAATCCGCCACCCATGTTAGAGATAGCATAATAAGAGGACACAGAAAGGGAAAATTAACACCAGGGAGGAAAGAATGTCAGATATGTGTGTTCAAGAATACAGCCATCTCTGCATTGTTGGCTCACAGGCAGACACACTCCCGGTTTTCATTTGGCCGGCTGGGCTTTGCTAATGAAAACGTGGGGTTACTAATACGGATGTGTATGTCTCTAATTAACATTAGAATTGAGTGGTAAACATAACCAGGAGAGAATTCCAGAGATGGATGGGCTAAAAGAGAAGCCAGTGTATTGGAGGGGAGGGCGAGGAGGCGAGTTCCAGAGAAGAAATCCGTCAGCCCTTGTTCAGATGGGCTTAATTTTGTCACTTGAGTCAAAATTGGAAACCCGTTTTCTAGCACAATTGCTTCTGTGTTTAGTGGGTACTGTACTTACAGGCTTCTTTTATTGAGGGAGAATTTTATAAACTTAGCACACCATCATCAAACCATCTTGGGGGTCAACTTTCCACTTGTGCCTTTAGCTCTTACGCAAGTACTTTTATAGTGTCTTCTAATATATAGGATTTATCTTCGGTTCTGAGAAGAGCTTTTAAACTTAATCCCTCGCTGGAGTACTAATTTGTTTCTTCATCCTTAAAACTGTACTTGCGATTAACTTTCATCACATGCAGTAGATTTTTTTAAATACAGCCCCTCAAGAAAAGTAGGTTTGTGTTCATTTTTTAATTTTGCCACTGTTTTTTGTGATGGCTTGAGGGGGGTACAGTGATGGGGTGGAATATGGATTATAGATGCTGATATTATTCATGTATTTCTTCTTTTTTTAAGTCCAAAAAAAAAAACACTAGAAATTATATTTGAGGACAGCTGCCACACAATATTTCAAATCATGTTTGACCAAAGAAAACAGAAACTACCACCTAGCTAAAAAAAGGAAGATTTTAAAGATATACTTTAATATGCCACAACTTCTTTTCCCTTCTTTTGTTGTTCTGGTTTATCCCATGCTATCTGAGTGTAGTATTATTCTATGATGTTTCTGTATGAAAAACAATACACTGTGTATGCTATAGGGTAGAAAGATTTTTCTAGGAAAATAAACACTATCCCTTTTCTTATGATTTTGGTAATGATTTATCAGAGTAACAAAATGACTCATTGGGAAGGCTATGTTGTCTGTTAAAGCAATCTGTGTTTTACTTCCTTTCACACTTATAAGGCTAAGGTAATAAAGATAATGCAAAGACAAAAAAATGCATTTGAGTCTTTTTAACTGTAGGAATACTTATGAATTTTATTGAAGCTCACGTCACCACTTTTTTAACCCAATTTAATAAAACGTGTGCTTTTTCTTAATATTTAATGCTCAGCCCCCAAGATCATGTCCACAGAAAATTTACATTTCCAACACAATATTTGCCCTTCCTTGTTAATTTGTTAGGGGAAAAGAAACCCACATATGAGTATATCCAGAGAAATGCTTTGAATTTATTCTTCTAAACATAATACAGGTTACACTTAGGGAGCGGCAGCACTGCACTTACGCGTGGGCAGAAAGCAGAGACCTCCAGTGTCTCCGTTCCGAAAATGAAGAGAACTTTACCAAAATGTATAGCTGGAAATGTCATTCCAGTGGATCTCCACATCACAAAGTTATTACCGTTCAGTAGCTTTACCAATATTGTGCTTCTGTTTATCTGCCCATTACCATCTTAACAAAGTAAATCATTCCTGTTCTGCCCAGATCACATTTCTACTCCCGCCCTCCGAAAACCAACATTTGTTACCCATAAACAGGGGACGCTCACTCAGTGATAAGTATAATAGCTTAAATTGAATCTTCCTCCGAATGATTTAGTGAATACTAGAACACATTTTTACTTTGTTGTTTAGACTCAAGAAGGCATAAAATCTCCACCATCTATTTATCATGTAGTTATTTTAATGTAAACATGTGTCCATTTAGATGAAGTGTTTCCATTATTAAAGCTAATTCTGACGTGTCTCAGATAGACCATGAGAAGGGAGCTCAACTCTTACTGATGGGGGACCGAAATCTGTCTCTGCTCAGCCTGCTGTCAGATATGTCTTCATTAGTTTTTTGTCATTCACCGATGGCAAATGCTGTGTAAATGGAATGACGATCAGGTCCGCCTTGATAACTTGTCTTATCTCATTAGTTTTCACATCAAAGTTAATCAGCAATGTGAATTGTAATTGCTAGAGGAGACAATGCGTAGATCACTGGTCGGGGTTTTTTTTCTTTTTTTCTTTTTTTTTTTTTTTTGCCTGTATGGCATCTTGAAACATCAGCAGGCTGGTTGGAGCAGATAGGCTCCGAGAGAAAATGATGTGGAAGGCATAATAAGCAAGCTGCTCGGAATTAATGAGCTAACCCAATAAGAAAAGAATGGCCAATCAATGTGAGTTGGGCAAATATAATTTAGAAATAATTGCTTGATTGGTTGCCTATAGTAGACTGATTTGACCACACACAAGGATTAAGAATTAAGATGTCAAGGCAAAAAATAATTTGGCAACTGAGGGCATGTAATTTTTTGTTTCCTTCCCTTTATGATTGAAAGAGATGGGTGTTTGATATGCTGTTCGCCAGAATGAAAACATTAGACACCCTCTCATTCTCTTTCTGTTCCCCTCACAATGCAGGCCCATTCAGAACACAATTGTGATACTCCTGGACAGGACATGAAAAAGGTGCAGATTAAGAAAGAGAGAGAGAGAGCGTTCCCATTTAAGGTAGTGATGCCCGAAGGATGAATGTGTTGGTACAAAGTGTTTGCATTTGTGTTGAGGGGCAACATCATTTGGAGGCATGGTCAAGTGATAGATGCACATGTTTGCAAAATATGTCCATTGTCGGTCCTAGGCCCAAAGAGTTCTGCTCACATCCTACACGCTCCTAATGCAATTTTCCCTACAGCTATTCACCAATTAGTAAAGGGCCCTTGCTATATTCTTCTGTCTAAACTATTGGGGAGGTTCAGCCAGAAGGTAAATTTGCTTTGATCTACATTACACCTAATTGAGTCACCAGCAATGTCTCTATCCCAACATCAAGAAATGTGAAAATGTTAGATTATTTCACTGGGGATTAAACCTAATTTTCGCGTGTTCTGCATTAACCTATTAGGCTGGCTAATCTGCATTGCTAATGTGGCTGAGGCAGCTGTCACAGCTAAAGAAAAACATGATCATGCAATCCTTGAATGAATGATTCCCGGCCTGATTAGTCTTAGTGAAGTTAGCTGAGCCCTGGTGATAAGGAAGGAAAATTCCCAGGTTGCCAATAGCTTTGAAAATTATCAGACTGTAGGCAAAAATATACCTCATGATTCACAGGCTTCGGTCCAAATGCCGAGTTGAGTGACATTATTTAAGACTGACTAAGGCTAACTCGAATTGTCACTCGCATAAATGTTTGTGTTTATTTTAAGGGACTAATATAATGGATGCAGATTTAAATGCTAATAGAAGCCAGCCAGACACATAAAACCCCAGGCGGTGTTACTCTGTTGGTCTTTTATTAACACAGATTAAATTGTAATATTTTCTAGATAAATTGGCAAAATCAGGAAGATGCATTGCCCCCCAGAATGCTGGATAAGAACGACTCTTGCAAGACTTCTAGCTTTCTCATGGATGCACAGAGCGGATTTATACTTTCACTATTCTCCTTCGTTGTTGGCTTTCTTTCTTTCTTTCTTTCTTTTTTTTAAAGAAAATTAGGAAAAGATATATATTTATAAGAATGAAAATTGGTTTCTGCTCATTGGCCACTACCCTTCTCTCTGGTGTCCCCTTAATTGCAAAGGGTAGACATGTACTTTCCCTTATCCTGCACTTTGTTTGCTTGGAGACAGGCTTTGCTGCAGTGAAGCCTTCACTTGCTTCTGTCCATTTGATTTCAGAGGCCAGAGAGCCACCATGGTGGGTAGGCTTCAGATGCGGAAAGTGTTCAAGGGACTTTGGTGGCTGCAAATAGAGCCAAGAGTCCATTTAATCCGATTACTGGTTGCACACAATGGGCCTGCCCGACCCACTGTGGACAGAAGTCTTTACTTTGTTTCTATTAGCCAAGAATCAGTTATCAGAAAAGCGGAATTTTGTCCCTATCCGATTGCCCAGACAAGCAACAGAAAATAAGTGAGGAAATAGTCTAATGTGTCAATATTTATCTATTGGCCCTAATTGGACTTGTTGAGCGTGCGGACTTGGCAGCTCTGGCTTAGCTGTGTGCTTTTGATTGCTCCTCCCCTTGTGTGGGTACCGTCACTGTATGCACAGGGTAATGACATCTCAAAGGCCAAGCGCACTGTCTGGAGAATAAATGCATTTTAAAGGTCTAAGAACACTGTATTGGAAAGCCAGGGAGAACTCAGGAGGAAGGGAGACCCCAGCAAACTGCAAGACATTTGGGACTGAAGTGGGGCATCCTTTCCTTCCCAGGTTCCTGGTACACTGGAAGCTCACCAGGCTCCAAGCCTGTGGGGACACAGCTGGCTCTTGTTTCCTCTGGTTGGTTGCAAAGTGTTAATGTCTACAGCACTTTCAAATTGCCTTTAAAGATAATGGAAATCAAAGTCATTGTAGCTCACAAAATCTGAGCACTCATTACATACCAGATAGTATTCTAAGCATCTGACATCTGGCTTCCCCCAGGGCCCCAGAGATGACTTCTACCATGAGGCCCATTTTACAAATAAGTAGCTGAGGCCCAAAGAATAACTTGCCCAAGGTCACTCAGCAAGTGGCGATAGAACCCACCCGGAACCTGGTGGTCTGACTTCATGCTCATAATTACCACTGGGTCCCAGAATCCAGACCCTGACCAGAGAACCAGTGTCTCCTTAAATGTTTCAACCCAGGCACCCAGCTTGCCTAAGCACTGACCAGAGTCTCCTTCCCTGGAGTACTTCCAGTTGGTGACTGATCTTTCTCCCCCTATCCTGGAAGGCAGCTATGCTCACCACTATACCAACAATGCTCTCCCCTTATCCTGAAAAGCCCAAGTACACAACAGTGGTAGAAGTGGTGTGTAATCTCTTACTTACGGTCCCATTGACAAAGTGTTTCCAATAGCACAATCCACTCAGTCCTCACAGCATCTGGAAAGAGGGACAGAAATTTCTATTATCCCAGCCTCTTTGAGGCCTCTCAGACCACAGGGACTCTTGAGTCCCGAGTCAGTGAAATCACTGCCTAGGACTCATGCCTCAGCAACTTATCTGAACCATGGACAATGCCTGTGAACTGACCTCCTTTCCCCTGCTCAGCTGAAAAGCAACCTTCCCTGGTTGTCTGAGAAGAGCTATGGTTCCCAATTCATTCCAAGAAGATAGCAAATGGATCTAATCAGGAAGCACAGCACACACTGGATTGGCCATACACAGACACAGAGCCACAATCTCTTCTATAGCTGGACTATAGCACAAAGTTAACGGGCTTTTTTCTTTCTAGCTGGATCTGATAGCATCCTGGGAAGTCTTTGTATCGCTTTATATCACAGGATCACTATACCGTTGTGGGAATGGTAACAAACCTACTGCTATGAATTCCCGATATTATCTTTTAGCAAATTAGATTTGCCTTCCCTATGAATAGCAGAGTTAAGAAAGCTGAGACAATTTTTTAAAAATATTTCTTTGAATTCTACATTACTCACAGATTATTTTCTCTTTCTACCAATTTTACTGGGTTCATTCTTTCTCTAATAATGTATTGCGCCATCACCATACCAAACACATTTTTGACCTCCAATAAGAGCTTCCCAGAGAGACAGTGGGGGTCATTAACATTGGTGTCATCTCTATGCCAGGTGTATGAATGTCATATGTAAATTTCCTCTTTTATAGTTCTGGAGGTCAGATGTCCAAAATGAATCTTACAGGACTGAAACCATCACATCAGCTGCCATGGTCTCTTCTGCAGGCTCCAGGGGAGAATCCATTACTTGCCTCTTCCAGTTTTTAGAGGCTATGGCATTCATTGGCTTATTGGTACATCACTCCAAACTCTGCTTCTGTCTTCACATCCCCTTCTCTCCCTCTTATAACAATCCTCATAAATACATTGGGCCCACCCATTGAATCCAGGATAACCTCCCCTTCTCAAGATCCTTCAATTGATCCTATCTGAAAAATCCTTTTTGCCATATGAAGTAACATTCCCAGGTTTCAGGCATCAGGACTCGCACCTCTCTAGGGGGCCATCATTCAACCTACCACAATATGCAATAGATTCTGGGAAGAGAAGCAAAGTGCTTGTCAATCGCTCATTTCTTCATTCCTTTGTCCATCTGCAGATACTGACTGGCAGGCCCTCATCTGCCACAAAGAACAATACAGTGTTCACATTGGCATGTTGGACCTAGGGAGTGAGCTCACCACCCCCTCAACAATCACACTGAAAGCGAGTTCATTGCCTTTGGGGCAGGGGGCAGCAGGAGGAGAACAGTTGAGAGAAGAGATGATGAGGGAGGTAGAGTTAATTTAGTCTGGGGTGGCCACTGGTGCCCAGAAAGCCTTCCCTCAGAAAATGATATTTAAGCTAGGAGCTGAGGGAAGTGTAGGATAAGAAGGTAAGGTAAGAAGTAGGGTAAGAAGTAGGGAAAGGTGAAAAGCTACAAAGACAAATTGGCCATCCAAGCCACAAATAATTGTCAGTCTGAAGTGTTTAATTGCAATGACAATTGTTGTGAGTGAGCATCAGTGTTTATGTTATTTCCTGAAAGGGCAAGGGATCTCTGGAGGTGAGAGGAAGGTAGGGCAAATCTTGTTTGTGTTTAGCTAGAAAGGAGGCAGTTTTTCAGTTTGTGAGTCCCAGCCCTTGTCTGAGGAGAGGTGGACTTTGTTATGTTTATTCCACTCAGATACAGAGTTAGAGTTGGTTCAGAGCCAACTGGCCCCTCTTCCTAGAAAGATCAGGTATACAAGAGTTTCTGACAGACCAGCTTACCTCCCCTCTGATTGGACTTGGTGGTTGTATAGCTTCCATGACCAAAATGTTCTATACTAGGGTTATTTATACACCCTCAGCATAGCCCCTCATGAGCTGCTTATTCATTACAGAGGAAACAGTAAACCAACAGCAAAGAAGCCTGGTAGGCAATTCTTTAACCAAGTGATCACAATTAAAATAACCAGGGGTGCCTGGGTGACTCAGTCATTAAGTGTATGCCTTTGACTCGGGTCATGATCCCAGAGTCCTGGAATTGAGCCCCACATCTGGCTGCCTGTTCAGTGAGAAGCCTTCTTCTCCCTCTCCCTCTCCCACTCCCACTGCTTGTGTTCCCTCCCTCGCTGTGTCTCTCTCTGTCAAATAAATAAATAAAATCTTCTAAAAAAAAAATTAACACAACCAAAAATTGGATTTGACATTTCACACCTCTATACAGGATGCTCTGAAAAGTGTACAATAGCCCTTTTGGGGTCTTCTAACCTGAAATGCACCCCCTCAATATAATCATGAGGAAACATCATAAAACTCAAATTGAGAGTTTCTACAAAATGGCTAAATTGTATCCTTCAGAACCGTTGATATCCCAAAAGACACATCTATTCTTTGTCTCTACAGGTATGTCTATTCTGGGTATTTAATATAAATGTATTATACAATATGTAGTCCTTTGTGACTGGCTACTCTCATCTGGCATGATGTTTTTGAGGTTTGTAGCATGTATTAGTACTCCCTCATTTCTTTTTATTTCCAAATAATAGTCCCTTGCATGGATATATCACATTTTATTTAGCCACTCATTGGTTGATGGGCATTTGGGTTGTTTCTGCTTTGTAGCTATTATGAATAACACTGTCATTAACATTCATATCTGTTTTTTTGTCAATAGTTTTCATTTTTCCTAGGTGTATATGTAGGATTGGAATTTCTGAGTCATATACTAACTCTGTGTTTAATCTTTTGAGTTACTGTCATACTGTTTTCCAAAGTGGCTGTACCATTTCACAGTCTCACCAACCAGGTTCTGGTTTGTCCACATTCTTGCCATTTTAGCTATCCTAGGAATTTTGAACTGGTAACTCACTGTAGTTTTGATTCTTTATACTATTCTTAAAACCTTTCTCTAGCTAAAAGTATTTTAGCTAGAGAAAGGTTTTAATTGTTTTGTCAAAACAAAAAAATTAGAAGAAAAATATTCCATGCCATAATTACTCTTAATGAAAGAAGTTTGGAGAGAAGTCCTTTCTTCTTCTTGGGCTGAGTTGATGAACCAACAAATAGATCCTAAGGACAAGAGCAGAGCTGGTGACCTGAGTTCTAGAAATATGGAAATTTCCTGGATTCAGTGTTTCCATTAATTCATTCAAAAAACGTCTATCAAAACCCAGTTAAATAAGTTAGTATGATGAATATGGGGAAATGTGTACTGCTGTCCTTACCATGTAAAAGTAAACTTGTTCAGAGGCTTCTTCCTGATGGTGATTGAAATTAATACATTCACAAGCGCAACAGATGAATACCAAGAATGAAAACCCACATTTATCTGTTCAGTTAAAATACCACATTCAGCATTGCAACTGATTAGAGTTATCATCTGGTTAAGTTTATGGTAGTTCACTTTATCTGCCATAATCCATTTGGTTTTTACAGAGGTTCATACAATGAAATTGATGAGCATATAATGAGGACTGCTACCTTTACATTCTTGAAATCTGTCTTGGCCAGGACGGGGGAGGAATGATTTCAAAGGCTTCCACTTGGACCTTACTTCCAAATTATCTCTTAATCCCCATATCAGGGAGTCAAGCTGCTAAGGATCTCCATCTTGACTATGCATAAGAGTACTGGGAAAATAGCCTTAAGATGAATGTGAGAACACACTAGAAACACTGTGAGATGGAGCTGGACCAGAATTCAATTTGTCACCTGATCTGCATAAACCCCACTCTAATCGGGGGGGGGGGTCACTCTAATAAGATGTAACCCTGCTGCCCCTGTGAGCTCACATCTATATCAAATAGCTCTCTAAAGGTCTGGGTATTTCCTATTCTCTAGCGCTCAAGGACTATGGCACATGTCCAATGGTGGGCTAATTGATTAGAAAATCAAATAAGACACAGAGAAAATGTGTAGAATATGGAGGAAATTCAAAAATTCCAGAAACTCAAAAATTCAAAAATTTCAAAATTCAAAATTCAAAAATTCCACAAAAAAAGTATGGACTTCAGATCCATGCATATCTGGGTTGGATGCCAGCTTCACCACTCTTTCTCTGGATAAGGCTCAACATGTTCTCTTCAGACGATTGTTAATGCCTACTTTGCAGGGACATTCCAAGTCAATATAGAGAGCAGAAGGCATAACACAGAGCAGATTCTCCATAAATAAGTAGCTGTTTCTATTAATATTAACAATGGGATGTCTCATTGTTCATGGTTCACAGTTCATGTGAATATGAATATTTATATGGTACAGTCTTGGCCAGTTGAAATTGGAGATATTTATAAGTATTGAATAGTTTCACTTAATACTCTGAGGAAAAAGAAAAATGAGCACCTACAAATAATAAAGCGTGTCTTTGGGGTAACTGGATTTTATCAAGGAGCAAGAATTTAGTCTAAGATGAAATGAAAAAAGAGAGAGAGAGAGACAGAGTCATATACTGCCTTTGTTTGGATCCTGCAAAAGCAGAACCTATATTTGGGACTTGGGTGCTGGTAATTTATTTGGGAGATTATCCAAGGAGGGAATTGGGAGAGTCTTATAAAAGAAAATCCAGTAAAATGTGCATTAATATTATTGTTGTTGTAGGAACTGAGGTTTGGTTCTGCTGGGAAATCGTATAGAATGCACCACTATATTGTTCCTTAAAAAGACCACAAGTTGAAAATTTTTTATCTTTTAACTCTTATCAACCATTGATTGAGGGTTACCCTTGGTTCTAGCCTATTTGGAGGCACCTGCAGCTGAGCATGGCTCCAATAAGCCTAACAAAACAGGAGAAGCTTTGTGATAGATCCTTAAAATGGGACACAAAAATGGCTTAGGAGATACCTACCAAAGCTAAAAATAGAGGCAAGCATAAGAGCTATTGAACAGAACACAGAAAATGCTCCTACATACAATCTATGTCTCCATATTTCATTATTATCCATTGACTAACCCACTGAGGTGTTTTTTTTTATTTTTAATTAATCTCAGTTTACCCATCTGCAATGGTTCCACAGGAAACCATAATGATTTTTCATTTTTTATGGTATTATGGTATTTGCTTCTGAGGATGCCTATCACAGAGCAAGAAATTCCTTGGGAATCTTTTAAATTGGTCTTTCCTGATGCACAGTTACTATATGTGGCAGGAAAACGGAGAGCATGGGCTAGTAGGTCCAACACAAACAGCAAAAGCAAAACATACTACTTGGATTTGGAAGAGTGTCTAAAAGATTTGGATTCTACAAACAGCATTTTTGGCAGCTTGGGGAAGCTATAATCCTGTGTCCATAATTTCATTTTATTTTAAGGGGAGCTGTGCCTATTTTCTTTTAGCTGATAAGAATTCTCCTTGCATTATGAATAAACTCCAAAGCTTGTGTGAAAATTCATTTGGCTCTACCTCAGAAATTTCCCAATTTCCCATTTGGGGCCAGAGTACAATGGAAATAGTTACTCTTAATTGATTCTGAGGAGAATTATAATCACTCTTTGGCTTGGGCCTCTCAGCCTCAGGAGGTGAAAAAAGTATGTGGTGATTGGCTCTCTGGCATCTTGGTGACCCCTACAAAGGTGTACACTATGCCATGGGTCCACTCCACCCTTCAGGAGCCTGGGCCTGTGGGATAACAATGGGGGCACTGGCAACCAGAAAGGAGGTCAAAGCCTACCTGTCAGTCCAGTTTCCCTTCAATAACCCCCTAGGCAAACACATACAAAAGAAATGGAATTTCTCTGAATGAAATTTTATGGTAAAGCCCTTCTAAAAAGGCAATTAATAATATGAGGCATAGTTTCATAAACACTCTTATAACTTAGAGAGTACTCTCTTTTCTCAGGATGGAATGTACATCCAACATCACACAATGAAATACATTCTTTCCTCAGCATCATTTTCCTCATATTTAAAATTTGGAGCCTATTTGCTGAGGTTGTTTTGATGACAGAAGCCCGACTGGAACTGGCTTAAACTCAAAGGGAACCTGATCATAATGGTCCTGAGCTATTTTACAGGAAAAAGGGCAGTGATCTAGAGCTATGAGAGGAATATGTATGACCTCAGGAACTACTAGATCCTGGAACACACTTAGTCCCCAGGTAGACTCTCTCCATCTCTTGGATGTGTCCTTCTCTGAACATCTGCACCATTCCTCTCTCTAAAGGGATCTACTTCTGTCTTCCTGGCCCATGGGGTAAAACTATACAGCCCTGAATAATTTTTAAGTGTTACATCATAAAGCCCAGCAACCAGTACAAAGACATTTCAGCTCCAAAATTCTCAAAGAAGGGTGCCTGGGTGGCTCAGTCAGTTAAGTGTCTGCCTTCAGCTTTAGTCATGGTCCTGGGGTCCTGAGACTGAGCCCCACATCGAGCTCCCTGCTCAGCAGAGACTCTACTTCTCCCTCAGCTCCTACCCCAGGCTCATCCTCTCTCTCTCTCTCTCTTTCTTTCTCTCTCTTTCTCCTAAATAAATAAAATCTTTTAAAAAGTTCCCTGAGAAGGACTCTAATTGGCTCACTTCACACCAATCAACTGTATTAAGAGTTCCAGTCATACAACAACATGGCAGACCCCTGAGGAACCATGGTGAGAAGTCCCCAGAAAAAAAGAGATCATAGGTTGCCAAAACATAACTCTGTCTTACGAAAAGTTTGGACACAATGATTGCTAACATCTAATAGCTTTAACAGGTGCATTCTCTGCTTGACTTAAGATGACTCTCAGTTCAAGGGAGCCAATGATTTTGTATTTCCCAAAGAGAGCTAGAAATCTTCTCTAGCCAACCTTTGAGCCTGAAATAATGGACTCCCCAGTTACTAATGCTGCCAAGTCCCCTCCATCCCAGAGCTTTTCATTCCATGAGCTGTTATACATCTAAGCTTACAAACAGGTCTCTTGGGCACACTGTAATACCCACCTGTATATCTTGCCAGCTGAGGTTGCCTTTACAGTGTCCCCAAGATGGGAACCCTGGGGATCAAGAATATTTAAAATTCTAAGTCAACATTGCAGAAGGATGGTCTTTGTCTTCTGTTTATTATAAAATCAACACCTCTTTGGCAAATACTGTTACCACTTCATTCATTCATTCTGCAAGCCTTTATTACATCCCTAGTATGTTCAAGACACTATCTAGATTCAAGTTTTTTTTTAAAAGTAAGAATGCATTGATGGAACTCAGATATTTGTTTGCATCTTGTCTCTGTCAGTTTGGGCTGCTATAACAAAAAAATCATAGGTTGGATGGCTTAAACAACAAAGTTTGTTTTTTTTTTTTTTTTAATTTCTTTTACTTCTGGAGGCTGGAAGTCCAAGATCAGGATACCAACATGGTCAGGTTTGGTGGGAGCTTCTTCTCATGGTGGAGAGAGAGAGAAGGAGAGATGGAGAAAAGAGGCAACTCTCCTGTGTCTTTTCTTATAAGAGCATTAATCCCATCATGAGAAATCCACCTGTATGACCTCACTACCTCACAAAGGCTCTTTTTCTGAATACCATCACACTAGGGATTAGGGTTTCAACATATAAATTTTGGGGGAACACAGCCATTCAATTCATAGCATGTCTGTTGGAAAGACAAATGCAACCAAGTACTCATGATAGCATATAAAAGATGCAAAAATATAATTAAATTGCACAATGAAGGGAATTATTAACTATACCGAGAAAAAAGATAGAAGGTTCAGAGAAGAATTCATAAAGGTGGTGATGATTGAAACAATCCTATAAGAATGAGAAGTTTCCCAGGCTAACATAGAAGAAGAATGAATCCCAAACATCATTTGAATGGGATTTCCTAAAAATCAGAGACTTCATACACACAACAACAGCAAACCAATTGGCAGGTAAGGAGTCCTGCTTCAGGAATTCATGCATTTCTCATGTCAAATTTTAATTATCTGAGAGAGTTTCCTTACTGTATTAGTTAGGATAAGCTAAACTGCTATTAAAAACACACTCCAAAAATGTACTGAAGTGAAAATCCAATAGAGAATTATTTCTGATTCACATGATAATTGGCTCACATCCCCCACTCCATGCCATAGTCTAAGACTTTAGATTCCTTTCATCTGTGGCTCTGCCAGCTCCTAAATCCTCATCTGTTTTTATTCAGTTGGTGGTAGGAGAGTATAGTAGAAACACCCCTATGTCTCAACAGCCTTAGCCCATTGATGAGAGCGAGTCACAAGCCAACACTTGTTTGCCAGGAAAACTGGGAAATGTAGTTCTTAGGCAGCCATTTTTCAACTACAACAAAATCTTAGGTGCAGCAAGTAATGATTTTGGTCACCAGCCATCTACCTCTGCCACACTTACAATACATATAGACCATCTATAAAATATAAGTACCCTTCAAACTCCTAACACAAAAATAAGCCACAACAAGAATTTGAAACATAAAAGGAAGAAAAGGAACCTAAATTTTTAAGTTCCTGCTTTAAAATACTTCAAAGGAGGTTTTATTTACTTTCAAATGTGTATTTTCTTAAAGATTTTATTTATTTATTTACTTGAGAGAGAAAGAGAGAGCACAAGCAGGAGGGGCAGAGGGTGCAGAGGGAGATGGAGAGAGAGAATCTCAAACATACTTCATGCTGAGCATGGAGCCCAATGCTGGGCTTGATCTCAGGACCTGAGATCATGACCTGAGTCAAAACCAAGAATAGGACACTTAACTGACTGTGCCATGCAGGCACCCCTCAAATATGTATTTTTTTTTTTTTTACAAATTTTAAAATGGTAGTTGGCCATTTTAAAATAATCTTGATAAAGTGATATATTTTTAATGTTCTCTGTCTTCCTTCTGATTTTACTTGTGGTTTAATCAAATTCATTATAATTTAATTTAACTTAATTTATTTTGAGAGAGAGAGAGAGAGAGAAAGTGGGACTGGGCAGGAGGGTCAGAAGGAGAGGGAGAAAGAGAATCTTAAGCATAATCCGTGCCTAGTACAGAGCCCACATAGGGATTGATCTCACTACCCTGAGATCATGACCTGAGCTGAAATCAAGAGTCAGAAACTTAACAAACTGAGCCACACAGGGGCTCCTACTTTAATTCTAAAATAAGAAAAACAAAAACATCCAACTTGTTTTTAAAAAACAACAGCCAGAAAATACAATTTAGAGGTGCCTGGGTGGCTCAGTGGTTAAGCGTCCGACTTTGGTTCAGGTCACAATCCCAGGGTCCTTGGATTCAGCCCCTCATCAGGGTCCCTACTCTGTGGGAAGCCTGTTCTCCCTCTTGTGTTCCCTCTCTTGCTATTTTTCTCTGCCAAAAAAAATAAATAAATAAAATCTTTTAAAAATTTTAAAAAAGAATATACAATTTAATTCTAAGCATTCCAATACCTATTACAGAAATAATAAGTCAAAAGAAGAGGTATTTTAAAAGATCAAAAATAAAAAAGATATTTTTCTTCATTGTCCTTTATGTATTAACTAATTTGTTCTAAAATACAATGAGATTTTACTTTGCTAAGTTGCTTTTTTAAAAAAATTGTGCATGCAATTATATAGTGAGTAGTTAATCCTAAAGAAATAATCAGAAGTGTGTAAGACTGCATTTTAAAGGATGTTTACCCTCATCATATTGTTTGCAATAGTAAATTAAGTTTGCACTTAAATGACCCAAATAAGAAGTGGGTTAAATAAGAGAGACACAACCAGGAGGATAACCTGACTCCCGCTGTCCTGACGCAGTTGGAATTAGCGCTTCTTTTTTGCCCTCTAAGGTATCTGAGTTTGGATGATAAATTATATGGTCACCCTAAATATAATGACATAATATTGCATCCTAAAAATGCATGATGTATGAGATTATATAGTAAGAAGGTAAATTTTTAGCAATTTGTTGACATGTGTAAAATGGAGTTTGCTATCTATAGATTTAATGCAATTCTCATTAAAATCCCAGCAAGTTATTTTGTGGATATCAACAAATGGATACTAAAGAGTATATGAAAAAGCAAGACCCAGAATACCTAACACAATAATGAAGAAGAAGAACAAAGTTGGAGAATTCATACTACTCAATTTCAACCCTTACTATACAGCTACAGTAATGAAGACATTGTGGTATTGGTTAAAAAAAAAAATAGAGAAGTTAATTGATTAAATAGAATAGATAGCCCAGAAATAGACCCACATAAATATAGCCAACTGATCTTTAATAAAGGAGCAAAGATAATCCAATGGACAAAGGATAGTCTTTTCAACAAATGGTGCTAGAAAACTGGACATCTGCATACAAAAAAACAAAAACAGAAACGAAAAAAAACCTAGACACAGACTTCGCATCTTTCACAAAAATTAATTCAAAATAAATCATTCACTAAATGTGAAATGCAAACTATGAAACCTCTAGAAGATTACAAAGGAGAAAGTCTAGGTTAACTTCCAGTTTGGGGATGACTTTTTAGATCCAACAACAAATGTATGATCCATGAAAGTAAAAACTTGAAAAGTGGGATTTCATTAAAATTAAAAACATCTGCTCAATGAAAGACATTATTAAAAGAATGAAAAGACAAGCCCCAGATCAGAAGAAAATATCTGCAGAACATATACCTGATAAAGGGTTTGCATATAAAACATACAAAGAACCCTTAAAATCTAACAATAAGAAAACAACCTAATTAAAAAATAGTCAAAAGATCTAAATAGAACCTCACCAAAGAAAATATATAGATGGCAAATAGGCATTTGAAAAGATGCTCAGCATCATGTGTCATTAAGGAATTGCAAATAAAACAATTAAATACCACTACACACCCATTGGAATGACCAAAATCCAAAACACCGACAGCACAAAATGCTGGCAAGGCTGTAGAGCAACAGGAACTCTCATTCATCGCAAAATGGCACAGCCATGTGGGAATACAGTCAGATGTTTCTGACAAGTTAAACATAGTCTCACCATAGATCTAGCAATCATGCTACTTGGTATTACCAATGAGTTGAAAACTATGTGCACACAGAAGCCTACATACAAATATTTATAGCAGGTTCAGTGATAACTGCCCAAATTTGGAAGCAATCAAGATGTCCTTTGATACATGAATGGATTAGGAAAATGGTATATCCAGACAATGGACTATTATTAAAAAAAATTTTTTTTAAGAGTTAACAAGCCACAAAAGATATGGAAGAAACTTAAATGCATATTGCTAAGTGAAGGAAGTTAATCTGAAAAGCCTATGTGCTGTATGATTCCAACCATACGACATTCTGAAATACTCAAACCTACAGAGAAGGTAAAAAACAAAACAAAACAATTAGTGGATATCAGTGGTTCAGGGGAAAGAGGGAAGAGTGAAAAGGTAGCACACAGGGGATTGTGAGGTCAGTGAAACTATTCTGTGTGTGGCTGTGACGGTCCACACATGACATTAGGCATGTGTCAAAGCCCATAGAATGTACAACAGAAAGACTGAACCCTAGTGTAAACTATGAAACTCGGTTAATAATGTATCAATACTGGTTACTGGTTCATTAATTGTAACGTACCACGTTAATGCAATATGTTAAAAAGTGAAACTATGGAGAAACGAGGGTATATGAGAACTATACTTTCTTTTGGGAGGGGGGACTGCACTTTTTGCTCAACTTTTCAGTACACTTAAAACTTCTTTAAAAGTTGGCAACTAGATGGTTTAGTCAGTTAAGCATCTACCTTCAGCTCAGGTCATAATCCCAGGGTCCTGGGATTGAGACCGAAGTCAGGCTCCCCACTCAGCAGGAAGCCTCCTTCTCCCTCTCCCTCTGCCTACCAATCCACCTGCTCTCTCTCTCTCTCTCTCTCTCTCTCAAATAAATACATACATACATACATACATAAAATCTTTTTAAAAATCTTAAAAAAAACTTCTCTAAAAATTAAACTGTATTAATGTAAAAACGCAGTTTCTGTGTAATATCATTGTATGAACTCATATTTGTTAAAATATGTATGGCTCTATGACCTCAAAGAGGAATCTAGAGGATACAAATCAAAATGTGAATCTCTCTGGTATGAGGAATTTGAGAGGCAGGGCAGGGGTTTGTTGGGGGGGACAGAAGGGAAAAATTAAACAAGATGGGACTGGGGAGGGAGACAAACTGTAAGAGACTCTTAATCTCAGGAAACAAACTGGGGGTTGCTGGGGGCGGTGGTAGGAATAGGGTGGCTGGGTGATGGGCATTAGGAGGGTATGTGCCCTGGTGAGTGCTGTGAATTCTGTAAGACTGGTGATCCACAGACCTGTACCCCTGAAACAGGTAATATGTTATATGTTAATAAAATAAAACAAAATATTTATTTTTTTAAAAATGTGAAGCCATCTTCCCATGCTAGAATTATGGGAGGGTTTCTGCTTCTCTATAACTTCTAATTTTTAATATGCATTGCTTGAGTTATTAAAGAGGGGAGAATTTTCTTGTCTCAAGAATCAGGTTCTCAAAGTGTTGAATACTAAAAGTGACTCTCATTAATATGAGCTTACCACATTGCAAGCATTTGGCATCTAATAGCCCTGAAATTTAGGTCTTTTATGCCCATTATCTAGATGCAAAACTGAGAGATTAGCTACTTTGTTCAATGTCATGTATGTCCCTATAATTTTGAGAAGAATAAGCCAAGCACACTCTTCTCCCTTTTTGCTGCTATGTTTGTGAGAAAATCTTTACCAGCCTTCCACGTGCATGTGGGTGTCTACGGGCTCATTAGCTGCCATACCATGGAGGTCCTCAACTAGACCTGGGAGAAGCCATTTTACCTTCCTCAACTGAGGACAAAAGTCACATAGATTCAATGGAAAATTGGGCAAATATTACATAATCAGAGCTGGAAATTACATTAAGCTAGCACTAAGCACTTAGTGTGATGCTAGCTTTCTCTAAGACCATGAAAAGCAAGTCATTTTTCTAAAGTAATACCATGACTGTGTGTCAGCCTTGTAGCCTGGTTTCCTGTTTGCAACTAGAGTAGCCTTATAGACAACAGCTTGTCAAAGGACAAAGTGAATTTCTGTTCATGTTATCCTTTGCTTCCCTATGTTATCTCTGGGAGGAAAACTGGGCTGTCTTTGGTCTTGTCTTTTTTTTTTTTTAAGATTTTATTTATTTGACAGACAGAGATCACAAGTAGGCTGAGAGGCAGGCAGAGAGAGAGAGGTGGAAGCAGGCTCCCCACTGAGCAGAGAGCAGGACCCTGGGATCATGACCGGAGCTGAAGGCAGAGGCTTTAACCCACTGAGCCACCCAGGCGCCCCTGGTCTTGTCTTTAATTATTAACATGCAGAGACTGGTAGATACTTCATACTTATTTCCAAGGCTTTTTTTTTTGAGAAGGCTACTTTAAAAATCACCTACTGGAATGATTCTTGAGAAGGACAGCCCTTGAGGCCACACCATAGACTGTGCTCCTTGACCACGGCCTCAGGTTGCATTCTCCCAGAAGCAGATTCTGAGACAGGAATTCAGGTGCACATAGGCGATCACTTAGCAAGCAACCCCCCACCCCAGGGAAATACCATTCAGGGAGTGGGGGTGGGGGGAAGAGCCCAAACCAGGGGCTCTCAAGCCTATTACTGTGTTGCCTCTGGAACCTTCAATGGACATACCCTTTCAGGCTTAATCCCTCTGAGTTAAGAACATGCTGCTCTCCAGCACAACAAGCAATGGCTGCTCCCATAGCAGGCTGAGCTATACCCTTGCTCTGCCTTTCCCTCTTCCTCCTGGTTACCCTTTGTCTCAGTTTGACTTCCCCCAGAAGTAGACCCTGAGACAAGAAGAGCACAGACAATCTATGTGGGAAGTGATGCCAGGAAGCGAGACAGGCCGGGGACCAGGGGTGGGTTCAGCTAACTTGAGCCTTGAGGGCAATGTGTACACCAAATCCCTCTGGCATTGGGGTTCTTTACTCCCCTCCTTCTGGAGAAATGACTTGTGTCTTTAGGAAAATGAGCCTCAGATCCTCCTGAAAGTCCCTTGTCCTCAGTGTGCCCACCTGGGCTTAGCAAAACAGCATATCTCCCTCCTACAGGTATGCTGAGCAGGGATGCATTTTAGCCAAGGCAGAGACTTGTGAAAACAAGTCTCTTTGTTTCCTAAGCCATTGTGCTTTTCAGAAGCACAGGGGAGCAGAGTCAGCCTCCTGTGTGGCTGCTTCCAGCATCCGTGGAATGACCCTGAGCTCTATTGGATGGAAGGCATGGTATGCCTGTCATCAGGGACACCTGCACTTACCCACCCATCCTACTTCCGGTGACCTTTGAACGGCACTCTGAAAGTGCAGGAGACACAAACCTTCCTTCCCAAACTTCTCCCTCTTCCTGCACAAAACGAAGATAGAAATCATACCCCACCCTAGTCCGCCAATTTCCTTTTTTGGTAGGTTTGGGAGATCAGATTCCTTAACTCAGAATGATGGCAGATGAGGCACTTAATGTTTTCTTAACTCTGACACTGCTCCGTGCAGTGGGGATTCTCAAAGGGCAAGTTTTGGCCCTGCTCCCTGATATGTGTGGTTTTCTAAACCAACTTTCTGTGTGTGCCATCTCCAGTGCATAATGAAAGAACAGAGAGTCAGACAGAGACAGAAATGGAGACAACAGTCAATTCAAGGTCTTTTTTTATAGCAGGAGTAGGGGAAGAAAAACAGACTTGAAAATTTATTAACATCTAATCCTGTTAAGATTTTCTCCACCATATGCCAGCACAACAGCACACTGGAAATGTGTACTAATTACCCCGTTGTATCGTGTGTGTATGCTTTATACGCAGCCCCTGACCTTTTCGTTAATAACTTTGCGTTATATTCATTGACCTGAAACAAATTGAATTCAGTGGCACTCACTCAAGAATTGAATTACACAGTCTTCTTAATTGGTCTCTTATTTATTTAAATGTGAAAAAGTAACGGCTTGCCACCTGTAATATTTTTCCAACAAAATAGAATTAGAATTCCAATATTTACCCCAAGCTAGATGATTTTTTTTCAATCATCTAGCCATGAATATATATTAGCCATGAAACTATAGTTCTGGTGTTATCTCTGAAGAGAATCTCTTAATGTTCTCTTTCATTGCCAATGCTCTGAAAAATGCTGATATAGAAACGTATTAATTAGAGGAGATTTATGTAAATCAGCTGGGCTAGGACGGCTTTTCTGCGAAGTGGTCCCGAGAACAGGCACCACTCTGCCTCCGTCACCAATAGTCCTCCCCAGCTCTGTGGAGCCTTCTTCTGTGATTTAATATACCTCCGGATGGCAAAATCGGGAGCGCTAAGACAGGAATATGTTAAGCATGTGAAGATATTTTCCGCTGCATTTGTTAGTTTTAAGTTCTTGAGCTGCATTGTCTGTTGACTGGAGGGGGGCAGAAATCTAATTTCAGGAGTTTAGTGATGTTCTCCTATCGACGGTTTCACAGGCAATAGATACTGCCGGTAACATTGTTCTTAACACCATTCACTCATCTCTTCCCTTGGAGGATTCTTGCAAGCGATCGAAGAGATAGGAGCCGCTAGAAATTTTTGGCTTTGCTTTCTAATTCCAGTGTGAAATTAATTGTCCCAACTGCAAAGAACTACTTACTCCTTTACTTACTATATTTAACTTAAAAATGCAAATGTTATTAGTGGACTGATGACTGATAAGGGTGCCTTTGTGCCCAGCTTTAACCTCTATTAGTGAGGATTATGAGGACGTAGCCACATTGGCATTTTCTAAGTGTCACCGTGACAGCACTTGCTGCACAAATGCCTGGCTGTCACCGTGAGTTTTATCACTCGGTTTTTCCCTCCGAATGTAGACTAATAAGCCCAGAAATTACAATTGCCTCCCTGCCGAATCTGTGATAGGCGGAAATAATGATATCAGTGCCCTGCTAATCTTCTTGCCTCTGCGCTTGGCACTGTCCTATTGAGTCACCTGTCACACTCCGCTTTGATGAGGTGAATTCAATCTCCCTGCTGTAATGACAATGGGGCCATTTTAATGTTTGGAAATGATTATGTGGAAGCTTCACTGTGCTCCATCTTGGCAAGCAAGGCAGGGTGCTATGCACACCAGGAGAGCGGGCTCTGGCTGGCGGGCAGGGAGCGGTAATGCTGAGCTACTGGGAAGCGGGAGCACAGTTGGCTTCATTGTCAGCCTTCTGTACTGGTCTTGTAGGAGGGGAGGATGGCGAGGGGAGGAGGTGGGCTCACTCTTGCAGAAGCGTAGCCATTGGCTAATCTTTCATTTGCCTGTACACATTTGCCTCTAGAAGGATTTCCCAGAAGACAAGGGTGGCTGGAGCTTATAAATAACTGCTGCAACCTTACCAACATCATTTGCTGGGCTAGCGGCAGGACAGCAATAGGTGAATTTTGGAGTACGTAATGTCCAGGATGTTAACCAAATCAAATTACTCTTACCCCAAGCCTACTTTTTCCTTCTTCTTTGACAGTAATTCTGGTGCAGAGCCATATATATATAAATTGGGAAATGCTGATGAGATCTTGATGAGATCTGGAGCAACCAGAGCCATTATCCATTGCTGGTATCAATTTCTAAAACTACTTTGGATAACCAGCAGTCTCTACTAAAGCCAGACATAGGCAAACCCAGCAATTTTAACTCCTAGGTAGATTTCCAATGGAGATGCATGTCATAGCAGTATCCTTCATGACTATGCCAACACTAGAATAGATGAGCTGACTAGGAGGAGGGTTACAGAAGAATACTATACAGAGGGTTACAGAAGAATACTATACAGCCATCGGAATGACTGAGCTACAACTACATGGAGGAATCTCCTGAACAGGATACTGGGTGAAAGAAGAGAAACTTAAAGTGTACATACAGAAAGTATTGCCTTTATACACATTCAGAGGCAGACAAGATGTTCTGCGATGTGAGAAGTTGGGGTGGTTACCCTTGGTGGAGTTCCCAGAAGATGCCAGCAGGGGGAGCTTCTTGGGGCTGATAATATTCTGATTCTTGATCCAGGCGCTGATTACACGAGTGTATTTGTTTTCTGAAAAATGTATTGATTTGTGTTGTTCTCTGTATATCCTGTAATAAAGGGGTTTTCATTACCTTTAACTTAATGTTTTTAATGTAATGTATGAGGCATCTGTGTGTTCTATTTGCCACTATACACAGGTGACTAAGACCAGATGTCACTTTGTAGCTGGACTTCAAAATCCTTCACCAGTGACCTGGTCTGTGTAAACGGGACCTGAGAAGGGTGTCTTTGTTGAGAAGTAAGAACACTGAACACTGAACACTGAAGTAAGAACACTGATCACTGAACTGGAGAGGGGAAGTCCTGTGCCATCTGAATCTCGAGCACTTCCAGCATTCTGCCAGTGTGGTCTCTGGGGATCACTTGTCTTTTGGCAAGAGAAAGAGAAGGTTCTGGAAGCCAAAGAAAGTGTGTTTGCTGCATGCTTCATGAGGGAGGGCAAGTGTCATAGCGCATAGGCGTGAAGAAATAGGTGTCCTAGGACCACTTCCCAACTGTACTTCCTACAAACTCTTCCTGTCCTCCTTCTAATCATAGATTTTTCTTGTGCATTCACCAAATATAAGTCATGGGAATGAAAATTGCTCCCTTTTGGAGCTATAACTTGCCCATGGCCTTCCCTATTTAATGCTCAAGGAAAGCATTACTATCTCTGGTAATCAGGTCCCAGAGGAATAGCAGCACATGGAACACACATAGCCCACAGCTTCTGATCCTTCCAGAAGGGCAGCTCCCAAGTTCCCTGTTAACATGAAAAAAAGGTGTGGAGAAACGAGTCATAATTCAGCAGGCAAAATCAAGGGCAATTGGCCTGGGCTGGGCTCTGTAGCGTAATTTGCTTGGCTTATTTCCAGAGCAAACTGGAGATGGCCCTGGTCAACTGAGTAGTCTCCAAACTCACTTTTTACCCTCTTGTTTCTTCTGGCAGGCTGTTTCGTCCATCATACATGTGCAATATAGGGTTCATTTAACTTAGTGGTTACCTGCTTATAGTTAAAATAAAAATCAACTGCAAAAGCGTTTTATTCTTATTATACAAGACTCTTAGTAGGCTCTTAGTCTTTCTCAAATGTGGAACCATAGCAATGGTTTTTTTTTTTAAATACTATCAATAATTATGATAATATCAATGAATCCACCGAATTTTCAATTATTTCCAAGAAAATAGTGTTTTTTTCTAGCACCAGTTAGCAGTGTGATATCTTGGAAAAGTTCTTTATCCTCTCTGAACTTCAGCTTCCTCATCTGTACAGTAGGATAAGAAAAGCACCTGACCACAGAGTTATTTTGAGGATCAAATGGGATAATGCATGTAGAGCACTCAGAATGGCACCCAGGATATTGGACGTTCTTGATAAATGGTGTCCATAAAGTGAAGACAATTATATTGTTATTTCCTTGACCAAAGCTCACCAACAGACTTCCTTTGCCTGAAAAACAAAACTCACACTTGACCATGGCAACCAAAGCCTCTCATGATCTGACCTCAACCATCTTCTCAGCCCTAGCATCTTCAACAGATTAGACCCTCCCTGTTTTCCAAATCTGTTCTTTCCTTTTTTTTTTTCAATTAAGGTATAATTGACATATAACATTATATTAGTTTCAGATAAAATACATAATAATTTGTGGAGTGCCTGGGTGGCTCAGTTGCTTAAGCATCCTACTCTTGATTTCCACTCAGGTCATGATCTCAGGGTCATGGGATCAAGCTCTGCATGGGACACCAAGCTCAGCATAGAGTCTGCATATCATTCTGTTCCTCCTGCTGCTCTCTCTCTCTCTCTCAAATGAGTAAATAAAATCTTTTAAAAAACCATAATGATTCAATATTTGTATATATTGTGCAAATGATCACCACTGTAAGTCTAGCATCCATCACCACACATAGTTACAAAAATTTTGTTTTCTTGTGACGAGGACTTAAAATTTACTCTCTTAGTAACTTTCAAATATGCAGTACCAGTATTGTTCACTACAGTCACCATGTTGTACATTACATCCCCAAAACTAACTTATTTTATGACTGGAAGTTTTTACCTTTTGCTGCTCTGAGCTTTCTTTCTCTCCACCCCTTTCCCCATAACCATCTCTGATAAAATTTCATCCATTCTCTCCCTTTATTTCTTCCATTTTGAAGCCTACTATTTCATCAAGGCACAGGCAAGAAGTTCTTCCTTTCATAAATTCATGGCTCCCTTTGAGGGGGACCTCCACTTTGGTGGGCACCTAGAGGCAGACACACAGTAGGAGCTCAAGGGTCTTAGTTGTGTGGCCGAGCATTTACCACTCTACTACTACCCATGCAATCCCTTTCACTCCCCAGCAATGTAATTTGTTCTGACCAACACAGTGTAAACAGAAATGATGGGTGACACGTTCAGGATGAGCTCAGCTCCCCCTCAGTCCCTCTCTTCACCTACCACAGCAACCTCAGAAGCCACATGATCCCAAAGAGGCAGCTAGAAGATGACAGCGGTTTCATCAGCTTGGGTCCCTAACTGAATGAGGACAGATCCAAATGACCTGGAGGGAATGTCCAGACCTTGTGTGAACCACTGATCTGCAGCAGTTGGTTCGAGGCAGCCACTGAGCCTAATGAGGCTACTTCCTCCTCTCTGCTCTCAGATCGCTCAGAATCCATACCTTAACAGGCGTTGTATTACAGTATTTGGGGATGCAGGTGTGTGCACACACGAACTTTCTCCCTGGCAAGGATATAGACTCTTAGAATTCTGGGGTCAATTCAGCTTCATCTTTGACGCCCCTATGGCCCCTACCAGGTGCTGGGACACAGTAGGAGTTCAGAAATATCTCTCAACTGATTGTGCTTCCCCTTGTTTCCAAATTAAGACAAAGTCCAAATGGGTAAGAGCACAGCTTTAAGTAAGGTTATTTTTCCCTAAACATAGTAGTAAATGATTATTCTCTAGTTTGGGGAATGTCTTCCCTTTCAATAAAAATAATAATAATTCAAAACAAACAAACAAACAAACAAAGATAGCTCCAAACCATTAAGATGTGGATGTGAAACATCACAATTCAGTGAGATGACAGGGGTCCTCGTTCTGATAAAAGACTCTACCCAATGTCACTGGTTGAGCTGTAAGTCACCAAGTACCATGATTTGTTGCAAGTTGTGAACTTAAGTAGGCAAATGGTGGTGTGTTTTTTTCCGAAAGCAATCCTCCCAGGAATAGTTAATGTGTGTGTGTGTGTGTGTGTGTGTGAGAGAGAGAGAGAGAGAGATTGTGTGTGTGTGTATGTGTGTGTGTGTGTGCGAGAGAGAGAGAGAGAGAAAGAGAGAGAGAAATTCCCTTCTTTATTGAATCAACATGTGTCATAGTTAAATGAGTACAGATGATAGATTTCTATCAGAGCCAAGCCCATAGCATCATGGCTGATGTTGGAACACATGTAGTTACTACCTCTTTGTGCAGACTCCGGCACAGAGGAAGAGAAATTCTTGCATGCAGGAGACATTTGTGTATCCTCAGTTTATTTAAATATTTTCTCTATTACTTGCAACTACTGATTTCCTTATACATAAAATAATCACCTGTAATGACAGCCAGCCTTTCATTTCAATTTCAAAAAAAATCCACTGAGAATGTTTCAGAGTCCTTAGACAATCCTAGCTCAGTCTGATTATTTTGTCTCGCTTGACAAGGTAAAAAAATGAAAAATGGAAAAGAAAGTCCCCCACTTTGACTAAACAGACCTATACATTTATTTATTTTGTGAACAAACTGTCTGTGAAGCCTACCAAAGTCTTGGTTTAAGAGACCGCTAAAGAAAACAAAACACCGGTTTGCTAAATGCAAAGAGATTTGGTTTGAGCAAGACACAAAGAAAACATATGTATGTCTTAGGGAATAAAAAGGTGAAACAAGCGAAAAGGATGCCCTACATGGGAACTTATATTTCCAAATATCACTGAAATAATCAAAACAGAAGAAACAAGCATTAGGGAAAATTGAGTGCATTTGGTCCTCAGTACGAAAGGTGGACAATATGATTTCAGAGAGCGGGGAGAATAGTACAGAATCAATTCTGAGGGAGGATAAAGGGGTTCCTCAATAGGCTTGTGTAAAAGGGTTCCCACAGTAGAACTGAATAAAAGTCTATTATTTCCAGCCTTCTAAACACAGAGAGACCTTGGTAGAGAATAGACAGTGTGTTATTGGAAATGTCTCTTCTCCCAAGAAGAATGATGCTGGGAGGCTGCTCCTACACAGACATGAATTCCAGGTGAATAGGTCTCATGGCTGAAAGCTGTATCCAAGCTCGGGGCTTGGAAATGGATCCTAAAGGAAGTTCCAGTGAATCTGTGGAGAAAATACGGCTCTCAGGACAAAACACAGTATCACACAGTATAACACAGTATATGGCCAGTATCAAAAGGAGTTACCGCAGGAGCAGGACTGAAAGGCTTTTGCAGACTGGAAGCCACCCTTAACCAACCAGCATGGCCAAGTCAGCACGTCAGGCTGACAACCTGTGTACAAAGTGTCTGCGTGGTTTCTACTCCCTAAAAAAGTTTGTAAATATTATAGAAACATTAAAAATTGCAGGCATCTGAAAGGGGAAGAGAGCTCATTTCCACTCCGTTCACAAGCTAATGAAGATGTCTTTTGAGCTTTACCTTTTGCCTCTGATGAGAAGTTGAAAGCTTGACAGTCAACCCGTGCCAGATGATCAAGGATCCTCAGGCATCAACCAAACACATGCCTATTTTTGGAGGCAGTGATTTTGATCCCCCTGTTCGTATTTCCAGAGACTTGGAAGCTGCCAAGAGGGCTCCTAGAGAAAGGTTTGAAGTGAGCTTAATAGCTCCTTACTGCAGAGTAGGTTTAGCATATGCCCTTCAAAAGTTAATGACCCTACTAATGTGTCATTAGCACACAGTGTCGGGCTCTTTGACTCTCTTTAGGCTCTCAGGATCCTCAGAGCTTGAACAGAGGAGATAGTGAGGGGTGGCTTAGGAGAAAAACAAATGCACAGCACACTTCTGTTATTTGGGAACACTTTTCAGTATGTTATCATATGTAGATACGTCTATTTTAAACGAGTTTTGTTACTGATTTTGAAATCCTGAGGAATCTTTAAAGGAAATTTCGGTCTTGTTCCTTTATAAAGGGAGTTTACACACACGCACAGCTTATAAAATGAGCACATTGTCTACTGTAACAGCAACAGCTCTCAGGGAGGGCTCCCCTGAAGAAGATCCTGAGATGCGAATTCTTTTTTTTTTTTCTAAGATTTTATTTATTTATTTGACAGAGAGAGATCACAAGTAGAGAGAGAGAGAGAGAGAGAGGGAAGCAGGCTCCCCGCTGAGCAGAGAGCCCGACGCGGGACTCGTGACCTGAGCGGAAGGCAGCGGCTTAACCCACTGAGCCACCCAGGTGCCCCTGAGATGCAAATTCTTAAGCAAGTGTTTTCTTTAAGAAAGTGCTCCCAGGGAAAACTGAGAAGGGCTTGGAGAAGCTGGAGAGGGAGAGAAAGGAAGCCCAGAAAAGGCATGGTCCCAGCAAACTTGTACAAAGGACAGCAGAAGCCTGGCTTCACCTGGGGCTCCAGAGCACAGGTTTTGTCTCAGAATTATCTCAGCCTGGGGCAAGGGTTCAGAGCGTCCCCAAACCGGGGGAAAAAAGACCCTGACGGGGTATAGGCAAAGTGCTAAGCACCATCTTTTCTGGTGTATACCTTTAAAAAGATTGTGCCATTGGGGAATACAAACAAAGTTATCAAAAAGTGAAAGAAAGTGACTGAGTAATATTCCATTGTGTATTTATATACACCATGTGTATGTGTGTATACACACACACACACACACACACACACACACACACTTACACGACATCTTCCTTATCCATTCTTCTATCTGCGTACACTTGAGTTGCTTCCATATCTTGGCTGTTGTAAATAATGCTGCAATAAACATAGGGGTGCATATATCTTTTTGAATTAGTGTTTTCATTTTCTTTGGGTCAATACCCAGCAGTGGAATTACTGGATCATATGGCATTTCTATTTTTTTTTTTTTTTTTAGGAATCTCCATACTGTTTTTCACAGTGACTGCACCAATTTACATTCCCACCAACAGCTCACAAGGTGGAATCTAAAAAACAAAACAAGCAAAGAAACAAAGTGGTTGCCACAGGAGACCAGGTGGGAGGATGGGCAAAAGGGGTAAAGGGAAATGGGAGGTACAGGCTTCCAGTTATGGAATGGATAAGTCACAGAGATGAAAGGCACAGCATAGGGAATATAGCCAATGATACTGTAGTTGCGGATGTGAGGGCGATCTGGCTGCGACATCTGTCACCCCATTGATCGCCAGGGTTGATACTGTAGTTGCCTTGTTCATGACAGATGGTAACTACCCTAGTCGTAAGCATCGCATAACATACAGGCTTGTCCAATCACTGCCCCGTAGATCTAAAACTAATGTAATAATTGTGTCAACTACACTTCAATGCAATTAAATACATGAATTAATTAATTAAGTACTTTAAAAGTAGAAGAAAGTGGAAGTGGGAGAAAAACAATTAAATGTTCTTTCCAAAATTAGAACCAAAAAAAGGCACAGAGGACTGGCAGACTGTTCCTCTTTTTTTTTTTTTCCTTGAGATTTTATTTATTTATTTGACAGAGACAGAGAGAAAGAAAAGCAGGGGGAGTGGCAGGCAGAGGGAGGGGGAGAAGCAGGCTCTCCGCCAAGCAGGGAGCCCAATGTGGGGCTCAATCCCAGCTCCTGGGATCATGACCTGAGCCAAAAGCAGACGCTTACCTGACAGAGCCACCCAGGTGCCTATTGGCACCTATTACTCTTTTATGAAATGTGGTAGTCAGCCTCCAAAATGGCTCCCAAATATCCTCCCCTCCTGGTGTTTATACTGGTGTGTGGCCTCCCCCACACACTGGATCCTGATTGGTCTGTATGGCCAATAGAATATGGCAGGAGTGATGGTATGTCACCTCCTCAAAGCTAGATTATAAAAGACATTGGTTTTTGCTTCTCTCTCTTGGGCCACTTGCTCTGGGGGAAGCCAATTGCCACGCTGAGGAACTCCCACAACCCTGGAAAAGGTAAGGATATGAAGCCTCAAGCCTACAGCCATGAGGGTAAGCTATTGGAAGCACATCCTCCAGCTACTGTTAGGCTGTAGTCCCTATCAACATTTTTTACTACAATCTCATAAGGAGATCCTGAGTCAGAACCACCCAGATAAGCTAGGCCTTCAGAAACTAAGAAAATAAATGTTTTCTGTTTTAAACCACTACATTTGGGAGAAATTTGTTACACACCAATAGACTATGAACACATGAAGCATGTACTCAAAGCATGTTCTATGCCATTATGAGTGTTACCAAACACTGGTACCCAAACAAATCCGGATACCAAACTGAGAGGAGTCCAGAACCAGGCCAGGGGGAAAAGGCAGGGGTTACCATGGATGTCAATGTCAACAAAACAGCTTCAGAGAGACTAGGAATATTTCCCATGCTGTTGAATGAACAGCTTCTTCCAATTTAGAATCAGTATCTCAAATGAGGAAAAAGAAGATTCCAGGTGGTTAAAGAAAAAAATGTAAAACAGCAATATTTTTAAAAGATCTTCATTATGATTAAAATATTTTTAAAAATGTCTACCTGACAAGAAACAATTATCCAGAAACAAATTTCTTTCTTTTTCTTTTTCTTTTTCGTTTTCTTTTCTTTTTTTTTTTTTTAGAAAGAGAGAGAGGGCACACACAGGGGTAGGGGAGTAGCAGAGGGACGGGGAAAGAGAGACTCAAACAGGCTGCACACTCAGCACAGAGCCAATGAGGAGTTCAGTCTCATGACCCTGATATCATGACCTGAGCCAAAATCAAGAATTTGATGCTTAACTGACTGAGCCACCCAGGAACCCCTGAAAGCTAATTTTTGGAGAGCACTTTTGATTATTTATTCAATAACCTTCCCCTACCCTTTTTTCAATGGTGACAGAGCCCACATCCTACTTTAGAGACTAAAATTATGTGATATTCTGTTCTCCAGCCTCCTTTGTAGCTTGGTCACAGCTGATGGGACCCAAGGGCAGTCTAAAGAGGGAATCTGGGGAAAGATTTTCCATAAAAAGAAAGACACATAGGACAAAATGCCTCTTCCTGCCCACCTTCGGAACTTATATGAGAATATTCTACTTGGATTTGCAGTAATGGTCTTGCTATCATGAGGAGCAAGACAAAATGTTCACAGAGAAGCTGACTCTGTCCTCTTCCCTTCTCTCTTTCTCTCTCTCCCCTAGCTTCAGGGTAATCAGGTCAGACCTCTCACATGGTAGCCTAAGGCCCCATAGAGAATGTTCCAAGAGAATCAAAGAGAAGAAGTGAGGCCTTTGCTAACCTAGCATCAAAGCTCACACAGTCTCACTTTCATCCTGTTCTATGCATCATGTAGTCACAAAGGTGGGTGCTACACTCAAGGCAACATAGACTGGATGCTAGATGGGAAGAGTTTCATGTAACTGTTGGATGTGTTTTTAAACTGCCAAAAAACTTCTAACTGGTTCCACTGAACCCAGTTTGGGTTCCACTGAAAACTCTAGAGAAACACAGGATCTCTGTTTTTCCCTCTGCAGGATGACTTTGGAGGGCATCCCTCACAAGACTCATGCCATCTTTATTAGGAAAGCTGGTCTTCCCTCAGAGCCTTTATTAACATTTCCATCCTTGATAAGACTATTAAACTCCTCCAGAGCCCAAGTGGACTCAGACCCTGGGTAACTCAATGCAGCTCACAGAATAGAGCTTCCCAGATGGTGACCCGTAGACTTAGCCGTCCCTCTAAGGCCAAGGTGGTTAATTGAAAAGGCAGAATATTTTCAAAACTAATAGGTCATACTTGGCTCTGTTGAATAATAAGGTTTGTGTTTTTTTAAGCTTTTTTGCCAAGAAGCTAAAAATAATTTGAACACCAGTTGTGCTGATTCTGTTGGACTTGGGTTCCCTCCTCCCAAAAGCAGATGTTGAAATAGAGAACTGGGTACAAGTGGCTTACTTACAATCCCAGGAAGCAGGACATGAAAGAGCAGGATATGAGATAAGAAAAGGAGAAAAGCTAACAGAAACTGTGGTAATGAAAGGGTTATCACTGAAGGGAACTAAGGAAGTCCAAGTGACATCCCACTAAGGGTCAAGGAACTTGGGTCTTTGTCTACCATCTCCTGTCCCTCATCCAGTATAGCTCACTTCTGGGGGCACTTCCTTCCCAACACATCTGGGATCCCCCAGCTCAAGGGACACAAAAAGCCACAGAAGACCTCCATGGTAGACTAAGGGAATATGGAAGGACATTGGCAACTCATGGAATAAACATCTCTTTCCATCAGACTTTCCATCACATCAAATTCTTTTTTAGAAGCAGGCAGAGTACACATTAATTTTCAAAAACAAGATTCATTCATTAGAGTTGGTCACATATTAATTTGGAGTGTATGGAGGAAGTAAGCCTTGGATGTGTATCACGGAGGAGACACAGCACATGGTAGCTGGTATGATCCAAACTGATCAAAAGGCCGCAGGAGAGAAAAGTTCTCACCAACAGTAGACCCCTGGTGCTAGTTGACTCATTAACCAGAAACTGATTATCCCGATCACTTGTTTCTCCCCCTCTCCCCCACAGCTGCTGGCCTCTTCCCTTTTCACTGCTCATTAGCACCCTTGGCAAAGGAGCAGTGGGTGAGATCAGATCCACAGGAGTCCTTTTTTTTAAACTGGATTCAGGCCAGAATGAAGAATAGAGTTGAAACTAGTAACAGATGATATAATTTTTTTTCTTTTTTTATGGTGGCAAAACACACATAACATAAACTTTACCACTTCAATCATTTTTAAAAGTGCCCAGTTCAGTGGCATTAAGTACATTCACACTGTTGTGCAACCATCACCACTATCCATCTCCAGAACTTTCCCAAGAGATTATAGAACTCAGGAGTGTCTATGAAAGTTAATTTTTTTTGTTTCTTTTATTCTTTTATTATTTATTATTTTTTTGTTATTTCTTTTATTCACCCACATTTTCATTGGGTCCTGATTGTCCATTTATTCAGATATTCAAGAGTTAGTTAGGTTAAGCAAAATGTCATTTCTGGGGAGGTAAAAATAAGTCTATTATTTTTTATATTTTTATATCAAATATTATAAAGCAAAGATGTTTTATCTGATAGGTATTGCTATACAATAAACCATCCCAAAATATAACGGCTTGAAACAACCATTATGTATTTAGTCACTCTCTTAAGGAATGGCGGTCTGGGCTGGGCTTAGCTGGGTGATTCTGCCTATTTGGACTGGACACAGTTGATGTTGGCTGGGCACACTCTTGTGACTGCTTTCAGTTGCCAGGTCTGCTAAGGTCTGGCTGGTGTAAGATGGCTCAGCTGGAATGACTCTTCTCAGCTCCATGTGTGCTCTCAAACTCCAGCAGGCTTATTCAACACAGCAGCTCAGCAGGACCTCAAGGGCAGCAAGAGGGCCAGTGCTCAAGTGCTCTTCTTGTCTCTGCTTACATCATAATCATTCCTGTCCATCAGTCAGAATGAGCTGCATGACCAAGCCTAGAGTCAGTATGATAAAAACTACCAAAAGACATGTAATGGGGAGGCATAAACAAATTGGGGCCATTACTGTGATGAATCCACTGCAGGTGTTATCCTTTCTGGGACCATAATTCCATAAGAAAATAACTTTTTGTCCGAGATCACCTTAGTTTACATTAAAGTATTCCAGCCCCATTCTTATGCCCAGACAAACATTCTCAAGAGCTGAATTTCTACAATTAATATAAATGAGCCAGAGCCATTTGACCCCTGCTGACATCATCTTTGTGATCCAAAAAAAATCACTGGATCTAAACCATATTATTTCTCTGACCCAACTAGGTAGAGATCTGATTGGCCATCATGATTGGGTTTCGTCTCCTGATGGTCATCTTGCATCGTATCTTCTTATGAAAAAAAGCAGAGAGTTGGAAGAGTTTTGTACCATGGACAAGAAATAACAACAGGAGAAAGAAGAATGTGTACAGAGTTGGATTCGCCTTTTTAAACATGTGCTCCCAACTCCAATCCATGCCATGTTCTCACAAGCAGAGTGGGGCCTGTTTTGGTTAAAGGATCTTCCTTGCTTAAAATGTTCTCAAAATAAAAAAGTACACTTACTCCATTTCTCACATCAGAATTTGATGAAATGGAAAGCCTGACCCAAGTTTTTAATATTTGGATCAAGAATCTGTCATAAATTGGGAAACCTATAACCTCAGATTAAAGGCATAAAATATATTTTTCCTTTTCATTATGAATACTTTTAAAAAATTAATACTTGCCTGTCTTCCTCACCCCAGACCTCTAGCCCCCAGTTACTGCCCAAAGTACATACCTTATTACTAGTTTCCTATGTGTTATATGCTTCTACTAGCAAACGTGTGTGTGTGTATTACACATACATAGTAGACTGAACCATATGAAATTGCCACGGTTGAAACATTTCTGACCTACAAAAACAGGACTGTCCTATCATACAATCTAATATATCTTTTTTAATGTAAATAAGAGCATAAAAATGTAGTGGTCTGCATCTTGGTGTTTTTACTTACCTAAATGTCTTGGAGACCTTTCTATAACCGTGCAAAAGGCTTGATGTTATTCTTTTCCATGACTACATAGGTATGACTGTAATTTATTTAACAATTCCTTCTCTGATGCACACTTAAGCTTGTTTCCAGTTTTTATTATTACAAATACTGGCAGAGTGTCCCACTCAGCATTTGAATCTGGGCATCTGCAGGAAGACAGATGAGGATATGCAAGGACAGTCTGATGTTTTCCTGTCTCATAGTCTTCTGGCTCCTTGCAAACTGACTCAAGCCATGATGGGCTCCTTAGTCACTGGCTCCTATGTCACAAGACTGGTTGATACTTATAAGGGGTGCTAGAAACACCAACTAAAATCTTTGTTCTTCCCACTCCCTAGAGCTTTTAGATTGGTTTGATTCATAAAATCAGAAGAATGTGAATGCCCCACAAGCACTTACCTTTGTGGGCAGGAGCATCTTGTCTGGAAGCCCTTCAGTGTAAAGAGATACTAGTTTCCCAGACAGGTTCCCAGTCAAGATTTCAGTTCTTGACTCTGCTGCTCAGTGGTTGTGTGACCTTGGGGGACTTATTTACCCTCTCCAAACCTCAGGTTCCCTACCTGCGAGATGGAGTATCTATTCCATAGTGCTCTGACAAGAATTAAATTAAACGATGTGCCTGTCACATAGTAGGCCCTCAACAAATCAGTCATTTGCTCCTTAAACCAGGTTTCCACAGCCAAAACACTAGTGTTTTCCTAAAAGAGGTAGGCCAGTGGTTTTGGTTTTTTTGTTTTTTTTTTTTTTAAGATTTTTTTATTTATTTATTTGATAGATAGAGATCACAAGTAGGCAGAGAGGCAGGCAGAGAGAGCGAGAGGAGGAAGCAGGCTCCCTGCTGAGCAGAGAGCCCGATGTGGGGCTCGATCCCAGCACCCCGGGATCATGACCTGAGCCGAAGGCAGAGGCTTTAACCCACTGAGCCACCCAGGCGCCCCAGTGGTTTTTTTTTTAAGGAAATATGAAAAAGTCTTCTGCAAGCTCACCTTGCTGGCTGGCATGCAGTAGGCAGTATTTGTCTTCTGCTGGAATTATCAGTGGATTGTGATCCCTAATCCCTGAATTCTGACCCCATCTTGGGCACAGAGAGGTTGTTTTGAATGGTCTTATTCCTAAAAAGTTAAAAGTTTAGCAAGAAAGAGAACATATTCCCAGGATCCTTTTAACTCCAGATGCTCTATCTCTTTTCCTAGTCTCTAGCTCAGTCCCAGTATCTGTAGACATGTAACTTATCCACCGTCTAGACTGAGTCATCTTGTGATCACTCCATGAAGAACAGAGGAGAAAAGCAGATCAGGGATGGAAAAGAGTCAAAAGGCCCTTAGACCTTTTAAGCACATGCTCATTTTTGAGTGATCCATAAAAGCACAAAGAAAAAAAACCAAAACCTTTCTGTCTAGAAATCACAGTTTTCAACATTTGATGAACGTCATCCTGACATCTCTCCACACACTTACACAGCTCAAATGTTCAAAACGTAGATAGGTGGCCCATTTGGGAGGAAAAGATTATACTTAATATCCTGTTTACTTGTTTATTTTTTGTTTTCCAACCTTCCTACCCCAAACCCTACACTGGAAAATCCATGAGGGTGGGAACTTTAATGATCTTGTTGCCTGCAGGGAATCCTCAAAGTCTAGTACAGGTGTGACACTAGTAGACTCTCAAAACATGTGTTAAATGTTGAAATATTTCTACTTGGATGTCTTTTTAGTTTATTCTTTCACCTTGGAGTTCAACAGTTTCTCCAGAATATAACTTAGGATCATTGTACATCATTTTTTTTTCTCTGAAACATTTTGTTCTTTCAACGTTTCCTTATTTTACCAAATTTTTCTTCTATTACATTCTTGAGTGTATTGTTCCATTTTCCTGTTTTCTTCTTCAGAAACAGTAATTGTGGTTACATGGTTCTCCTCTACCTCCCATATCTATCATCTTCTTTGTAGTCATTATTTTATAACAGACTTTTCCATTTCATTTGGTGCAATGATCTCAAGCCTACACACCATCTCTAATTTTTTTATTTTCCAGTACTTGTTTCCTGTACCTTTAATTTCTTTATCCTAAGGGTATATCTTTCCCCAGGTCTGTGTTCCTGGACCAGTGTCGCTCATAGCAAGCTCTTTAGGCTGCATGACATCTGGGTTGTGATCAGGTTCTGACTGTCCATTCCTCACCACTTCCCTAGTCTCCTCTCTGGGATTTGTGTTGTTTTGTTTTTTGAGTGAAAACCTTGGTCACAGGCAACAGAAACAGACTACTGGCATATAAATTCCTTTCTTAGCTTACTTCCATCCCTGACTTCACTAAAAGCAATGGATATCTCCTCAGAGAGATAAGAGCATTCCCTACCACTCCCCTCATTCCCCATGAAACTGGATCTCAAATCTCTAAGAATCCTTGGATGTGTTCTTCTTGATGTTGACAAATACTTTTGAAGAAATACACATCCTTATGACAGTCTGAGACAGCGTGTGTCAGCTGTCGGCTTACTCCCTCATCTTAGCCTAGATTTCTTGGCATTTGCCAGCGATGAATCATACTCTTTGGTGTGATACTCTTACAGATTCGTACTTCATTGACAATGGATCATATTCCCTCTATCCTTTGTCCCTTTTGCTAATTTAGATGGAGTTCAGACTCAGGTTAGAACGAAGATGCCACCATTTTTACAACACTACTAGCTTGATCAGAGGGGTCAGACTTGGACCAGGTGAAAGAGCAGCAACTGGGAATTATGGGTTTGATGCCAGCTGAATGCCTGTGATGCTCTCACTTCTCAAGTTCACCCTCCCCAGCCATCCATCTCTATGATGAAGACGCTGCTTAATGCATACGCCACGTGCCTCACTAATGATGCTTTCCACAGGCATGCTGCATTCTCTTCTCTGTTATGATAAGTGCTGTGTGGCCCTCAATGCCTGGACCACACATTCATTAATATGTATGTTTCCTGAGAGTGATGGGGTGTCCCACTGATTTGCAGACATGAGCAGGTGCCCCTAATGGAAGAATAAGTAGGAGCCCTCGCTCGGGGAATAGCAGCTTTCAGTCTTCCTGTCATAGAAAAGAAGAATTTGGGTTGGTAATGGAAATATCTACAGCCTTCATGGAGTAATCTCCAAATATCCAACTGGCTGACTTGGACTATAATTGTGAGAAAAGTTGGGAAAAAAGGTGGAGAGGTAGCTGATAGCCCCAGGTAGGGAGAAGAGAGCTTCTATTTCCTTCCTTAACCAGAAGCTTCCTTATTACTGTGAAGTCAGAGACAGCAGTTATTCCAGTGGCAAATTGCACATACCCCAACTTGTCTCCTTGCACACCCAGATTCTGATTCTCTGCCCCTGACATGTTGTTTCTTACTCATAAACTTTTCTCCAATGCATAAAACCTTAGTGAAATATTATTAGTCCTTCTCCATATTGGCTATGAAATGCCCTATCTACTTCAATCTTTGATTTAGTTATCAAGTTATGACAACAGAAAAGAACAACCAATCCCATGGGGTGGGGTCAGGGTACTGCCAATTTCTGACTGGTGAAATTTCCTGTGATTCAAAAAGATCAGCTTAGGGCACCTTCTATTCAATAAACAGACAGTATTAAAATTTTCATATTTTATTTTGTATTAGTTTTAAATATCTAGCAATGTCCAGTTCACTAAATTCTGCTGACCACATACAATGATTCCCCTATGCACACATTTAGAGTGTATCATTTCTGCAAACTGAACTCATGTGAATAAAGTAGAAAAAATTATTATAGGGGTCCAAGCTGGTATGACTTACGGTTTCCCAAGGCCTTTGTTCAAACAAGGGTGTTGATTGGTTTGCCTTATGTGGTTATTTGAAAATATGTTTGCAAATTTTTTGACTCTCATCCCATCAAAAAGATAGGGCTTTTAATTCCCCTCCTATGAAATATGAACTGGCCTTTATGACTGACTTGTAATGGATAAAATGCAGCAGAAGTGTTTCTGAGTGACCTCTGAGCAAGGTCTTTAAAGGGACAACTTCTACTTGGCTGATTCCACCCTCAGAATTCAGACACTTTGTTGTGAGAAAGCCCTGGCATGCAGAGAGGCCACATGGAGGTTTTCTAGCTGAGAGCCCCAGCTGAGGTCCAGCCAACAACCAGCATCAGCCATCAGACAGATAAGTGAGGAGATTTTGGTGAATCCAGCCCCCACCCTGCCCAATTAACACCACGTACAGCATGGATAAGCAACCCCTGTTATATTAGTATGTTAGAGTAGTCATAACAAAGTGTCACAGACTGGGTTTAAACAACAGAGTTTTGTTTTCTCATGGTTCTGGAGGCTGGAGCTCAGAGATCAAGGTGTTGGCAGGGTTGGTTCTTTCTGAGGGCTGGAAGGAAGGGTCTGTACCAGGCCTCTCTCCTTGACTGGAGTTCACATTGTCTCCCCTCCAACACCTGCATCAAAATTTCCTCTTCTTATAAGGACACCTGTCACACTGGATAAGGGTCCTCCGTAATGACCTTGTTTTAACTTAATCACCTCTTAAAGACCCTATCCCCAAATACAGTCATATTCTGAGGTATTGGGGGAAGGACCGCAATATGAATTGATTTAGGGGAACACTCTTCTGCCTCTTACACCTGCCAGGCCTGTTCAAACTGTAGACTCATGAACAAAATGAGTGCTGTCATTGTTTTTGAGCCACTAAGACTTGGAGTGGTTTATTATGCAGCAGAAAATAACCAGCATACATAAGATTGATGAATGACTTGGTTCCTGGTGACTAGAAGAATTTGTTCTGCAAATGTCCTTTGGCAGCAGGACCACACCATTGGCAATGGTGCTCACAGAGCCAAGACCATACCATAGGCAAACACCTGGAAGACAGTTTCAGGGACCGCCTATTCAGTACTATCTGTTTTTCCATTCTAACTTTGCTCTTCGATTGCAAAGCCAGTGAGGCTATCTCCAGTCAAAAAGATAAAGAGGGAAAAGGTTTGTAAGCAACAGCATGGTGTAGCAGAGGGATGCTGTCAAATAAAAATCTAAGGCCAGACATGGAAATAGTGTTGGGCCTCATGGAAATTGACTTTGAAACCCATTCTCGATGCAAGGAGGCATGGGGCTTTTAGCAGAGGTGAAACAGTGCTAGCAACAAACTTTCCTGAGCACCCAATCTGGTTCAAACTCTGGTTCTACCTGGCACAAGCTTTAACATCCAGGAAGTTTCCTTAATCTCTCCCTGTTTCTGCTTCCTAGTTTGCTAGAAAGGATAATCTAAGGTCCTTCATACGACAGGCTAACCATTTTTATCTTCATTATAGAGCTTGCCATGAATGAGTTCCACTTCTGACTGTTCTGTCTCCAACAGGTTTCCTTTGGAGACTCGTCATTGCTACTTCTTATTACCTCAGGCTGCACAATTAATTAATTCATTTATTCAACAAATGTTTATTGAGAACCTACTGCATGCTAGGTACTGAGGGTACAGCATTGGGTCAATAGGACAAATATCCCTGATCTCATTGACCTTGATTCTACCTTGTTCTTTATATCTCAAGTTCTACCTCGTGATCTTCCAGGTCATTCATGGGCGTGTTTCCCCTACTTCTTAGCTCAGATCCTTGAAAGAGGCACTCAGATTGGCCCAGCATGTTTTTTTTTTTGTTTTTGTTTTTTGTTTGTTTGTTTTTTTTATTTGACAGAGATCACAAGTAGGCAGAGAGGCAGGCAGAGAGAGAGGAAGGGAAGCAGGCTCCCTGCTGAGCAGGGAGCCCGTTGTGGGGCTCGATCCCAGGACCCTGGGATCATGACCTGAGCTGAAGGTAGAGGCTTTAACCCACTGAGCCACCCAGGTGCCCCATGTCTTTTGAATTCAAGCCACAAACTATTCCTAGCCAGAATTCTGATTGGTTGCCTCAGATCAGGTGGCCACCCTGATCCAACCAACTATATTCTAGAGCAGCAGATGGGCATGAGGTCCAGATCACTGCTTCACGGTGATGCTGGGGCAATAGCTATGATGGGCAACTCTGGAAGAACTCCTTAGAGCAGTACGTTAGTGTGGGAAAGACCACCTTGGACCCCAGTTGGAGCTTTCAGCCCCTCTGTGAGATCTTTAGTCCATTTCAAACAACACAGGAGGAGGTGCATAACCTACAGATGTCATGCAGAGCCTACTAGCTCCAGAATCAGGCTTGAAGCCAGGCCTTTGGAGGAGTGTCTTGGCACTGAGTGATTGATTTCAGTCTACCTTGAGTAGCAGAAACAGTGCTCCTTCCATTTCCTCTCAGCACTCACCATTCCTGTGCAAATTAGCAACCTCAGAGGGGGTTTGCCCTAGCCAAAGCAGTGTTCTTGGCCCCTCAACCAAAGACAAACTAGCGTTGGTGCATACATACTCTGGCTCCCCTGCCCCATAGGTAAGACAACTCTGAGACATGTTCCACATCACCTCCCAGAGGTCTAGCAGGATTGAGCCACAGTTGCCCACACCTGCAACCTGCTTATTAATGCAAACATGTTAGTCTCACTTCTGTTCTCTGCCTGCACTTTCTGGAGTCACCCTTCAAATAAACTACTTGCACTCAAAGCCTCCAGTCTATTTCTGCAGAACGGAAATGAAGACACCTTGCAAGAAAAACAAGTGGTGAGGCCATGTGAGTAAAAGAGAAGCAAGAAATCAAGGCATAAGCAGAGTCCTGGATAGACAGATGCAGAGGTAAAGACCATCCGTGCAGTGTTAAACTATCAGCGGCAAGGGTAGTTCACCGGTCTGGAGCTGCAGAGAAAAGCAGGCCGCAGATGAAGAGGTGTAACTGTCACAAGAGGGGCTACTTGTAAACTGGGTGTCCTGGTTCCATTCTTAAAATGTTCCATTCTTCCATTCGTAATCTCGTTCATTCCTGAATCATTAATCATGATTTATATGACATTGGCTTTTTTTCAGAAATCTTGACTATCTCTTTTACAAGAGATTAATAAAGAGTGGGACTTCAGGTGTCAAGTTTTTATGAGCAAAAGTGTCCAAGGCCATCTCCAGATGGGTATTCCTGGCTGCGTTCACCATGCTCTCCAGAGATTGAAAAGCAATTGTTTAGCTGGGCAGAGAGAGCCAAACTGAATTAAATTGACCTGCATGATACAGAAAGTAGCACTGAGCACCTTTAAGTAAGGGGCTTTGAAAGAAATCTGTTTTATTGTAGCTGAGTGCTGAAATTATTTTAAGGAAGTGATTATCCATCTAATAATTTAAAATGCACAAATGATGTCAGCATTTAAAATTAAGACAGGCTGGAAGAACAGCATACTTGGTCCCTCTTTATTTCTTTCTGTGTGTTTTTTCTCTTTTCACAAACGTAAATTTGACTGCTTTCAAAAGCCAATCTTATGCCTACATCCTGAAAAGAAAGAAGACATTTCCATTTGCAGTAGAATACCAGCAGCCTCACTTAATCCAGATATACATACATCTAAAGGTAACTTTGTTCCAAATATAATTATTACTCTGCAGGAAAATCTGATGTGATACTCCTGATTTGGAGTTTTAAGCCTGTCTTTAATTTCACATAACTTTATTAGAACCCCTAGATATGAGAGAGGACACAGTAGGGGAAGGTAGTTTTCACGATAAGCAAAACCAGGGCATGTGGAAATTCTTTCAACGAAGGCTTCTGACTAGAGTTATTAACTCCAATATAGAGTTTGAGTCCTTCTACCACTCAGGCAGTAGATAAACAAACGTGTGTTTTAAAACCCTCTGCAGCCTGCACATACTGCCCTCAATGCACACGTGTGACTCTTAGTCACCATGGTCATGGTCGGAGCAAAACCAAACCCTCCCGTGGAAAGGGTTTCTCTCATCATCTTCTCTCAAAGTCAATGTTTGCTGGAAAGGTAGCAATTTCTTTCCTCTTCAAAAGGACCTTCATGTACTAACTCACTCCCACCCACTGTGCATGTAAATTATTCATCAGTGATATGGCCTCTATTTCTGACTTTGATCTCTTTCTTCCCTGGAATGCCACAAGGAGCATGATAAGGCCAGTGAGTTATCAGAAGACCTTTGATCTCCTACTCACAAATGACATTTTGTGGGGGAACATCGGGGCCCTCCCCCGCAGCTACAGAGTGGCTCAAAAGGAAGCAGAGTTTGGGGGTTCTGAGGCGTCCACTCCCTAACATCCAACACAAAATGGGATGGGGAGAGAAATGAGCATACTTTTCCCCAAACCAGCAGCTGCTCACACAGTAATTAACAGGTGCCGGCAACTACTCTCCCAACAGGCAGGGCAGTGTGATGATGGTTCACAGGTACGACTGCCCAGAATTCGTTTTAGAGGAATTACACAATCGAAGTCACATGCTATGAAACTTTAGATTAAATAAAAGTCAGTGGGGGAGAAAACCATGATGAATGGGCAGATACCCCCAAAATATTTTCTACAATATCTCCCTTGTAAAATGGAGTAAAAATATCAGGCACAGAGAAAGCTGGAAGGAAAGAACAGGGAAAGATCTATGTTTCTCACCCCTCGGAAATGATCTCTCCCTGCAGTTGGTCATCAAACTATTAGTAACTGGCCATTGTGGCTGGCATTGAATCTTCAGAATGGTCACAGTTTATAGAGACCAAGGACAGCAGACTCCCTTTCATAATGGCAGTGTAAACCATTTTGCATTAAGTAGGAATAATAACCTTTTTAAAAAGAATGTGTCAAAATAATTACATTTCTTGTTGCTTTCCTTTCTTCCACATCACATGAGCAAGCACATCAGCCTCACTTGAATGGATAAAAAGAGGACTTTTTGGGGGGGGGGGGCTGCTCTCAAGGGAAATGAGCCCACCAGTAAGGAACTCTTCATTCTGTCATGGCTGACTGGGATTCTAGACTCATTCTGATGATTCCCCCCAATGTTTGGGATTTGCTTGTGCCCCTTCTTTCTGGTTGACTGGGGAACCATACTGGCAGGAATATTTACCCTAGAAATGTCCTCTTTGATGTCTGAGTCCTGGTGCATTCCTTCGAATTTCCTCTACTCTGTTTCTTTTTCTTTTTATTTAACTGAAGGTGGCATCTTCTGAAATGTTAATTCTTTAACCAGGAAGCCTCCTTTAAAAAGGGATTTGGCAGTAGCTCTGATGTAAGTTTCATCATTATATGAAGAAATCCTTTCAAATGCATTTGAAATCCATTTTTAGAATTTCAAAATAAAGCCTGTTAATGTTTTTCAATGGTACATTAAAAATTCAACAGCATTGTCCTCAGTATGGTCTGTTTTGATGCAGGTTACCTGGTTGGCTTAGTTTAAAATTGATATCATGAGTGGCTAGAAGTGCATTTCATCAAATGTTGATATCTAATGAGATATTTACGGGACAGATCATTTTTTATATCTTGAATGGCCTGATGTACAAATCACCTCATCTCTATAAAGCAGAGGGAACCATTTTAATTTGGTAAAGTGGGAACAGATTATTGTAATCTTTTCACATTTCCTGATAATATGTCAAAAATAAATAGCCTTGATGTTCCGGAACATAAGGAACATGTTCTCTCTCTCTCTCTCTCACACACACACACACACCACACACACGTGCTCTCAGAGACACCTTCAGCTTCTCCCTTGCAGCTTCCAGTTGCAGGAGGAAAGAAGTCTCCAGAATGTGAGCAAACTAAACGTGGTGAGTTTGACAAGCACTAGTGACTGTTGTGCTTCCTTTCTCCTGGCCACTGCAGTCCCTGAGTATGAGAAGGTTCCACCTAGTCATGGGTAGAGATGTCTCCCAGATGTGTGCTGCACCCACGGCTCCAGCCTGGCCCTCATCCCTCTGCCCCCCACCTCCCCCCAACCTAATTATATATAGTCAGGGCCAGTGTTTCTAAGTTTGCTTGAAAGCTCTGACTGATGGGATCAGGCAATTAACACAGGTTCTTAAATAGCTAAGTGCTTGCTTAGGTCCTTGAATTATGTGCGTATGTTGGTCCCCCAAATCAGAGAAATACCATGGTCCTCAATCCCCCACCCCCTCCCAGTCTCAAAAACTGTCTCCAAGAGCCACCTTCCATAATACGACCACATCTGAGTTTTCTTCCTGTCTGCCCTCTATGGGGTGGGGGTAGGGAATAAGGGAGGGGAAGGGAGAGCCACCAAATGAGCACGACTGCTGCTGTTTTGGCAAAGCTGCCACAGAGGGACAGACCTCTGGGTCCCCCAACCCCGGCACGGGGCAGCTTTGGAAACACAACCGCCCCAGCGTGAGCAGAGCTTTGTGCTCGGACCTCCCGGGAGGAGGCTGCAAACCTTCAGATCCCAGCGCGACCCGCCAGCTTCCCTCTGCCCGAAAACTTCTCCTAATTAAGCCAGTCCATCTAATTACGGGGCGTTCCATCAAATATTTCTCCAGATGCTTCCGATGCAGCCTGTGGGCGCTGGTCAAAGCTGGCGAGTCTTGTGATCAGGGATGCTGGCCCTGCGGCGCGGGCGCACGGTCCCCTCTCGCCTGGACGCGCCGGGCTCCAAGTGCCGCGCAATCCGCCCTCGCTCATTTGCTCTGTCGCCTGGCGAAAGCACAGAGCGTAATTGCTAAAGTTAAGAAAACATCCCTGTAATTAGCCAGGCAACTCTAAGCACAAGAAATGGAAATTAGTCACAGTATCATAAATGAGTTTGTGCATACATTACATTCCAGCATGGCCCTGGGGGCCGGATGTTTGCAGCATTTGGCCAACAACCCCTGTATCGCAATAAAGCATTCCTCCCTAGTGGGTGTGTGGCGCAGGAAAGGGAGTTTTGCTTGAATTACAGATTTTTAAATTCTTTTGTAGACGGCAACCAGAATAAAGTCAGTATTCCACTGGTGAAAGCAAGACAAGTAAACAGTGATTTTCCCATTGATTTTATTTTTCTTTGCTGGTATCTGTTAACCTAGGGCTATCAAGGTGCCTCCAACCGGGTGGGCTTTATCAACTGCATTGTTTCACTCATTAGGAGCAGTAGTTATAAACTCTTTAAATAACCCTGATTCCGAACTATTTTCGAAGTCACTCCTCTTCCTAGCAAAGGCCAGGAAATTGGACTGAGGCACATACAACACAGCATTTGCATCAAAATAACACGGCGGGCAGCCGCAAGCCACAATCACATCACTCAGAAGGAAGGAATAGAATACAAATTAAAGGAAGAATGTAAATTTTTTGCCATTAAGCTTCAATGACCATTTGAAATGGTGCAAGGCACAAAGGTTCTTGATGAGCGTCATCTAGTTTGATTATTCATACTTGTGTTTCTGCTTGAATTAAAGCAGGAGTGCGAGAGCCTGTTATGGGAAAATATTTGAATTGATAGTGAACTCTCACCTTACCGTGCATCCATTTACTTTTCAAATGAATACCAGATAAGTTAGTGCATTTTCTAATCGGCCTGTTTGCCAGTGAGTGCTGTCATTACATACCAATTTCTTTCAGAAGTGCTTGCTAAGAAACATTAACTACTTACAAATAAGGAGCTCTCTGTCACGGGCTGCAGTCTTAGCTTGCGGGCATTTCTGCTAGGACAGTGGAGGGAGTTCCCCCGGGCTGTCATGGCTTCCACCGTTTTTCCTGTTTCCCTAGTGAGTCCTTAAGTGTTGGCAGGGCTCTTGCCACGTGCTGTCCTTATAGAACCAGGTGGAGTCCTGCCTGAGGCAGAGCCAAACTGACTGACCGTGGAGTAGTTATGACGACGTATGCAGGTGGCCAGGGTCTACCCCAACCTGGGGATCCTAACTGCTGAGGCTGGGCAGCCAGAATAGATTCTGACCCAGACTTCACGGTCAAAGCTGGCTGAGGACACCATCAGAGTTATCACCCCTTTCTAGACACAGGCTCCGTCACTGGCGTGTGACTCAATTCATCAAAGAAACCAAATGAAAAAGGTAGATTCGGAGGGCTGTGTGTGGGAGGAAAGAGGGGTGTTGTCTCATTTAAAAACCATATGCTCCAGTTTTGGACAAGGGCAAATGAGCAGAAATGTTTCTTCCCACGGTGAGGAAGGTGTTGAAACACTGCTCTGCTTCAAGGAAACTTACAAATATTTTTTAATTAATGAAAATTAATCAAGGTCAAGGGGAAAAGATCATTATTACTCAGTCTGCCTTTGGCATCATAAAGAGCTTTTTTAGGTTACTTTCCTGTTGAATATTGCTGACCAAACATTTGTTGAAATTTGTCAATTATTTTTTGACAAAACTTTTAGGGCGTGCCTGAGTGGCTCAGTCGGTTAAGCGTCCAGCTCTTGATTTAGGCCCAGGTCATGACCTCAGGGTCATGAGATGGAGCCCCATGTCAGGCTCCACACTGGGCCTGGAACATACTTAAGATTCTCTCTCTCCCTCTGTCCCTACCCCACTTCCTGGGCATACTCTCTCTTTTTCTGTCTCTCTCTAAAAACAATAACAACAGCAACAACAACAACGCAATCACAGGGCAAATATAGGTGTACCCAAGTGAGCAAAGCAATGTGCACAAGTGCCGAGTGACCTTGCCTTCAGATGACTTTGTTGTGCAGACTCTGGTCCGTTCATTGACTGAACAAGATGCACACTGATGTGCCCCAGCGATGAGCAAAGCGCAGAAAATGTGAACACTTCACATGTCCCCAAGGTAAAAAGGAAATGCTTTGCAAATTACCCTCTTCAATGGAAAACAGGGGGACCTAATTCCAGGTTCTTATCAGACTGGCATCAAACTGTTAACCCATGTTTTTATTTTTTTAAGATTTTTTTTTTTTTAATTATTTATTTGAGAGAGAGAACCAGAGAGCATGAGCAGGAGGAGGGGCAGAGGGAGATGCCACTGAGCAGGGAGTCCCAACACGGGCCTCAATCCCAGGACCCTGGGATCATGACGTAAGCAGAAGGCAGAAGTTTAACCGACTGAACCACCCAGGTGCCCCTGTTACCCTTATTTCTAAAATAAAAAATAAATACTGTAATCTTCAAATTAGTTAATCTTATAACTGATTTAAAAGTCCAATGAAAATGTGGCGAAAGGGGCTATTGAATGCGTCATGATCACCTATGTTAAGGAAGGTTATAAAGCCCTTATGAAGGTAGGGATTTATTCTGACCAGATGTGCCCACGCACACACACGGTGCTCACAGAAGAGTACTGAGAAACATATGCTATCAGAAATTGGAACTGAGCTAATTATTGCTCTTTTTAGAAATGTACAAACATTCGTGTATCTAGAGAGGCCATAACATCCAAAGCCATTTTTAACATTTATTTCACCTGCATTTAGGTCTCAAAATCCTGACAACCTATTTATGGATTTAAAATTTTTAAATAGCACTTATATTTCAAGGTTTCAAATAAATAATTTTTTACAAAGGGATGTAGCCATTTCCCTTTTTTCTACTTCTTTGAAAAGCTGTTAAGTCTTCTGAGACATTGAGTATAAACACAAGCACCCATAAAATATGACTGAGCAAATAAGATAGTAAATGGGCACAAATTCTTCTTCTCTCTAGGACCCACACCCTCCCTTTGGTAGTGCCCTCTGGACATGAGGTAGTCCATTGCTTTAATTCATTTGTTTTGGCCAGTGAACACAAATCAATGCAACAAAAACAAATTTTAAAAGCATTAAACACATACACTCTTGGTGTATGTGGAAGTCACCATGTGAACAAGCCTGAGCTATCCTGCTAGAAGATAAAACACACAGGGAGAAAAGACCCAACAATCTGCCAACTTCTACCATCCCTCTATAGGACAGTCCACAGACATATGCAAGAGCCCAACAGTTATCAGCCAAGCCAGCCCAGCCCAGAAGAGCCACCCATCAATCGACATAATCACGAGCTAAACTTGTACTCAAGGTGCTTTATGTGCAGAGTATGTGACCGAGGCCGATTCTCATTTAAACTCTCTTTTGTGGGGCGCCTAGGTAGCTGTGGGTTAAAGCCTTTGTCTTTGTCTCAGGTCATGATCCTGCTCAGCGGGGAGCCTGCTTCCTCCTCTCTCTGCCTGCTTCTCTGCCTACTTGTGATCTCTGTCTGTCAAATAAATAAATAAAATCTTTAAAAAAATAAAAAAAAACTCTCTTTTGTTGTTGAGCCATCAAAATATTGTTTTTGTTCGTGAACCGTCAAAGTTGTAGTAAAACTGTACACTGAGTACAGCTGTAGGTTCCACTGAGTCCTGATGGCACATTTAACTCTCTTGGTGTTTCCAATTTTTACTAACTACACCAAATCATCTGTCAAAGCTCGTCCTTCACCATACAGGCACTGTATCAGAAATCATACTTTTCAATATTTTGAAGACTGAATGAGAGTATGTGGGGGTAGCAGTTGCTATCAGTGCTCTGCCCATGTCCCCTACAAGTCCTTGTCGTTTTCATGCAAACCTTCCCCATGTGCACTCATTCCCCAACAGCTGGTACCTGCATCTCTTTGTTGGAGGACAGCCTTGAACTGCTAGAGCCCACTTTGCTTGAAAGCATAGAGAACTGGAAGTCTGGCAGGTTACACGCCATTGCATCCCATTTCTGTCACTTCCGACCAACATATCTCTGGCAGACTGACACCTCTGGATTCCAGGCTTCTTATTACCCATGGTCCTGTGTGAAATCCAGTGGCTGAAACTACCTCTGAGAGCCATACTCTGGCTGATTCTCCTTGGTCATATTTTGGGTACAAATGCAGTAATTCCTCTCTGGGGATCTTAAAGTCTGTTCTTTGTTTCTTCTTGGAGTGTGATCCTGAGAAGAACAAAAACAGGTATTTCACTGTTTTGCTATGGCAAATAGCTTCAGCCTCCTTCCTAACCAAAATTCTTAATTTATTAAACCTTTGTTTCCTCTTCTTATTCTGCTTAGTCCCTGTGACCAGCATTAACCTCCTTGCAGTTATCTGAAGGTAATGAAGGAAGGGAGCTAGGTGATCCATGAACCAACATGAAATCACAGTGACTCTATTTGATATAGAGAGAAATTGGACAACATGAGGGAGTTCTAAACTTTTGCTTGAATCATTCATATGAACATGTACATGTTTAATTAAGTTGTCAGAGGTGAAGCTCTTGCCACTTAACACACGGCTCTCAAACCTGACTTGATTCAGAAACATCTATGATGCTTCTATAACCTCCAGATACCTGGGTTCCTTTCCAGACCTCTCCAATCACTGTCTTTAAAGAGGGATAAAAACTAGAACTCTCCAGGGAACCCAATCAAAATTGGGCCAAGGTCTTAAATAAACATTTCTCCAAAGAAGATATACAAATGGCCAATGAGTACAGGAAAGAATACTTAACATCACTAATTATTAGAGAAATGCAAATCAAAATCACAGTGAGGTACTGCTTCATATCCATTAGGATGGCCTCCGTCCAAAAAAAAGAAAGAAGAAAAGAGAAGAAAGACAGGAAGACAGGAAGGAAAGGAAAAAGGAAAAAAGAAAGAAAAAAAAAGTACAAGTGTTGGCAAGGATGTGGAGAAATTGGAACCCTTGTGCACTGTTGGGAACAGAAAATGGTACCACCACTATGGAAATTGGTACAGCAGTTCCTTAAAAATAAAACTACCATATGATGCAGGAATTCCACTCTTGGGTATATACCCGAAGGAATTGAAATCATGGTATTGTGAGTAAATGTTCATAGTACATTTACTCACAATAGCCAAAATGTGGAAATAACCCAAGAATCTACCGGCAGATGGATGGATAAACAAATGTGGTATACACATACAATGAAATAGTATTCAGCCTCGAAAGGAAAGGAAATTCTGATACATGCCACAATGTGGATGAATCATGAGACTATACACTAAGTGAAATAAGCTAGTCACAAGAAGACATATACTGCCTGATTCTTCTTATATGAGGTACCTGGAATAGTCAAATTCATAGGTACAGAAAACAGAATGGTGGCTGCCAGGGGCTGTGGGAAAAGGAGAATGCCATAGGAATACAAATTGTTTAGAGATTATATATCTACCCTTAATTTGCACCCATGACTCCACTCCTAACCTCTCAAATCCCATTCACCAATATGGTCTATTACAGAATCATTCAAACATGAAGGGGCTTTAAAATCCCCTGAGGATCTTGTTAATACAGAGATTTCTGGGCCCCTCCACTAAAATTTCTGATTTAGTAGATAGATTTGTATTTCTAGACCCTTCCACGGAGATGCTAATACTGCTGGCCTAGAAACACTGACCTATTAATTTAACTCAACAGTGTGTGTAGAATTGAGCCTCTTCTTTTCTTTCTCCTGTCATCACCAGTTCAGATTCCCATTCCCAAATGCTCTACTTAAAAATGGTAGTTGCCTGGCATTCAAGATCCTGCATGAGTGCCTTTAGCCTCCTAACTGTAGTGGGAAGAGTTCAGGATTGGACTCAAAGTGCCCCCAGGGACTGCACTGAAATAGCCATGTGGTCCTGCGTCAGTTACATCATCTTTCAGCACTTAAAGTGCTCATCGATAAAATGGTGATGACAATATCTATTTTGTAGGGTTGTTTGAGGAAAGAATGAGACAAGGTATGTAAAGATGCTTGGCACACACTAGGGCTGTCCCACAGACGCTCTACAGCTGTTCCTCTTCCATCTTTAATGCCAACTGTTCACCCACAGGGAAGCTTCTGCTCCTCTTTCCCCAAACAGATCTCTAATGCTGCCATCTCTGGAACCTCCTGCTCACCTTTTCTTCCATGTGGACATTGTCTTGACTTTTTAATAGAAACCCACTTTAGTGGATCAGGAGATCACTGTTTGGTCCTATAAGGCCCTACAGTATAATAAGCTTCAATCCTGAGCACTGAAACATAGTCCTCTGTGATAGGGGGAACCTCTGAAAGTCCACCCATGCACTTGTCTTCCATCCTTCTATTAGTCTGTGGTCTCCACCTGAGGAGATCCCTCTTACCTTTCCAAGCCCATTGAACTGTCACTTCCTCTTGAAGTCTGCCCTTCTCCTTAACCATATACAACTTCTCCCTTCCCAATTACCTTTGCATTCAATTGATGCCTCTCTGAGAGCCATGCCATATGGTGCCTAGTGATCTGTGTGCATGGATCTACATATCTAAGCTCTGCCGCTTGCTCCCTTTATAGTCTTGGGCAAGTTACCTCTCTGGACCTCATTTTCCCCATCTTAGAAATGGAAACAGTGAAATTGCCTACCTCAGAGGCTTGCTGTGAGAATCAAGGAACTGAAATATATACAGTGCTTCAAACCACACTCCACATATGGAAGCTCACTAATTGTTATACATGATGATGGTGATTAATTTTTCTAACCTTACTTATGAGCCCCAGTGATCAGGGGCTGTATTTTTAATCTTAGCATCTCCCAGTACCTTATGCCAAATGGTAAGGCCTCAGAAAAGCAAACAAATAAATAATGCAATAAATTGTATTTATTGTCATGGTCTTTCCAGGTATGGTTACCTCTCAGAAGAGGGGAGAGGTGGTTATCCTTCAGAAAGAGGCAGAACCCCACCTGTACCCCAGTCTAGTTCAGTGGGCAGCTGAGTTCTTCTTCCAATAAAATGATCTTCCCAAGTCACCTTATTCTGTTTCATGAACAGTTTGGCACCTGAGCTTAGTTCTGAGGATGCTCCACTAACATTCTTTAGTATATTATCTTTTCAGAGCCTTTTTGTGGCTCAGAATTTTTTCTTGAAGATCCCAAGCTACCAATCTGACATTTCAGAAAGAGAAGTACCATTCAGACATGCACTCAGAGATGGTGTTTTAAAATACCACCCCTATCCCTTTGCCCCTTTTAACTGGGCAAATTTTAGCATGGGCGAGAATGTCTTTTCTCACTGTTCACCCGCTTCTCTAGAATTCAGTGTTGTGGTGTCTCCATCCACCTTTGAATATTTTTCCTTTTTATCATTTAAACACACGCCCCCCCCCAATAATCTGCACAAACTCGTGCCCATATGAGGAGCACAAAGGGAGAAGGTCATGTTCATTTCTACAGTGTATTGTTTTCCAGGATCATTCTACCTGACTGGCCGAAGGGAAAAAAGTGTTGGCATAGAAACTATTTTGTAATTGTTGGGAACTTTATAACAATGTCATACCTGCTGTGCAATTTATTCTAATGTGTTCAGTGGACAACTGTTAATCGCCAAAGTAGAAACGAGAGCTTGCCTTTTTAAAAGTGGTGAGTCTCCCAGCTCAAGAGCCCTGTGGGATTATGGGCACAGCCTTGGGTGGCCCAGCCCCAGCCTTCACTGACAGCCGGCTACTCTGCAAAGTCTCTGATCTGATGAAGGGGAAGCTCTCTTCTCAGGACGGAAGTGTGTCTGTTACAATTAAGTAGAAATCCTGGGTTGTAAATAGAGATACACGCCCCACAAGTAACTCAAAGTTTGTTTTCTTTAGTGACTTCAGGGAAGACACAGTAAGTAATATGTGTTTACACTAAGATGTTTTATGTCCATGATTTGGAACATTCTCAAAAAGCCAGTGTTTGGTAAAAACAAAAACAGAACAGAGGAAAAAAAAAAAAAAAAAAAAAGGACAAACCACCAACTATTTTTTGGCCAGTTCACCCGTATCTGTTCAATCAAGGAGGGAGAAAAGTGCTTTGTCTGGAATGTAGAACTTCCACCCAGTGGAAAATGAAATTGAAAATGTATCATGGACATCAGCAGAGTGATTACATAATTAAAATTACTAGATTTGAAAACCCTCAGTCAATTACTTGTCCTCTTCAAATCCTGATTATGTTTAATTTGCAAAGACAGTTTTTTAAGGTTGGTTTTTTGGGGTGTGGGTTTTTCTTTTTTGTTTTGTTTTGTTTGGTTTGGTTTGGTTTGGGTTTGGGGTTTTTTTTTGCCTGTTAAATGTGTCAGCTGCCCAGGGCTATTTTGTGAATATTGGGTAGGGTGTTTAATGATGTTAAGTTAGGGTTAAATTTCACAAATTTGAACTGGGAGTGGGGTGTGCACATCACTTGGGTTCAAGAAAGGTTAATGAGAAAGCTGTAACACCCCACATCATGCCCAAAGTTCCATAAAGAGCCCACCTTCGCTATTTCCAGTTTAATCTTTGGATGTGGGGAGAGAGTGGGATGATGTTAACATTAACTCAATATGCTCTTAAGAACTCCATGCACAAATTAAATGTGTTCATTTTTCCAAAATCTGCTTTGTTCTCTGCTAGCCCCACTGCTGGCTCTCAATAACTAAATTTCCTCTGCCATCAAGTCTCAGAATTATAATTCAGGAGGGGAGTTAAGCCATGGCATTAACTAAGCTCTATACGCTTCTCCCCCCTGTGACCCAAATGTTGGATTAATGAGGACATATGGCCTGATCCTGCTGATAAAGCCTTTGGGGTCAGCCTTGGAGACCAAACTGGCACCTCTTCCTGGTGGTCCCCATTGTTCCTCCTCAGGACCCAGGGAGATTACCAAATCTTGACTCTCAGGCAATTGTAAAGCTGACCTTGTGCGACAGCCTGTGGGGCACAGTGGGCTGATGGGAGAGAAGTCAGAATCCTCACAGGGAGAAAGGCTTGGGACCCCAAAACCAACCAGCCTAAGTTCTGGGTGACTGGCCACCCTGTAGCATAAAGGCAGGCCAGGCAGGCTGGGGAAGCCTCTCTAGGGTAACTGCAGGCCTCAGGTTTGCCTGTTTATTTTTTGGACCAAAAATGCCCCCCCACACACACACCCAAGAGGACAGGCTTGATTTCACTACTGCCCAAGAGACAGATGGACCAATTAAGCCCAGAGGGGGATGGTTGAAGAAGGATTCTCTCCTTGTTCTTTCTTAGTTGCTTCTTTCAGCAATCTGGGATTTCTCCTAAGAGATGCCGATGCCGTGGGCAAATCCAGCTCTATACCTCACCTCACTTCCTTGACAAGAAAAACCCTTCCTATGTGTAAGAGGCTTCGTGGCTTATAAGATACATTCACATTCATGAACACACTGGTGCTATATAACAATGGGACCATTTCTCCTATTTTACAGATGAGAAAATGGAATTTGGAATCCAAATTTTTTGTCCAACAGCCCCTGACTTCTAAGTGATAGAAATGGGTCTAGTCCCCAGATTTTCTAGTCCAGACCTCCTCCTATTCTTTATAGCTCCATCCTACTCCCTACTGAAAACAAACAAACAAAAACCCTCGCCCTGCCAAGTAGAAGGACTTAAGAAGCCAACCCCACCAATGCTGGCCCCACCAATGGAAAGGCACAAACTCTTGTTGCACACTCATTGCCCCTCTGAGGTCTTGACCCCATCCACAGCACAGGATGGTTTCTCCCCCGCAAAAGAACCCTCCGGTCTGCTTGCAACAATAAACATTGAGTGGCTGTGAAGGGATGAAAGAGGCAGTTGACTCACCAAATCCAAGAGCATCAGAATAACAGGAGAATAATTTCTGCTTCCCATCATGAGGGAGTACCAAGTTCCAGACCAGCCCTCGCCCTATAAACTATGAAATTGGAAAAAAGCTGTTTTTAGACATTGGAATGCAGCACAAGACTGGCCCAAGAAAAATATACAAGGTGAGACCCTTGTTGCCTTGGCTCTCTACTCAGAGGCGCTTTCCAGAACACACTATATAGAGCTGGAGACTGAACAGACCATGGTGATCTCCCTGAGGTAAGAAGCCAAAGATCAGAGTTTGGGTCTGCTATAATGCCTGGGGTTCAAGGGACAGGATACAAAGGGGATTGAGGTATTCAGAGAAAGAGTTCCATAAATCTGGATGAAGTTCCCCTTGAAATTTTGGCCAAATACTAAGCTGCATATATCCAGAGTGAGAATTCATGAGTCCTGGGAAAGAGCAATCAATGGAGGGGAGTAGTGTACTGTGAGCCAAATGTGGATTCTCGAGCTTGAATAGGATAGGAAGACATTGAAGCTATGAACAGGGAAAGATGTCACTCCATGTTCCAGGCAATGACTTAAGAGCCCCAAAATATCACACCTTGGGAACAGAGATAAACTAGCTCTAAAGTAAAGACTACTCTAGACCCAACCTAACAAAGCTTAAAAATAAGCTTCCAAGGGAACAACCTGATCTGCAAGTAACTGCAAGTTAAATGCCTGCCAGAACAGCCACTCAGCAATCCACAGAACACAGAACTCAATAGCATAGGATCCAAAAAAAAAAAATCTAGCTATATAAATAAACTAGGAAAATGGGACTCATAATTAGAAGAAAAGTCAATCAATAGAAACAGACCCAGAGATGACACCACCATTGGAATCAGCAAGCAAAGACTTTAAAGCAACTTTTACAAATATATTCAAAGTTTAAAGAAAAATATACCTTAATTGGAAACAAATGAGGTATCATAATAAAGAAATGGAAACTATGAAACAGTAACAACAACAAAAAACCCACCAAGGTATTAAGGGGGGGGCATGTATTGCATGGACCACTGGGTGTGGTACATAAACAATGAAACTTGGAGCACTGAAAAAATAAAATTAAGTTTAAGAAAAAAAAAAAAGAGTCATCCTAACCCCATGACACACCAGGTATCCATCTGAGCTACAAATTTAACCTTTCCTGACCAGAAGATTCAACTCAGTGCCCTTTCTGCACTCTACACTGTCCAAATTTCCAGTGCCCACCCCATTCCTGTATCTGTTCATATCCACCACTGTCCATTCTTTCAAAGGCCAAAATAAAGGGATAAGTAGGTCTCTTAAGAGCTCTAGGACTGGGAGCAAGAAGATTGAAGAAAGGCATTGTCACTTTCTCCTTCTTATTTTCACTGTTTATGAACAGCATGACGATGCAGCCAGCTCACAGACTCTACCTGGGTGGATCCTGTCTCCACGACATAAAGTCTGTGTGAATGAGGTAGGGTGCATGACACTAGCAGGTATCACAAAGTCCCACATCTCAGCATCTTGGAACAGTAAGAGTTGACTTCTTGCTCACACAAAATCCATAGTGGATATTTCTGGTCAGGAGGTATTTTCCACATGATCATTCAGGAATTCTGTTCCCTTCCACCTTGTGGTTTTACCATCACCCAGGGCCTCAGAGTCCTCTGTTGGGTCCTCAACACTCTGCAGCCAGATAGGGGAAGAGAGTGCAGAGGTTCAGATAAGAAGTTTGTGTGGCCATTTCCACACACAATCATTTGGTCAAAGCTCATTCACATGGTCACACCTAGCTGCACGGGCAACTGAGATATATAATTTAATCAGATGCTTAGGAGGATTAAAAAATGGGTTTTTTTGACCACATAGCAGTCTCAGCCTTATTGCGATGCCTTGGGGATAGTCCTTTTCTCTTAGCCTCAGTTTCTTTGTAAACAGACCAGGAATAATACCTTCTTCATGGGACTATTCTGAGGATTGAAATGAGATAGTCCTTGTGAAGCAATTAGCAGCAGACCTGGAACACAGTGTTTGAGAAGTGTTGCCTGTTACAATTATTACAACATCCACATTTAATTAATCTTCGTATGCTCCACTGGGTAGTTCTAACCTTGTAAGCCAGGGCCAGGGGTGCCTTAACTTTTTCTCATTATGTTGTTTTGCAGTCAAGAGATAGTAAAAAACATAATTATTAAGAAGTGGATGGTCCAAAACAAAAAGAGATTTATTTATAAAAAGTTGGAGAACCAAAATGTTCTTTTGTACATAGTAGATGGTTAATATATCAAATAAATAGACTTCCTTCACATTTCTCTCTTTTTTCCCCTTTATTTCTACTTCCTGGTCTTCTTATTTTGCTTACTGCCTCCATGCCATATACTCAATACTTCTACCACCATCAGCACCCCCTTACACACATGTGTAAGCACATACACATCTACCATACACACATATATGCTGCTAGTAATGCAACAACCTTATCTTGAGATGATAAGGCTTGAGATGCCTGCAGCCATACATGGTATCCACCAAGCCAGTCTTGTCCTGACATGCCCTGCAGCATCCCAAAGGCAGCCTCCTGATCCTGCTTCCATTGCTGACCCTAAAAAAAATGCCTATTCCCTTACTGTGTTTCTGTAAGTCCCTGGGAAAACAAGCTGATTAAACTAATTCATACTAAGTAGAGAATGACTTGCTATTATCTTCTCACAGAAAGATACTTTGCTAAAATTCATTTTTAATTAGTAGTATTTTAAGCCATGTAAGTAAGGAATTTGTGTACACTGGTACAAACCTCTCCATAATTCAAGACACTCAGCTAATTTTGTTATTTCAAATTGGTCTGAATAGGAAGTGTTCACCACCACACATACTCTTATTTCCCTGACAAACTCTTTCCCCAACCAAATGGATAAGTTGGCCACTCATTAGCTTTTAGTCCTAACTGCCCTGTCTGATTCTGTCTTCTATGAGCAGAGACATCTTCCAGAACAAACGGTTGTCCCCCAACTACATAGTAGGAAACTCAATACCTACCCTTGTCCTTGTTCTTCATACCTGGAGGTGGGTGAAACACCTGGTTTGTAGGTGCTCCTGAAAGAAAGGGAAGAAGCCTGGGTTCCTGATGGTTATGATCCAGATGACATTACCCTTTTCTTTGCTCCCATACCTCCACTGCTAGAGTCACTCAGGAAGAACCAAAATCATTCTCATGACTTATCCTGGGCCTAATTCACACCTAGTCCGGAGACAATGATGCATTTCATTAAATGTATCAGATCAGCTCTGATGTTAAGTTTTATTTGATCACAACACTATGATTCCAGTCCTTAAGTTGTTCTTCATTTTTCAAGGTCAACGGCCATTGACACCACCAAAAACTGAGGCTGATACAGGTAATACCTGACATCTGGCTCTGTGGGGTTGGTTGAGGGTAAAATGACACTGTATATATAAAAAAATTTTAAAGTCCATGGTATCATTAGAGATAAGACTTTGTACTCCCATCTTCTATACACAGAGCTTACACTAGCTTCCAGAGTCAACAGACAATCCCCATGCCTCATGTTGGCTCTTAAGTTCCATCTTCCTCAGTCACTTCTACAGGGAAAATGATATGATGAGTGTTTCCCTCTCCTTTTCATCTCTAGTCCCACTCAGTAATGGAGTGATACTGGCCACTATCTAGTACTAAGTGTCACACCCTATGCCATGATCCTTCCTCACTCAGCTGTGCTGCATAAGGCTCTCTGTGTCCAAGCTGCAGCAGGGATTGGTGGGGCTGGAGGTTCAAATGTACATGGCCATATGATGCTTGCCAGGATTGAAATCAACATTTGTTTCTCCAAGGATCTTGCGCTGAAACACTATGTAATGCTTTCAGGTAGCAAAAGGAGGAAGGATGGTGACTAAGACAGGAAACATAGAGTTGGGGCTCTCCAGGTAAGCCCCAACCCCTACCCCACCATCTCACTAAGACAACCTGGCAAAAAGAGTACACAGAATGTCAACTTGCTAAGGTCGAAATCTCTCAGCATTATTTCTCCTGTGAAATTTGAACTACTCTTGTCAACTTTATCACCAAGGAGCAACAGCTAAGTCTTCATGAAATATGAATGTCAGTTGGAAATACCCTTAAGAGGCATCTGGAGGGCTCAGTCAGTTAAGCAGCTGCCTTCTGCTCAGGTCATGATCCCAGGGTACTGGGATCAAGCCCTGAATGGGGTTCCCTGCTCAGCAGAAAGTCTGCTTCTTCCTCTCCCTCGGCTCCTCCCTGTGCTTGTGCTCTCTCACTTGCTCACTCTCTCTCTCTCTCTCAAGTAAATAAATAAAATCTTAAAAAAAGAAAAAAAAAGAAATACCCTTAACTTTACTTTGGGCCTTTTCTTTATAATGGAATGGGATAGGGGAGAGAATGTTTTAGAATAGCTAGGAAACCAAATAATAGAAGGAGCAACATATGCCAGAGAAAACCAAGAAGGTAAAAATATCTGCTCACGTTTGCCTATGAAGAAAAGAAATTGCATTGCTGAAAAATTAGTGCATGGCCAAGCATACCTTAAAACAGAAGAGGAACGTTGAGATGCCGCTCATAAAGAAATAACAATTTCTTCTTACATTTGCATTTTCCCATTGAATTCCTTTGAAAAATGCAGACAGTTTTCTGTGTTGGTATACCTGCATTATCACAGAACAAAATAGGGAGACATCTGATCTAGGCAGAAGGTCCAGGTCCACTTGCAAAAATCCCAGGGGCAGTTTTGAAGTAGGAAGGAAAATAACTTGTGTCAGGCACTGTACCAGAAGCTTCCATACAGGAGATATAATTAAATTCTCACAACAACCCTGCAAAGCAAAGTGTAATTATCCCCATTTTATAGATAACGAAACTAGGCCTTGAAAAATTTAGATAATTTTCTTGGAACTGGAATTAGAATCCACATCCATGTGATTCCAAGACCATACTCTTCCTACTATATAGCACCTGGTGGTTAACCAACCACATTATCCATCTGACAGATATTATCAGGTACTATGAACGAATCTCTTAAGAAATCCATTGTAAGTCTGGTGGTTGCCACAGGTGGGGCTGGGGTGTTGGGGAAGTGGGTGAAGGTGATCTAAAGTTATAAACTTCCAGCTATAAGATAAGAAAGTCCTGGTGATGTAATGTGCAACATGGTAGCTATAGTTAATAATACTGTATTGTATATTTGAAAGGCTGTAAAAGAGTAGATCTTAAAAGTTCTCATCACAGGAAAAAAAACTGTAACGATGTGATGTAATCCAAGTTAAGTAAACTTATTTTCGTGATCATTTCACAAGCTATACATATATCAAATCATTGTTTACACCTTATACTTATACAATGTTATAAGTCAACTATATCTCAGTAAAACTGTGTGATGGGAGAGAAATCCATTGTATCCATTGTTCTCAAGTGGATATGGCATGCTCATGGCTATGAGTCACTATCAAGCAGAAAACTTTAAAAAAAAAAAAAACCCTACCAAAAATATGTTTAAACACCCTGGGCTTTTGCAGCTCAAAATAGTGAATTAAGCACATACTTTTTATCTCCACACCCTTCTGAGATCCTGTTAAAATTATAGTACGGGATTTAAAAAGATAAAATGCAATAATAGCAAAGCAAATGGGATAAAGGATATAGGCAGCTAGTGAAGTTTCAACACATTTCTGGAAGACAGGGAAAAGTGAGAGAAGATTAGTGAAAGACATGAAGGTTGCCACAGGCAAAAACATTGCAGGTAAGGCTGAGATGGAGAGGCACCCACCAGCCTGGCAGAACCCTGCCAAGGCTGTGATGGGATGGGGAAGGCACAGCGGGGCAGGGATGTGAAGTGAGCTGGACCCTGAAGGGGTAAAGAGTGGTTCTCAAGCAAGACAACACAATGGAATGTAGAGAGATTTAAAAAGCAACAGTAACTGGATTCCACACTGAAGTTTCTGATTTAACTGGTCTCTGGTGCAGTTCAGATTTTAGGAGGGTTTAAAAGCTCCTCCAGGTGATTCTAATGGGCTGTCCTGGCTGAAGCCCTGGGAACCAGTAGGCCTGACCACCCCCAAACAGTTCATTCTTCGCCTTGAAGCAAAGAAGAATCAACCCGGAGTAGTCTCAGAAATGTAGAGAAGGACATACTCTATCTTTATATGTAACATTTTGGTGAACTAAATGAGTTCAGCATTTATTTTGAGTTCAGCATTTATTTTGAGTTCAGCATTTATTTTGAGTCACACAATGCCTATAATGTAAGTATGAGCTATTGGTTTTCAACTTTTAGCCTTACCACAAAAACACATAAAGAATGGTTTTCAAACAGAATATAAATATTTTTTTAAATTTTATTTATTTATTTGACATTGACAGAGAGAGAGATCACAAGCAGGCAGAGAGAGAGGGGAAACAGGCTCCCTGCTGAGCAGAGAGCCTGATGCGGGGCTCGATCCTAGGACCCTGAGATCATGACCTGAGCCAAAAGCAGAGGCTTAACCCACTGAGCCACCCAGGCACCCCAGAATATAAATATTTTTAACTAGAATGTTATTAAACTACAGAATCAGAAATCCATACGTAGGATCCAGCCAGGCACATTTTTTAAAACATCCTGATGCATAGCCAAGATGGAAGGAAGCTGACTCATCCTTTATCATTTTTCTTCTTCATAAATTATTTTCCAAAATAAATCTCATGAGCAGTCCCTCCCAATCTGCCCCTCACTTGACACAGCCACACATACACATGTATATGCAATGACATCCAGATTTCCCATGTTATTAGGTGAGTTCAGCATTTATTTTGAGGCTCACCCATTCTTTGGACCACCACCACCTTCATCTTACAGGCCTCCACCCTGGCTCCCCTGCAGCTGTTCTCACCAACAGTCCTATGGTCTGAAATAGCACTACACCCCACATGTCCTGGTATGCCAAGGTAGCTACTTGCTAATGCTCACACCCTTCTGGTAGAAGTTTTTCCTGGATCTTGGAGTCCCTTCTGAAAGACGCAACTAATGGCATGGGTGGAGTAGGTTCTATCAGAGGCCCTGAATCTTCATCCTCCTCTTCACCATGAGACTGGGCAGCTCCTCCCACTATAGAAGCAAAGTATATTTCCCACCTTCAAGACAACAGGATTAGCCACATGACTTGCTTTGCTGAATGGAATATAAGCAGAGGTGACATGACCGTAGGCTTGCAAAGTCTTGTGCAATTGGGCATGCATCTCAGCCATGATGAGAAGCCCTCCCTAGGGTAGCTGTATCCCCTGCAGTCTGCGCTCCAAATGGACACATGCAGGGCAGACCTGAGATCAGGCCTCTGGAAGGAGATAAACCAGAGCAGATCCACATCTTGAAGGAGAACTGCCTGGTCACACCATTCTAACTCAACCAATCCTCCAATCAGTGACCCAGCCCAGACAACACCCTCAAGTTCAGCCCATCCTGTGGCCAAGCCAGAAATGGAAGAGTCAACTGAACAATTGTTGTTGTACGCCCTTCAAGCGTTCTAGTTGTGACCGATGCAGTCCATGTGGTAATTGCTATTTAATACAGATAAACTCTAAATCCTATGAAAGCAGAGACTGTTTTGTTAACTGTTGTACATCCAGCCCCTAGTATAGTGTCTAACGAATAATAACACTTAATGAATCATTGCTGAGTGCATAAAAAGATGAATCAATGAATAAACACATAACAACCAAAGGAAAACACTGAAAGAGCTAGTAAGTAATGCCCATTAGTTGTATTAGTCAGAACTGTATAGAGAAACAGACCCAATAGGATGTGTGTGTGTGTGTAAAGATTTGTTATAAAGATTTATTTATATTTATTATAAATATTATAAATAAATATTATTCATTAATAATTAAATAATTATAAATGAATATTATTTATATTTATTATAAAGATTTATTTATTATTATCACTTATTGTAAAAAATATATTATAAAGAATTGGCTCTGTATTAGTCAGAATTGCATAGAGAAACAGACCCAATAGGATGTGTGTGTGTGTGTATGTCTATGTATGTGTGTGTAAAGACTTAATATAAAGAATTGGCTCACACAATTATAAATGTTGGCAAGTCCCAGATTCTATAGGGTATCAGCAAACTAGAGACCCAGGAGAGTCAATGATTTAGTTCTAGTCTGAGTCCAAAGGCCTGGGAACCAGGAGAACAAATAATGTAGTTCTAGTCAAAGGGCTACCATCTCAAGTCCCAGGAAGAACTGACATTTTCAGTTCTAATTGAAAGGCAGGAAAAGCTGATGTCCCAGTTCAAAGTCCATTGGGCAGGAAGAATTCTCTCTTACTCAGGGGAGGACAGCCTTTTTGTTCTATTCAAGCCTTCAACAGACTGAATGAGGCCCACCCACCTTGGGGAGGTCAATCTGCTTTACTCAATCTACCAAATTATGTGTTAAGCTCATCAAAAACTCCCTCAAAGAAACACCCAGAATAATTTTTTTACCAAATATTTGGGAAGTTTGTGGGCCCAGTCAAGTTGACATGTAAAATTAACCATCACACTGGTTTTGTGCTTATCAACAGGCTTTCAAGGTACTCTCTCCATGTGGCAAGTCCCTGGGCAGAGGTGGCTCACCCGCCATCCATCATTTCCCAGAACAGTTATAGCAATGGATGAATACAAAGCCATAAGCGTGAATTGTTCTGGAGTGTGGTATCTTTGCTATTCTACCAGTCAGGGTCTGCTGTCATTCAAATATAAAAGGGAAGTGGATGAGAAGTTGGGGTGAGAGAAGTTCCTGCCCAACATCAGCCCTAAGTTCCAGAAACACCATGTGCGGGTTTGTTAGAGGCTGGCTTCCCCCTAATATGTTCTGATGGGTTTGAAGTTGGCCTGATGTGGACCAACAGTAAGTGAGAGTCAAGCTTATAGAGCAGAAAATCAATACTCTCTAGACACCTGCTTACCGCAGGAGAATTCAAGGTATTGACCTTCAGTTCAATGCTGAGATAAGAGGTGTTAATCTGTCCAGCCTTTCAGGCACTTCCAGGCTGACTTGGATCTCTTCAGCCACAGCTTTGTAAGTTACTAAATGGGCATTTATTGACTCAGGCTAGAGTGACACTCCCAGGATAGTGGGAGGCTCTATCAACATGCCCCAAATCCTTTACCCACCTATTCAGTGGTGCCTGAAATTTCTTTAATAGAAACTTAAAAATGCAAATGACCTTGGCATAAGGAAAAAATGAATTTATATTCATTGAGATCTCTAGAGATGGGAATTTCTCACCTTAATTCCTCCTGTCTCTATACCTCTTCTTCCCCCAAAGGAGGGACCCCCATTAAAATTGGTCAGTTTCTAAGACATCAATTGGGGCATGTTTATTTGCGCTAGAAGGTCAATGGCAGTAACTGGCCCAAGGCCTTGCCCAGAAAGGAGGACTGATCCTCTTGCTTTATCTTGCTGGTGCCTCCCTCAATCTGCCTCTATTGCCCATCTCTCTCTTTCCCTCTCTCTCTCTCTCTCTCTCTCTCCCTGCTTCCTCCTTCCACAAAGCCATTCTGCTCTCCCTGATGCATTTTGGTCTTCTCCTTCTGTGGGTCCCCTGACCTTCTGGATGGCTAGCCAGGGCATGGAACGCTTCAAGGTCATGGGTTTGATGTGGGGGAGCAGTGCTGGGCTGGGTCATCTTCTCAGGTTCAGCATCCCAGAGCTCTGTGCTCTGCACACTGGCTGCCCGACCGTGACTGAGAGCAGTAAGGGACTCACTTTCCTTCACTGCTGTCCCTGTCTCTATCTGTAATGGCATCCTTGAGGGAAAACAACTGCAGTCCAGGGTCAGACTCAGGAGTGCCTGCTCTCTTGGCCCCTATGCCATCCTAATAACATTCAAACCCCTTAATTCTGCTTAACGGTATTAAGGCATAAAGGACTTAACCACAGATTCTTCCTGAATTTTGGTGGCAGAAAGGGGGCCAGAAGGAGCAAACAATAAGAAAGAGATTAAGTGCTGGAAAGGGTGACATGGCCATGAAGGACGCATCCTTGCCAGAGAGACTGCAGGCAGACTTAGCCCACTGTACAATTCAGAACCACCCACTTTGTACGAGCACACAGGGGACAGAAACACTCCATCCACCCTTGCACACTCAATCATGCAATGTGATCACCAGAGCATCCCCTTTCTTTCAGGAAACTAGAAATCACTTGTTAAAGAACTCTCACTGATGGAAATTTATGAATTGAAACCTATGTCAAGGCACTAGGCTATTTGGTGGAGCAGGAAAAGAGGAGAGGGCTGAAAAAAGGCTCCAAGGAAGAAACATGGAGGAGGATAGGACTGTAAGGTTAGGGGGAGATACAAGAGGGACTCTGCGAATGATTCTGTTTTTCTTTTTATACAGTTGCTTGTCTGGGCCACCACAAAATTAAAGCAGTAAATTCCCCACCCCAAGACAGCAGCCCCTTGTCACTCACTTTCTGGCACACTTGCCCTTGAGAACCAGTGTTAGATGTGAACATAATTTGGAGATAGGAGAGAGAAAATTTGCAGTTTAAAAGGTTTTTTTTAGGGGCACCTGGGTAGCTCAGTCATTAAGCGTCTGCCTTTGGCTCAGGTTATGATCCCAGAGTCCTAGGATTGAACCCCACATCAGGATCCCTGCTCAGTGGGGAGCCTGCATCTCCCTCTGTTGCAGCTCTCCCTGCTTGTGCTCTCTCTCTCTCTCTCTCTCTTTCTCTGTCAAATAAATAAATAAAATATTTAAAAAATAAAGAGGATTTTTTAAGTTAAAATACTTTTTAAATGGGTGTGTTTTCTGAATAATGCTTCCACAAAATTATAAACACAATTAGAAACACATTTCGTAAGTTGCAATTAAGGAGAAAATCAGATAAAACTTTATCCTTTTAAGGCACACTAAAGGGCTTGTCACTATACAACTTAGGATCTCTAAATGCCAGGCTCCAAAATTCAGATATTTTATGCCATAGAAATATTCTGAACCAAAATTTCATCGCCCGTTTGGTTTCCTTGCAGCATATCTACCTTAGGACTCAGCCAAAGAAATAGATGGCAAATTCTTAAATTATGTACATAAATGCATTCTAGGAAGTTAGGCAGAATAGTAGTAGTAATAATAATAATAATAATAGTGATGATAGCTAACATTTTTTAAGCATTTTCTGTGTGCTGGGCAGTATACTACGCCCTTTACAAATATTTTATTCATTCATCTCCAGCAACCCCCATAATGGAAGAACCATTTTGGTCTCCAGTCCTGGCTAGAGAGGATGAGTACCTTGTCCAGGACTACCCAGCTCCAGATGGCTGAACCTGGAAAAAAGCACAGGTGGCCTAACTTCAGAGAGTGGCTTCTTAGCATGCAAGAGAACAAGACAGGACCCACACACAGGAGGGACCATAGCCAACCTTAATCTGTTTGATGTGGACTGGCCTCATCTTTGTCGAATGAGATCATCTATTATTAAACTCTATTGCCCTCACAGGTAGAATTAGGCTAGGTCCCCCCAAAACAGACCCTGAGACTAGAATTTGGGTGCAAGTTGATTTATTTGAGAGGTGATTCCAGGAAAAATGCTGGTGGGGGGATGGGGAAGTAAGACAGGGAAGGGAAGGAAGCCAATCTGTGGTGCTCTCAGGAGCTGGCTACCACTGAGGGCAGCTGGGACACAATCCCCTGGGGACATCTGGGTAATTATGTCAAATGTGCCTCAGAGTTGTCCCACCAGGGCTAAGGAAGCTGGGCTCTGTATCCACCAACTTCTGCCTACCAGTGGTTGAGGACATTAATTTCTAGGCACTTCTGTCCTGTTCTGTACCCGAGCTGTGCGGGTTCTCTGCCAGACATGGGTCCTAGACATATAAACATGGTGAGGGTCAGGGGACAGGGATGTGGATGGCTGCAGACAGTGTTGGCCCCACTGTGTACAGCTCCTATAGCCTATATATTATATGTTGACCTATATATTATACATTGTATACACTATATGCAAGGGTATTCTTGGCTTCAAATTTTGACAATCACCTCTCCTTCTAAAATTGTTGCGGCCAAGGGCTTGGAATTATGACCACTGAAGAGAGAATATTCTTTTCTTAGACTCTTTCAGGTTCTTACCATAAGAGAGGGAAGCTTTCAGACCCTCCCTCCCCTTCTGCATGAGAGATTATTTGTCACCAAGGAATCAAAGTGTGCTGCAGAATTCCCAGAGTTGGCTTCTGCCTACTTCTCTTATCCGTGGTTCAAATCTTCTGAGGGCTTGGGGAAAAGAGGCTCTGAGTAAAACAAACTAAAGTATACTCAAGTCAGGGAGAGAGACTGTCAAATGCCCATATATTCCTTTTGCCTAAGAGTGTATGAATTTAAAAGTTAGCAGTAAAAGACGGAAAATGGTATACATTACGGTCAAGGACATAAGCCCTTGGAAATCAGATGTGAGACATTGTAAGTATTTTTGCTACATTGATTTGGTTTACCTTTTAGCATTTAACAGAAAAAGATTAGTTTATTTCTTCACCACATTATATCTAACCATGTAGCGTGAAAGGGTGTGTGGGGGTGGGGGTGTGCATAATCTGGAAGACTCGAGGGTATACAAAGAACAAGAGAACAGGCTCGAATATGTCATAGATTGAAAGCATGATACTATTGAATATATTATAAGCCAAGTTTATATTGGAATTAGACCTGAGTTCTGATTTTTGTCCTTTTTAACTAAAATAAAAACTTTCCAACAATGACAGTTTTGATGGCATTCTCACAGAAAGAATAACAATGGAACCACAAATAATTTTTAGTTTTCTTTTAAAATCTAAATTGAATGCTCTAGTGCAAAGATGTATTCTACAAAATATTATTTGAATGCCAATTCCCCCAAGTATATAAAGGGAAAGGTGAGCTTCTAAAGGTTTAGGCTTTCTTATTTCCTCCTGGAGCACTTGCTCTGGATAAGGTTGATTTCTGCCTTCAACATCTATGATTTCAAATATGACTTTTCTGAACTTTGGAACCTTGTTTTGAAGGAAACCATTTTAAGAGCAAGGGATAAAATTCAATTAACTGAGATGACAGAAAATAATCTCCTAAGCAAATATATCAAGCAATTGGAAGCTTTCATACCTTTCAAAAAGGAAATAACCTATTTCTTGCCCTGTTATCTAATGACACAGGAGTTTATTTCTCTTGAAGCTGTTACAAATTTACCTAATGAGGCCTAAACACTGTTGCCAAGCAATTAGAGTTTTTATTGTGCCACTGATTCCCTTCATTTCCATAGTTGCTGATAATCATTAGCCAATCCTGTCTCATCTAAGAACGCACACGTGTGCATGCAGGCACACACATGCGTGTGCACACACATACATGAACACCCCAGCTGCTTGAGAATTATAACAGATCCCCTGACAGTGGCTGGGGTGGGCATCCTCAGACAGTTACCAAACTTAGACATCTCTGCAAATGTTCCTAGTTAAGGCATTTGTGCTGACCCAGGCTCATTTGCTATTCTGTGGTATTATTTGTTTCACAGGTATTGAAAGATGGCAGCACCTACTAATATGAATACACACACACGCACACACACACACACACAGAGCAAGTCATATTTTTTTTCAAAGAGCCACTTCACTCTTACCTGCCCCACACACTCTTCTAGAACCTTGTCACCTCCCCATCAAGAAGCAGAGTCTAATTCACTTCCTTTGAATGTAGCCTGGCTCACAATGAGTCTGAAGTCAACAGAATCCAGCAGAAGTGACTTCTAAGGGAAGGCCATAAAAACAAATGCACTTTCTGCCTTAGGAGTGGGAACACTTTCTCTTACAGACTTCAGCTGCTGAGCCCAGTGGCCAGAAGGCTGCCGTCTAAGTGAGGAAACCCAAACAAGCCTATACAGACAGACCACATGGAGAGAGAGAGAGAGATTCTCAGCCATCTCTAGTTGCTCTAGAAATCCATCGGGTCCAGCTACCAACTGTCAGCTCCAGCCACCAACTGACAGTAACTGCATATAAAATGTGTCCAGTGAAGCCTTCCTGAATTCTTGACCACAGAAACCAGAAGTAAAAAAAAAAAAAAAAATTGGTGGTTGGAGATTAAGCCAGTACGGTTTGGCATGATATTTTATAGTAATACATACCCAGAGCACTGGATACTTGTAATAACATGAGTAGGGTTAGAATATTTCTATATACATACTCTTTTCCTTAATAGAGAAGATGCTTTTGGTGCTATGTCTGCACCTTGTTGGTATTCATTGTTCGCATACAAGCCTTTGACTTCTTCCCGAAAGCCGCCATTGCTCTCTGCTTGGGGGTTCACCTGGTTGTGGCCTGCATGGCCAGAGAAGGGCAGGCCAGAAGTACTAGGGACTTGTTGCCTCCAGAGAAGCCTTTAATTAATGGAAAATGGAAGTTTCTGGATAAATAGCCCAACTCTTCATCACCCAGATGGGAAAAGTCCGATGCACACTCTACCCCACCCTCAGAGAGGTAGCATTGTACAATGTTACAACAGAACACTGTAACATTGTTCTGACTGCCTTCCCCACCTGCCTAATTCCCCGATGGTATTTCACAGCATAGCACCCAAGCACCCATCTACAAATCGTCATCTCAGAGTCTGCCTCTGAGGGAACCCAAATGAAGATAATGGGGAACCAGGCTGAAGAGCAGTGGGGGAGTGGGTGTCAACCCAGACCCCCAGCTCTTCCACTGTTGCTTCACATCACAGGAAATATCTGAGGAGCTGCTAACGGTTGAGCCTGTGAGACTAGACCAGGAAGGGACAGAAGTCATCCTCATTCACGCCTCTTATTAGGTACACATGCAACTCCACACAAATGTATTAAAAGTGCATGTGTCCTGAATGGAGAATTTTGTCAAATACAGCCTTTCCCCTGTCTTGCTCCAAATTTTGAAAAATATTTAAGTCAAAAAAATGTATTGCTAATTAACCGTGGGCCCAGCACTCTGTTAGACAATGCAACAAGTGCAAGAGAAAAGGCACTCCCCAAAGTCAGGGGAGATGGCCACTTGAAATGTGGCCAGAGGAATGACCCTTACTCACAACAAAGATTCAGAAATGGTATACAGAGACTAGGGCAGGTGAGAGGCTTGCAGAGAAGGGAACCTCTGCCCTGGGCAGTGAAATCAGGGTAAGGATGGCACCTGCCTTTCTGTTCCCAAGGAGTACCTATGGGTTGGGGACTCAGGTGAAAAAGGACTTGGGCACAACCAGGCTTGAGGGAACACAAGTGATTTGCGTGGTACCTAACTGAAGACTACACCTTTAGAGTAATTGCCATTCACAGAGTGCCTCTTTCCGGTAGCAAGCCTTCAAGGGCTTTTTATATGCAAGGTGGTGGCACTTTATGCAAAGGGTATTGTTCTGAAGAAACTGCATAATGCAAAGCCTGCATTATTCAACATTAATCCGAAGAAAGAGGTGAGTATTTCTTATTACCAGCCATGTGGCAAGAGCATAAAACCAGTATACCATTCCTCCACCCCCATACCCCCACCCTCGCTGGCCTGTCAGCTTTGAAATTATACAATCCTGGGCTAATTTTTACTTCATGGAGATTTGCATTGTTTCAAAGTGGGACCAAATACATAAAACAACTAATATTTTATATTATCCTAAATTAAACTCATACAAATGTGTCCTCACTCCATAATTCTCATCATCTTTATCTGTATGCTAACAACTACTGACATTGATAGTAAAATAATTTAATATTTATAAAGTGCCTCATGTTCATTAAGTGCTTACCATAGGTAAGTGCTTAGCACAGATGTTAATTCACTTAATGCACTACAAAGTAGCTATTACTATTATCCCAGTTTATAGATAGGAAAAACTGAGGCTCAGAGGTTAAATAAATAGCATGCGCCCAGTTACACAACTGATGGATGGCAGTTGTAGAACAGGATAAGTGGTATAACTGGATATAGCCAGACAGTCTGACCCTAGTACCTGCTACACTCTCAATCACCAGACTCAATGTCCTCATTTAACTCCCATAATGACCCCGCTATGGAGGTATTGCTTCCCCACTTTACAGATGAGAAAACTAAGGCCCAGGTGAGTTAATCAGAACAACCCATTTCTCTCCAGCTCTAACACCCACACTGCTTGCATCAAACTCAGCAGGATCCTACCTGCCCTCTGTTTCCCAGCTGTACCGACACCAGGATAAACTAAGTCCCTCACTCACCAAGACTGCTTTTGTCAAGACTAACTCTTAATTTGATATAGAGTTAGACAAACAGGAAAGAGCCATTTTTACCATGAGACTTGATGAAAGGCAGGAAACCCTAGTGGTTGGGCAACTTTATGCCAATAATAACAATATTTATTAAGTCCCTACAGAAACCTGACACTGTTCTGGACACCTTCCACATATCAGTTTTTTCAAGCTTTTTAAAAACTCAGTGAGGTCTCTACTGTTCTTCCTCCCATTGTACAGATATGTCAGAGGTAAAGAGGGGAAAATAGAGGTCCCAGTGTTTCCCTAGGTAGCTGCTATTTTTCAATGGAACTGAGAACAGATTGGATGGCAACTCCCTCTTCTAGCTCACCTACAAACTATAGATGGGCTCAGATGCTTGGTGTGGGAGAGAAACTGAAGCACAGGAGGTCAGTTGCTCAGAGGAGAGCAGCAGTAACCCCAGCAATGCCCAGAGGAGAACACGCAGTCAAGGCTTTCTTCACTCTTCTCCACAAGAGCTGGAGTGCCAGGTTATACACATCTTGTGGTCTTCCTGGGGGATCAGTGGGGCAACTGCAGTGATGGCCAGCAGAACGCCCTCTAGGAGGCAACAGTGAGCAGAGCCAAGGGGCAAGAAGAAGGCATAAAGCTTTACCTGCAGAGAAGAATGGATGCTGGCATGGAACACTGCTAAGACATGAGACAAATTGCACATTGCTGGTGAAGTAAGAGAGTCCCCAGAGACCTCGTATGACTTTGGGAACTGATTTTTACCAAGCTTTGAGACACTGCAGCTCATTGAGTTCTGTTAGTTACTGTAAGCCTAATGGTACATTATATCATAAGTACTGAGTTTGCTATTGTTTAATTGAAATTTATTCTAATACATCTTCATCAAGGTATTTGGAAATGGAATGGGCAGGGCAGCCTCAAGGGAAGCTACCTGGCCCATGGGGTAATGAGCCCAACCCATGGGCAGCCAGTGCCCAAAGGCTGTTTCATAAGGGCTCATATGTGCCTAAAGACACGTGAACTCCATGGTGTAGTTCACACTCCAGAGCACCCCATGGCATCAGGCTGAGACCAGACCCCAGGCAAGGATCATAGCTTTGCACAGCATTAACTGGTGAAATAGAAATGACATTTCCAGCTACCAATCGGAGCGGAATTTCTAAGACTGCTTAGTTCTTACTAGATAATATTTTGGGAAATAACCCAGCTTATTTTCATTTAAGGCTGGGGTCCTATGTGAGACAGCAAAACCCTAGAAAGCATCTAACAAGTTAGGGAAAGCATCGTATATATACAATGGAAAATACTATACCACTGTAGAAATCAAGATATAGATCTGTATCTACTGACATGGAAAGTACAAATCCAGGTTATAGAAGCATGTATATTGCATATGCCTTCATTTGACACTGTACATTCATTCATTCATTCATTCATTCGTTCATTATAACACACACAGAGAGTATAGTATATGTGGCTCCCCCCCATCCCCCACGACCACCCCCGATCAACCTGAGACAAGGGCTTGTGTGTGGACAGCTTATTTTGGGAAGTGCTCACAAAACCAGCAAGAGAGGCCTGGAGAACTGTGAAACAGGAAAGGAGGGAAAACCAACCCAGGGACAATTGTCAAGCCAATCACTCTGTGCTCAGTCCTATTTGGGACCCTCTCAGGAGCTGTGTAGACAGCCTCGGAACTGTCTATTTGCAGAACAGGAGAGGGGTGTTTTTGTCCCCTAGATCCAGGCCCCACAGATCCAGGGTTGCCCTGTAAGGTATTCTCTCCTTTCTGCTTCCTGTGAGCACCTGCCCCCAGGTGGGCACAGGTGCTCCACCTGCAGTGGTCGAGGAGCTCTGGGGCAAAGGTAGGCAGGGAAGCTGGGATTACACCTGCACGGTTGGTGGCCCTGGCTGGAGTTAAAATGTGGGCCCTGGGGCTTTAGGAAGGTACAGGGGATGTGCAATCCACACAGGAAAGTGTCAGGAGGGTACTTACCAAAGTGTTGAAGGTAGTCATCCCTGGCAGGCAAGATTCTTTTTTCTCTTCTTTGGTTTCTTGTACTTCAACTATTTTTGTAGCAAGCATGTAATTATTTACTAAAAAACAATAAACCTATAGCCAAAGAAGAAATCACTGCATTTGACTCTCTCCTTTCACAGAGGAGCAGATGAGGGGCGGGGCAGCACACACCGACTGGTAGCTCAGAGGACTGTCTGCAGTGTGCACCACCCCCCCCCCCAGCCCTGGGGATGTCTAAGATGTCCCTTACATACTGTAGCTCAGAGCAGACAAGGGTCACACTAGGTGATAGAGCCCCTGTGAGGGACAAAGAAAAAAGAACATGGTACCTGTTCCGTTGGCTTATCTCTATGTGAAAGGACAAGAGTGGAACCATTTCCATGGATCTCAAACACTAAAGAGAAGGATGGATGTTCCAGGCAAGACTGCCTTTCTTGCCCACTGCTTCTCGGACCCGTCCTTGGCAGCTTCAGACACTGGAACAGAGTGCCTGACTAAGATTTTGTTCCCCACAGAGCAGAGCCTGAGGCAAGAATTTGAGATCAGATGGTTTGTTTGGGAGTTAGTCTCAGGAACCCTTGTGAAGAAGGGATGGAAGTCAGGCAGGAGGAGCCTGGATGCACAGCAGGGAGGGTGTTACCACAGTGGGCACCCAGGGCACAATCCCCCAGGATCCTCTAAGATGCTGTGGAAAATTGTCCCTCTGAGAAGCTGGAACATTAGAACAATTTTCTACTAATTCCCACCTCTTGATGACTGAGGGTCACTCCTGGGGTGTTAACTCCGTGGCCCGCATGGTCTACCCCATGCAGGATGAAGGAAGCTTAGTGAGGGAGGGAACGTTCTTCAGGCCACCTCCAAAGTAGGCTTAGGGAGGTGGAAAGAATCCTAACACCTGCAAAACTCAGAACTGAGACTTTCTCCTGCTCACCATGGGCGTACTGGCTGAACCATTCATTCAGATGATAGCGGAGCAGGGAATGGTGCCCTGACTATAGTTAATGTTTCCTCTTCCATCATTTCAGGGGTTGAGGGAAGGAAGGGCCTAGGGGGAAAAGGTGGTACAAAAACTCGGGAGGCCAAAGCTAGGAGCAGATAAACTGCTTGAATGAATTGCTTGTTCTCAAATAGAGAAGGACCTTTATCTGAATGGTTAATTGTTGTGTGCTACAACAGCCGAAGATTGCCCCACAAAGACTATTATTGGCCCAGAGTGTTGCAGACTGGGGAAATCTTTATGCACTGCTTTTCCTTTTAAACATCAGATCCTAGGGCCAGGCCAAGATATTTGAAAGCAAATTGTAAGCCCCATCTGCCAGCTGGGGGCATGCTGAGACAAAGGAAAGATTCTAGCTGGCAGAGCTCACTGGAGACCCTTAATCCAGGCAGGCTGATTTTAACACATTTATTCCCATTTGCACGGACATTCCTCCATCCTCAGAGAACCTTCTTCAAAAAGATCTTTTCTGCTTGTTATCAGCTTATTCACTGTTTTAGATTTAACTATAGATTGTTTAGCGTCTAAATCTCAGCCAGCTGAGGGGAAATCTCCCCAGGGTTCCATCTAAATTGTAAATAAATAGGTGTTGCAGCCAAAGGCGTCTGAAACAGAGCCCTCTGTGAGTCCGTGGAAGGGCTTCATGCAGGATCATTTCCTACACCAGAGAGAACTGAGGAAACAAAGACGATCTATACGCCACAAAGTAATCCTCAAAGTCACACTGAAAGGGACCCGTTAAACACTTTTGCTATCCACAAAACTTCCTAAAAGTGTCAATCAGGTGAGCCAACTCAGTTTGGCAAAAAAAATCATGCAACATTGCTGAAATTAACAGTCTCTCAGGCTGACATGAAGACAAACGCCAGGAATAAGCCATGACACTGAGCTTCAGGGTGAGGGAAAAAAATATTAACTGAGTCCCAGTTTAGAAATGGGTGGGAGTATTTTTGCAAATACTCTCAGAAACACACTCAAAAGTCCATTTTCAATCTTAAGTGAATACCCTTAAAAAATACTCAGGATGCTCAATAGTTAATCAAGTGTTTGTGCATGTCTATAGAATTAATATATATCCCAAAGCTGAGATTTAATTTATCTAGGATGCAAAGCCTGGTGATGTGATCACCTATTTGGAAATTGCTAAAGAAAGACTTCCTCAAGACAACATTAACAAAATTAGTCAAATATAAAGAAGAATATTTTCATTTTCAGGGTCATATAAAGTTTTTTTCCATTGAGAAAAAATATTAAAGGACACTTATAAAAGAGACACAGTAAAAACCAAAGTTATCAGATATTCTAGACAGTTTTTTATGTTACTGTCCTTTTAATTTACTCATTCAACAAAGTGAAATTTGCAATTCGTTCATTCATCCATTCATTCAACGAAGATATGTGTGACTTCTCTGCCAAATACTCTGCTGGACATTAACCATATGCCAGTGCTGAAGATTGCTGGATTCCTGCACCCTTGAGCTTACCATCTTGCACACAGGGGAAAAGTGAGGTATTTTATATTGTGCACAGATGTCCATTAAAAAAAAATTAAAGACCAAAGAATTTTAAGTTAACAATCAGAAGGAGCAAAAGCAAAGATGTTGGAACTAGGTTCTGAAGGAGGAATGAGCAAGTTCATGAGTTCCCAGGTACCAAAAGCCATGCCTTCCCCCACAGCAGGCCTCCAGATGAACCAAGGAAATACTCAGCATCTCTCACCTATACAACAGCTAAACAATGATACCTAAATCACAGGATTGCTTCAGTGTAATGCACAGTCTGGTGGCACCCGTGATAAATGCTCAAATAATGTGACCTGCTTTGATATTAGTAAGTAACTCATATAGTACAGTGTTTAGTAGTAGAAAATGGTCTACTAAATAATGACTAATTTCTCTTGCTATGCAGACACAGACATGCACATACATACACATACTTTAAGCCAGAGTCTCCAAAGTGGGGCATACATGATAATCCATTGGGTGAAGAAAAAAAAACTTAGGACTTGTGGGCGCCTGGGTGATTGAGTCAGTTACACATACACCTGTGGCTTGGGTCCTGATCCTGGAGTCCCAGGACGGAGACCCACCTCTGGGCTGCTCAGCAGGGAGTCTGCTTCTCCCTCTCCCTCTCTCTCTCTCACTCTTTTCCAAATAGATAAATAAAATCTTTAAAAAATATTAGGGCTCATATTTGTAAGTTTTTATGTAAAAATGGTAAAATGATTAAACTTTATTGAAATATATGATATGAATTGATGCTAGTGCCCTTCCTTGGTCTGTGTGTAGGTCTTGCACTATTGGTACCTGAGGAACAGTGCCTCAGTGGCATTGATGGCCTTCCAGCAACTGTAATAAAGGGCACCTTTGTGAGCTCTATTGAATGAATGTACAGATTATATAAATCTAGCTTTAACCAAATTAACTCTCCCATTTGGGGAAAGTGGCTTTAAAATATTCTAAACAAGAAGTCACCAACTGAAGATAACCCTAATACCACAAGCACAGAGGAATTTAAAAAATGGCAGAGATTGGGGCGCCTGGGTGGCTCAGTGGTTAAAGCCTCTGCCTTTGGCTCAGGTCATGATCCCAGGGTCCTGGGATCGAGCCTCACATCGGGCTCTCTGCTCAGCAGGGAGCCTTCCTCCTCCTCCCCTCTCTCTCTCTGCCTGCCTCTCTGCCTACTCGTGATCTGTCTGTCAAATAAATAAAAATCTTAAAAAAAAAAAAAAAACGGCAGCGATGACTCTTCCATTCCCATTATTCCCCCATTGGCCTCATTATAAAAATTATAATGATTCAATTAGTGTGACAAGAATTCAGCCAAAAAATATTGAAATTATAAAGAAGACTACTGGAAATAAATATGTACAATCATTATCACTGACAATGAACCTAACTCTGTGTGCATGTTGTTGCTCTGCTATCGTAATTATTAACAGGTTTTCGAAGTGGCTGTACCAATTTACGCTCCCACCATCTGCATGTGACAATTTCAATGGCCTCACATCCTCATCAAACTTTTGTATTGTCTTTTTTTTTTTTAACTTGTAGACATTCTGATAGGTATGTAGTAGTAATTGATTTAGGTTTTAATTTGCATTTCCTTTCTGCCTGATAAACAGCTTTTCATGTCTTTAAAAGCCTTTTACTCATTTTTCAGATTGTGGGATCTTTTTCTAACCAATTTTTAGGAATATTATATATATTTGAGGTCTGATATAGATAGATATACAGAGAGATATTACAAATATATTTTCCTACTCTATGGCTTGATTTTTAATTCTTTTATGGTTAGTGATTATCAAATCCATTTAAAAAAGGTTAGCCTTCAGAGTCAAGAAGGTATGTGCCCATACTACCTTTCATATTTAAATGTACATTGCACTTGAAATTGGTTTTGTCTATGATATAAGGAAAAGTCAAAGATTCTTTTTCCCTTGTGAGTAGTCAATTAATCCAGAATCATTTATTGGGAAGACCATCATTTCCCTACTGCACCAACCTGTGGCATTTTTGCAATAAAATCACAAGACCAAATGTGTGAGTCTGCTTCTGGACTATTGGTTCCATTAGTCTATTTGTCTATCTTGTATCTGTTCCATGCCATTTTATAATAAAGCTATTAATTAAATCCATCAACTTTGTTGTTCTTCAACATTGCCTTGGCTATTCTTGGCCCTTTTCATTTCCACATGAATTTTAGAATTAACTAATAAATCTCCACCACACATTGACTTTTGCTGGGATTGCACTGAATCTATAAATAGAGCTAGCACTTATATAATATTATCTTCCAAACTATTAATATTGCTCATTAATTTTGTATACACCTCTGTGTAGATATCTTGCACATCAATATTTATCCCTAAATACTTCATTTTTAATGTTATTGGAAAAAATTATTTTTTTCAGAGTTTCCTGTTCTCATTGTTGCTAATATATTTAAAAAATCTGATTCTGGCATATTTTCATTGTATTCAGCAGCCTTGCTAACACCATGTATTAATCCTAATTATTCATCTGTAGATTGCTCTTTTTTCCCCAAAGATTCATTTATCTATTCTAGAGAAAGAGAGATGAGCAGAGGGAGACAGACAAGCAGACTCTGTACTGAGTGAAAAGCCAAGATGGGGCTCAATCCCAGAACCCTGAGATCATGACCTGAGCCGAAACCAAGAGTCAGATGCTTAATGGACTGAGCCACCCAGGCATCCCAAGAGGGCTAAGAGCATTTTAAGTTAAGACCATACATTTTTGAAACGCGTTCCAACTAGAGATGTAGATCATATTTCCTCCCCTGTGTCTCGGCCAGCTTGTGACTGCAACATTAAACTTAGGGTTAATTTCTTAACAGTAACTGTGGATTGATAACATGTCTTCTAGGACCACCATGATCCTACTCCCCACCTACCTTTAAGATTTCCTCTTGGTCTTTAGTTTTCATCAGTTTTAGCATGACATCTGTAGGTATGGTTTCTTTGTATTCATCCTGTATGAGGTTCATGGTACTTCTTAAATCAATGGCTTGATATCATTTATCAGCTTTGAAATAGTCACAGCTGCAATCTCTTCGAATATTGTCTCTGCCCATTCTCCCCCATCCCATTCCCCTTGGACACCAAATTCACATGTTTAGACCTTCTCACTGTGTCCTATGCTTGGTGCTTTTATATGGGGACTTATCAACTTTCAGCCTCACTTTTGGGCAACCTGAGCGGGCTCTTTGTGGACAAGCCTTCCATAATCATATTTTTGAATATTTCCTTTTGGGCTGTTCAAATTTCCAGGAGTGAAGTCTTCCAGCTTTTTCTCTGTATGGAGAACATTTGACTTCTAGCTTTCTGGGAAGTTCTGAAAGAGGAGTGATCAACTTTTGGTATAAATCTTTTATCAACTAAAAAGTTCACTTTTGGTTTTGATTTGTTAAATTTATCCTAAATAGGTGTTGAATCTTATCAAAAATTTTTAAAAGATTTTATTTATTTATTTGACAGAGAGAGAGAAAGAAGTAGAACACAAGCAAGAGGAGCAGCAGGCAGAGGGAGAGGGAGAAGCAGGCTCCCTAGTTGACAGAGATCCCAATGCAGGGCTTGATCCCTGGACCCAGGATCATGACCTGAGCAGAAGGCAGATACTTAACCAGATGCCCCTTATCAAATTATTTTCTGCATTAATTAAGAAAAATCACATGCTTTTCTCCTTTATTTTATTTTTATGGCGAATGTACCATCTTTACTTTCCTGGAATGACTCTTACTTGATACTGAAATGTTTTTATATACTATTGGATGCAGTTCACATCCAATAGCGGTTCATATTCTGGGTTCATGTTCACAATGAAGTGGACCCATGATCTTCTTTTTCCTATTGTTCTCATCAAGTCTTAGAATCAAAATGATGCCATAAAAGAGATTAGGCAACATATTCTTTCTAATATTTTCTTTCTATATTTTCTTATATTCTTTCTAATCTTTTCTAATATTGTTTAAGAAAGAACTAGCTACACTTTGTGATTTTTTTTAAAGAACCTGCATTAACTATCTAGGTGTGAGTTTGGGGAAAAAACAAATCTTTGACCATTATTTCAATTTATTTAATATTTGTTAGTTTTTCAGGTTACCAATTTCTTCTTACAGTAATTTTGGGATTTTTCTTTTTTTTTTTTAGGAATTTGACCATTTCATATAGGATTTTTATTTTATTCACATATATACATAATAATATCCTTTTATTTTATTTAAAATTCTGGTGTATGGTTGCTTACCCTTTGTTACTCTTTTTTTTTTAATTCCAGTATAGTTAACATACAGTGTTATATTAGTCTCAGTATCCTTTGGTTCTTTATTTGCAGAAATCAGAGGTCAGCCTATCTTCTCCATCTTTTTAAAGAACCCATTTTTGGTTTCAGAACCTTTACTTATTTTTTATCTATTTCATGAATGTTTGCTCTATTCCTTTCTTCTTACAACTTGCCCTGTTATGCTTTTTCAAAAAAAAAAAAAAAAATTAACACAGGGCTTGAACTCATGACCCTGAGATGATCAAGACCTGAGCTGAGATCAAGAGTTGGATGCTTGGGGTCCCTGGGTGGCTCAGAGGGTTGAGCCTCTGCTTTTGGCTCAGGTCATCTCAGGTCATCTCAGGGTCCTGGGATAGAGCCCCACATTGGGTTCTCTGCTCAGCGGGAAGCATGCTTCCCCCCTCTCTCTCTGCCTGCCTCTCTGCCTACTTGTGATCTCTGTCAAATAAATAAATAAAATCTTCAAAAAAAAAAGAGTTGGTTGCTTAACTGACTGAGCAACACAGGAACCCCCCAAATCTTTTGAGTTGAATATTTATTTATTACTAACAATTCTGGCTTTCTAATTAGTATATCTAGAAACTTAAAAAATTCCTTGTAAGTTCTAAGTCTACGGATGCATGGGTGGCTCAGCTGGTTAGGCATCTGCCTTCAGATCAGGTCATGATCCCAGGGTCCTGGGATCAAGCCCCTCATCAGTCTCTCTGCTCCTCTGTGAGCCTGCTTCTCCCTCTCCCTCTGTAATCTCACTTGCTTTCGCTCTTTCTCAAATAAATAAATAAAATCTTTTAAAAAAAAGTTCTGTGTCTAGCTATGAACCACAAATTTTGAAAAGTAGGGTTTAATTAGTGTTCAGTTCTAAATATTCCTTCACTTCTTTATTGATTTCTTTTTTAACTTAGGGATTAATAGTAATACATTTTTAATTTATAAATATATCCAATTTTTAGCTATCATTAGTATCAATTCCTAACTGATTTCATTAAGGCAGAGTAAATAGTCATACTGAGAAAATACAGATAATGGTTATTTAGAATGTATCGAGTTTCCTTTATGACCTCATAAATGTTTTCTTTTTTTTAAACAGCTTAATTTTATTTTAGTTTCTTCAGTGTTCCAAGATTCATTGTTTATGCACCACACCCAGTGCTCCATGCAATACGTGCATGTTCCAGGGGTGATCAAGAAAAATCAACCTCTCTCTCTCTCAGTATAGAGCTCTACATATGCCTATTAATTCAAGCTATACTACGCTATTCTAATTTTTGTATCTCTGCTTATTTTTAATCTTTTTGTTCTAATATTTTCTGAATGGGCTGTATTAAAACCTCAAAGACATGTTTTTTCTATTGGTTCTGTTTCTCTGAAGAAACTTGACTAATACACCTCCCAAATAAACTATCTGTACCCAGGCCCTTGCCCAAGGTTGGCTTTTGGAGGAACCCAACTAAAAAATCCTTCCCTTCTTCTCCTTCATCTAATCCCATTACCCCATCACCCAAAGAGAATGTACCCAACTGTGATAACTTCTAGCAGCCCCTTCTGTTCTCAGTTTTTGCTTGATATACAAAGGCCTTATGTAGTCAGGATGGATATATATTTTTTCTTATTGTCCAAAGATTGCTCGCTCACTTAATTGATTGATTGATTGATTAAAGAGAAAGAGAGCATGAGGACGGGACAGGGCAGAGGGAGAGAATCCTCAAGCAGAGTCCCCATTGATCACAGAGCCCAACACGGGGCTTGATCCCAGGACCCTGAAATCTTGACCCAAGCCAAAATCCAGAGTTGGATGCTTAACCAACTGCACCATGCGGGTGCCCCTGTCACTTAACCTTTTTAAGACACATTTTTTTCTCATGGGGATGATTACAGTTCTTATAGCAGAAATCTTAGCACAGTGTCTGGCACAGAGTAAGAGATGATACAAGTTCTTGTCACTATTACTCAGCAGAACTTTATTCAAACAATCCGTGAAGGACTTTAAGCTGATTAAACAACCACTAGAAAGGGCCTTACAAAGCAAAAATGCCAGTGTATTTATTATTTATATAAAATGCCTAAATAGGAGGAAATCATATAAATTGTAAGTTGCTATTTTTCTTGGGGTCTACAACAGCCATATTATTTCATAAAGAACTAACCCATGTTAAATTACTCAGGCCTTGGAAATTTGTAAACCTGTACAAATCCCACACTGGAAATAGTCATTCGTATATACTGTCACTTAAAACACAAATTATAGTTGGTATAAAAGAGTTTAATTCACATAAATTTACAGGTAAAAAGTACATACCAGGACAGAACTACTCAGGGCTTGCTACACATATAAAGGGGCTGCTGGAAGTTACCACAGTTGGGTATATTCTCTTCAGGTGATGGGGTAGTGGGATTAGATGAAGGAGAAGTAGGGAAGGATTTTCAGATTCCTCCAAAAGCCAACCTTGGGCAAGAGTTTGGGAGCAGATAGTTTATTTGGGAAGTATATTAGTCAAGTTTCTTCAGAAAAGCAGAACCAATAGAATATATAGGTAGGTAGGTAGGTAGAAAGATAGACAGACAGATAGATACATATGGAAGTGTCTCACATGATTATGGAAGTGAAAAATCCCATGATTAGCTACTACAAACTGGAGATCAGGAAGACTGGTGGTGCAATTCAGTCTGAGTTCAAAGGCAGGAGAAAACGAGATGAGATGTCTGTCCCAACTCAACAGTGAGGCAGGAAGAAAAGGGGCAAATTCCTTCTTCATCTGCTTTTTGTTCTGTTGGGGCCCTCACTGGATTGCATGATACCCCTTACACTGGTAAAGACAATCTACTTTGCTGAGCATCAATTCCAATGCTAATCTCTCCCAGATATACCCTCATAGACTACACCCAGAAACAATGTTTAACCTAGGTATGCCATGGCCAGTTAAACTGATACATAAAAGTAAGCATTACAGAAGATGACACCAGGAAACCCAAGTGAGGGAGTCAGGAAATGAGGGAAGGGAGAAAAGCAGATAAAGACAGCATTCATGAGTGAGTTACCCCTATGGGCAAATGGTGCTGAGAGGTGTCAGGGACCTTCGGAAAAACCATGTGGAACACATCCTCAGAATTGTTCAAAGGGGGAGGAAGCTGGGAAATTTATCCACCAACACTCAGCCTTGAGCGTTGAGACTTATCCCAAGTTGCTTAATCTTTGACACTTACAGGTTGCCCTACAAGCGGGTTGACCAAGCTCATGGAGTGCTGAAGAACGCCTTTAGGAAGAAAAGCAGAAAAACAAAAATGTTTGGGGTGGGAAGTTTACGGTATGTATGGGAACTGTCCACCATCGTTGCAGATGAATGCAACCACCAAGGGACCACCGACTGGGGCATCTACAGCATCTGCTATGAATAAATGTCTTGAAAACCTGTCATGACTCAAGACATGAAATAGGAATCCATTTTAGAACCCAACTTTTATTTATTACAGGGAGCAAAATATCACTGTGATGTTTTTGCTTCTGAAACTGTGTTTCATAAAATGAACCTCTAAAATTGAGCTCTAGGGGCGCGTTGGTGGTTCAGTGGGTTAAAGCCTCTGCCTTCAGCTCAGGGCATGATTCCAGAGTTCTGGGATCGGGCCCCACATCCTGCTCTCTGCTCAGCAGGGAGTCTGCTTCCCCCTCTCTCTCTCCGCCTACCTCTATGCCTACTTGTGATGTCCGTCTGTCAAATAAATAAATAAAATATTTTTTAAAATAAATAAATAAAAAATAAAAAAAATAAAATTGAGCTCTAAAGAGGCTCGGGGCAATTATAGTCACCTGTCCTTTAAACAAGAAGAAGAAGGAGAAGAAGAAGAAGAAGAAGAAGAAGAAGAAGAAGAAGAAGAAGAAGAAGAAGAAGATTTATTTATTTGAAAGAAAGAGAGAGCGCGTGGGTGGGCAGGAGCACAAGTTGGGGGAGGGACAGAGGGAGAGAATCTTCAAGCAGACTTCCTGCTGAGTGCAGAGCCCCACGCAACTCCTGGTCCTCAACTCCAGGACCCTGAGATCATGACCTAAGATGAAACCAAGAATTGAAAGCTTAACAGACTGAACCACCCAGGCACCCCCATCTTTCTTCTTAAAAAGAACTATTTCTTGGGGCACCTGGGTGGCTCAGTAGGTTAAGCTTCTGCCTTTGGCTCAGGTCATGATCTCAGGGTCCTGGGATCGAGCCCCGCATTGGGCTCTCTTCTCAGTAGGGAGCCTGCTTCCCCCTCTCTCTCTGCCTGCCTCTCTGCCTACTTGTGATCTCTGTCTGTCGAATAAATAAAATCTTAAAAAAAAAAAAAAGAACAATGTCTTAATCCAGTTTTCCTTAGCCACATGAAAACCATGATAACTTTAGCATACAATATACCATGAGTCAATAGTCAAATATATCATAAAGTAATGCCAGCTTTAATATAACATTTTGGTCACCATATCTGTTACAGAAGAATCTAAATGTGTTAATACCATCCAATAACTCTGCCCTCAAGTTTTCCAGGCCATTTAATTATTAAATTTCTCTTCTAAAAAGGATCCCTATTGTAAGGAATTCAGACTTTGGTGGGTGTCAGGGTTCTTTTGTGAGGTCACCAGAGCTTTTAACCACTGCCTAAAGTGCATCCTGTGCTGATTAACATACCCCAGATTAACTAGATTTAGCATGCAGCAATCATACTCCATTCAGTAGGGCCCATCTCTGGTGAATCGTGGGCATTAATGACAGTTGCAAGAGCTCAAATATTATATAATCACTAATTACATTCTGCGCAATTAGTGGAGGCTCATCAGTGTGAATCACTAATGGCCGATCACCCTGTTCTCTCTGGAAAGAAATAGACGGTCTGCATAATTTTCTGATTGTATTAGCATAGACACAAACACAATTAACGAACTTTGGCAATCCTGAAGAGGCTCCACGTCTGTGATGGACAAAGGCAAGAGGCTCGGTTTGATGGGCACAGACACTTCATTTCAAACCTCAAAGCCATGTGTTTGTGGTTTGTTGGTGTGACTCATTCATTCCCCATCTTCCAAAAAGGAAAACACACACAGCATCCTGTCCAGCCAACCACTAAAGAACATGCAAACGAGGCCAGTTTAAAAAAAAAAAAATACACCCTATGGACATTTATTGTCTTTAGCTGGTTTTCAGAGAGCCAAGATCTAAGGATTTGTGGGATATTCAAATATGAAGCTGGTGAGAAAATAGGAGGAATATATCTGAAATAGTAAAGACCTTATCTATTTCTTTTAAGCCTCTGTATGCTGGGCAGTGAATCAGTCTGCCCAGGCTGCCATAACAAAGTACCGGAGACTGGGGGACTTCAGTGGCAGAAATTTATTTTCTTACACTCTGGAGTGAAGTCCAAGATCAAGGCGGCAGAGGTTTGATTTCTTCTGAGGCTTCTCTCTTTGGCTTGCAGTTGGTTACCTTCTCAGCATGCCCTTAACAGGGCCTTTCCTTCAGGCACACGCCTGTCTCATGTCTCTCCCGGTGTCCAAATTCCCTCCTCTTATAAGGACACCAGCCATATTAGCATTAAGGCAAACCGCAGATGACCTTTCACCTTAATTACCTCTTTGAAGACCCTATCTCCAAGGTCATTCACTTTCTGAGGCACTGGGGGTTAGGGTTTCAACATACAAATGGAGTGAGGGGACACAGTTCAGCCCATAATGGTGCGCAAACTATGACTATTCTAACCCAAGAAGTTCTGGCTGGAATATTGGCAGCAGAATTGGACCACGTGAAAGTCTTAAAGGCATGCTTTGGTGAGAGTTATGCAGTTCAAAACAGCAGTCCACACACAGCCTCACATGACTATTGAGCACTTGAATTGTGGCTAGTGAGGCTGGGGGACTGAATTTTTAATTTTATGTCATTGTAATTAATTTTAGAACTAAGTTTCTAACTTCATTTCAGCTATTAAAAATTGAGTGTCCCAACTGAGATGAGCTATGTGAAATACACACTGAAATTTAAAACTTAGGGAAAAAAATGTAAAGTATTTCATTAGTAATTTTTGGTGATTATGTGTTGAAATGAAAATATTTTAATATATTGATTACAAATCAAAATTAATTTCTTTTTTACTTTTTATAATATGTCTATAAGAAAATTTAAAGTTACAATATCTGCTTTGCACTGTATTTCTATTGGATAGCATTGGGTTAGACTTTAGTCCTCTGACACCCCATCACTCACCAAAGTTGAATCAGTGGATAAACCAAAGGATAAATTCTTTTAGCCAAAATGATTAAAGTTCCATGCCTTTTTATATCCTTTGTACTAAGATTAAGATAACTAAAACCAACCATTTCTTCTTGGATACTAAAACAGCTGACCCTTGAATAATGTGAGGACTAAGCGTATGGACCCCTGCACAGTTGCAAATCTATTTTTGATTCCCCAAAAACTTAACTACTACTAGCCTTCTGTTGACTGGAAGCCTTACCGATAATATGAATAGTCAATTAAAATGAATCTTGCATATTTTACATATTATACTGTTAGATATACACATACATATATATATGTATTTATACATATATATAGTATTCTTACAGTAAAGTAAGCTAGAGAAAAGAAAATGTTGTTATGAAATCATAAAGAAGAGAAAATACATTTAGAGAGCGTACTGAATTTATTGAAAAAAATCTGTGTATAAGTGAACCCTTGCAGTTCACATCCGTGTTGTTCAAGTGTCAGCTGTATATGATGAAAGCTCCTATTTCTTGCCATATTTGTAAGTTTTCTCAATAATACCTTCAACATTAAAACCTTGTTATCACACACTATATTTGGGAATCATGAATAATTTTCTTCATAATGAAAAAATTCTTCCTCATAAATGAACCCAGCTACCCTAGTCGCCCTGGCTTTTTCTCTACCCTACCCTTGCTTCATTTGTCCGCCCAACCCTCTCATCTTTTTTCTGTTTTTCTGTCCTCCTGCCCCAGTTTCTAGGAAATTCTCAGAGAAGACATTTGATACCCTTTCCTTATTTTTATTTAACACAAGGTGAAAACCCGCTCTCATTTCTCCATTTGCAATATGAAAAAGTCAGACTGCATTTTACATCTTAAAAATTAAAGAATTAAAATTTAAAAATTCAAACAAAATACTTGTTTGATATCAGGTCAGAATAACAGGTTAGTTGTCTTTTACCCTTTCTTAAGCAGCTTAATCTGCAAACAGCATAAAGAACAACTAATAAGCAACAGAGCAGATAGAACTTCTGGATACTTGACTCCATGGTGCAGCTTGTCCTTATCCTACCCGCCAACTGCCTTAGCCCTGAGTAGGGAATGTCTGAAGTTCCTTAAATGACCACAGAATTTGCCCAATATCACATGCTCATTCTAAAATACAGGACATGAGGGCAATAAAAGAGATGTTTTTTGCCTTATCGCTTTGTTCTTTCTGGAATTAATCAACCTTTAGAAATAATGAAATCAATGCAAACATTTGTTGGAAGGATGCCCACTTTGAAGATCATTTGCTACCTAACTATCTTGGTCATTTACATGGATCCCAGGGAGGATTTCAAAGAGTCTCTCACCCCTGTTGCTCAGATAAAAGGAAGAATCAGGTGTTAAGTTTTGTTGTGTGTTTGTGTGGTTTAACATTTGATGAGGTTTCCTTTCACATACACATGATTCCCATGTGAGTCTTATTTTTCTGTCCTTTAATTGAAGTGATGCCAATTGAATCAAAAGTGGAAAATGCATTAATATCCGAAAGGGAAAAAATATTTGCAGCCAGAAAAGTGACTTATATACATATGCTTATCTCATATGCATAAAGCAAATGTTTTCTGTGTATGTGTTAACAATAATACATGACAAAGTTGTTTCAGTTAGAAAATACAAGGGGTGGGTGTCTGGGTGGCTCAGTTGGTTAAAGCCTCTGCCTTTGGCTCAGGTCATGATCTCAGGGTCCTGGGATCAAGCCCTCCATCAGGCTCTCTGCTCAGCAGGGAGCCTGTTTCCTCATCTCTCTCTGCCTGGCTCTCTGCCTACTTGTGATCTCTATCTGTCAAATAAATAAAAACAATCTTTAAAAAAAAAAAGAAAAGAAAAGAAAAGAAAATACAAGGGGGAAAAAAGCTGGTTAAAAAAAGGTTTACCTACCAGAACTTAGGAAGGAAAGATAAGGAAAGGATATACATGATCCAAATTCTCATGTAATATAACAGAAGTAGTTCAGTAGAAAACATGAAAAGATTTTAAAAAATCAAGAATTGGTGGGAGGCCATGTTAATTGAGTTTTGGAGGCAACCACAGGAGGATAGAAAACTAAAAATATAAATAAATAAATAAACTTTTGACCTATTGGTTGCTCAGTAGTAGTGTTATTTAATTTCCAAATATTTGTGAATTTCCCATTTTCCTCCTATTATTGATTTCTAGTTTTATGCCACTGTAGTCAGAAAAGATATTTGGTATAATTTCAGTGTTTTTAAATTTGTTGAGTCTTGTTTTGTAAACTAACATATGATCTTTCCTGGCAAATGTTCTGTGTCCTTGAGAAAAATGTATAGTCTACTTCTATTGAATGGCATGTTCTCTGCAGGTCTGTTAGTTCCATTTGGTCCAAAGTATAGTTCAGGTTCAATGTTTCCTTTTTGGTTTTCTGTTGGATCATCTATCCATCATTGATAGTGGGGATATTGAAGCTCCCTGCTATTATATTGTTCTCTATTTCTCCTTTCAGATCTGTTAATATTTAATGCTTAATATATTTAGGTGGTCTGGTCTTGGATGCATGTATATTTATAATTATTATATCTTCTTGATGAATTGATCCCTGTCCCATTATATAATGACATTTGTCTCTTTTTACAGTTTTTGTTTTAAAGTCTATTTTGTCTGATATAAGTATAGCTACTTCTGCTCTCTTTTGGTTTCCATGTGCTTGGAATATCTTTTTCCGTCTCTTCACTTTAAGCCTATGTGTGTCCTTGAAACTGAAGTGAGTCTCTTGTAGGCAGCATATAGTTAGGTCTTTTATTTTTTAAATTCATTCAACCACTGTATGTCTTTTAATTGGAGCACTTATCCATTTATACTTGAAGTAATTGGTAGGTAAGGACTCACTATTGACATCTTGTTAATTGTCTTCTGGCAGTTTTGTAGTTTTCCTTTCTTCCTCTTTTGATGCCTTCTTTAGTGAACTAGTGATTTTCCATAGTGGTATACTTTCCCAATCTTGTGTGTGTCTATTATATGTTTGGGTTTTTATAGGTGGTTACCCTGAGGCTTACTTAAAATCTTATGGATATACCAATATATTTTAATTTGATAGCAATTTAACTTGATCACACATAACTCTAACCTTTCATTCCTATACACACACACATTTTGTTTTTATGTCACACTTTACATGTTTTTATATTTATATTTGTATTCATTAACAAATTATTTAACTACAGTTATTTATAATATTTTTGTCCTTCAACCTTTATATTAGAGTTAAGTGGTTAACATACCACCACATTACAGTCTTCTGAAGATGACTATATACTTGCTTTTCAAGTGTGTTGTTTATTTTTTTAAGTTTTCATGTTACTAGTTAATACCCTTTCATTTCAGCTTGAAGAACTCCTTTCAGAATTTCTTGTAAAGCAAGTCCAGTGATGATAAACTCCCTCAGCATTTGTTTGGCAACGCCTTTATCTAGCTTTCATTTCTGAAGGACATCTTTACCAAGTACAACATTTTTGGTTACCAGTTTCTTTCTTTCAGCATTTTGAATATATCATCCCATGAAACTGATATTGAAAAAATGATCTTGACTCCCTACCTCACACCACCCACAAAATTAACTCAAGATGAGCTGTAAACGTGAAATCTAAAATTATAAAGGTCCTGAAAGAAAATGTAGAAGACTATCATCATGAACTTGGGGTAGGCAAAAATTTCTTAGACACAATACAAAAACTATGGACCATAAAAAATAAAAAAAAAAAAGAACCTGACAAAGTGAACCTCATCAAAATGTAAACTTATACTCATCAAAAAGCACCATTAAGAAATTGAAATGGCAAGCCACACACTGGGAGAAAATATTCTCAAGGTGTACATCTGTCTTAGATTTGAGCTGCTATCACAAAATATCACAGACTGGATAGCTTATTTTTTAAGATTTTATGTATTTATTCATGAGAGACAGAGAGAGAGAGAGAGAGAGAGGCAGGGGCAGAGAGAGAAGCAGACACCCTGCAAAGCAGGAAGACCAATGTGGGACTTAGTCCCAGGACCCTGGGATCACAGCCTGAGTAAAGGCAGATTTTTAACCAACTGAGCTACCCAGATGCCTCAGACTAGATAGCTTATCAACAATAGAGATGTATTACTCATGGTACTAGAGGCTAGGAAGTCCAAGATCAAGGTTCTCATAAATTCATTATCCAGTGATGACCCATTTTCTGATGCCTTCTCACTGTGCTCTCCTGTGATAGAAGGAACTAAGGACTTCTGTGAGGTCTCTTTCATAAGGGTACTAATCCCAGTCATGAAGGTCCCACCACATGGCCTAATCACCCCCAAAGGCCCCATCTTCTAATACTATCACCTTGAGTTTAGGATTTCAACATATGAATTGGGGAGGGCAGGAGGACACAAACATTCAGACCATAGAAATATCTGACAAAGGACTCATATACAGTTTATAAATAACTCCTGTAAATCAAATAAACCAATTTTTTAAATGGACAAAATGACAAAAGACTTGGAAAAGCACTTTCAAAAGAATATATCCAAGTGAATAACAAGCATATAGTAGGATATTATTATTCGTGAGGAAATCACATGACAGACCTTCAGCCAGACTGCTCTTTTCAACTAAGGATGATTTCTAGAGAAGGATTCAGCTGAGAACTCCCAGCAACTAAGAAGTAGTGCTCCCATCTTGAAAAGGGGATTTGGGCAGCACACACAACATCCGTACTTACTCTCGAAATTTCAAAAACATTATATTGAGTGAAAAAAATGAATTAAAACAAAAAATAGGCTACTATATGATTATATGTAGATGAAGCTCAAAAGTAGGCAAAACTAACCCATGTTAAAAGAAGTTTGTAGTGGTTACCTCAGAGAAGGAGTATTGACTGGAAAGAGGAAACTTTCTAGGATGGTGAAATGTTCTGTTATTAATTGGCAGTTACATGTACACAGATATAAAATTCCATGAGGTGCATACTTACAAGATGTGCATTATGCACTAGGTAAGTGATTTCTTCATTGAATTAAAAGGCAAAGCTTCTGAGATTGGGTTATAAAATTCAGCTAGGATAATTAGGCAAGGGAAAAAACCAACACTTCAACAAAAATAAAACATTTAGTTATAAAATTAACAAAGAAATATAAGACTTGGAATGCCTGGGTGGCTCAGTTGGTCAAGCGGCTGCCTTTGGCTCAAGTCATGATCCCAGGGTCCTGGGTTAAACTTCCACATAGGCTTCCCTGCTCACCAGAAAGTCTGCTTCTCCCTCTCCTTCTGCCTGTTACTCTGCCTATTTGTGCTCTCTCTGTCTCTCTGTCAAATAAATAAAATTGTTTCAAAAAGTGTTTTAAAAAAAAGACGTGTGATACTTATATGCTGAAAACTGTAAGACAGTGTTGAAAAAAGTTAAGGGATATCTAAATAAATAAAAAAACCTCCTATGTTTGTGAATTGGAAAGCTTAATATTTTTAAGGTGGTAACACTTTTTTTTATTAATTTTTAAAATTTTTTATAAACATATAATGTATTTTTATCCCCAGGGGTACAGGTCTATGAATCGCCAGGTTTACACATTTCACAGCACTCACCATAGCACATACCCTCCCCAGTGTCCATATCCCCACCACCCTCTCCCAATCCCCCTCCCTCCAGCAACCCTTAGTCTGTTTTTTGAGATTGAGTCTTTTATGGTTTGTAAGGTGGTAACAATTTTTAAACTGATTTACAGATTTGATGTTTTCCCTATCAAAATCCCAGCTAGCTGGTTTTTTGTAGAAATTGACAGGTTCTGGGGCACCTGGGTGGCTCAGTGGGTTAAAGCCTCTGCCTTGGGCTCAGGTCATGATCTCAGGGTCCTGAGATCAAGCCCTGCATCGGGCTCTCTGCTCAGCAGGAAGCCTGCTTCCCTCTCTCTCTGCCTGCCTCTCTGCCTACTTGTGATCTCTGTCAAATAAATAAATAAAATCTTTAAAAAAAAATGAAACAATAAACCACAAACTGGAAGAAAATATTTTCAAGTAATGTAACAGCTAAGAATCTAGTATACAAAATATATAAAGACCTCTTATAACTCAATAATAAAAAGATAAGTAATCCACGTTTAATAATCCAGATATATATATATCATTGAATATATATATATATGTTTTAACTGAATTCATAACTTGAATTAAATTTAAAAATTATATACACACAATCTAATAAGAAGAAGCAATCCAAAGCAAACAACACAGGAAGTTTGCAAATAATGGAAATGAAAATGTACATTATTCAAATGTAGGAACAAAGTGATTAGAATTAGGTGGAAGCGAAGAAAGAAAGAATAGCAATGTATTAGACCAAATATGATTACAAAACTATGTAAATAAACAAGCAAACAAATAAGAACAAGGTGTATAGTATACTCAAAAGAGAAAAAAAATCTGTTCAGAAGACAATAGTCATAAACTTGTATACAACTCATAACAAATTCACAGGAAAAACTCGTAAAAATAAAAGAGATGGACCTAGCAGTTATTTTGACTACTTAACTCTGAGTAACATCCTGCTACAAAACCATTAACAACTCACATGAATTTTTCAAAAATCTTTTAAACATAGTATATTAGTTTGCTAGGGCTGTCATTAAACACACACACACACACACACAAACTGAGTGGCTTACACAGAAATTTATTTTCTCACACTTTTGGAGACTGGAAATCCAAGATCAAGGTATCAGTAGATTTGGATTCTCCTGAGACCTTTCTACTTGGCTTGTAGATGGTCACCTGCTCCCTATGTCCTAACATAGACTTTCTTCTGTGTATGTGCATTCCTGGTATTTCTCTGTGTGTCCAAATTTCCTCTTCTTTTTTTTTTTTTTTTAAGATTTTTATTTGTTTATTTGACAGATCACAAGTAGGCAGAGAGGCAGGCAGAGAGAGAGAGAGAGAGAAGAGGAGGCAGGCAGGCTCCCTGCTGAGCAGAGAGCCCGATGCGGGGCTCGATCCCAGGACCCTGGGATCACGACCTGAGCCGAAGGCAGAGGCTTTAACCACTGAGCCACCCAGGCGCCCCCAAATTTCCTCTTCTTATAAGGGCACCACTGAGATTGGATTAGTTTCCACTCTAATGACTTCATTTTACCTTAAATCGCCTCTTTAAAGGCCCTGTCCCTAATAGAGTCACATTCTGAGGAAGTTGGGGTTAGGGCTTCAACACACTGAATTTGGAAGGACACAATTCACCTCATAACATATGGATAAGAAAGCAACCAAGGGACCTGTTTGGAAGATGGCAGAGAAGTAGCAGGCTGAGACTATATCAGGTAGCAGGAGATCAGCTAGATAGCTTATCTAAACATTGCAAACACCTACAAATCCAACGGGAGATCGAAGAGAAGAAGAACAGCAATTCTAGAAACAGAAAATCAACCACTTTCTGAAAGGTAGGACTGGCGGAGAAGTGAATCCAAAGCGACGGGAAGATAGACTGCAGAGGGGAGGGGCCGGCTCCCTGCAAGCGGCGGAGCAACGGAGCACAAAATCAGGACTTTTAAAAGTCTGTTCTGCTGAGGGACATCGCTCAAGAGGCTTAACCGGGGTGAAGCCCACTCGGGGTCAGGGTGGCCCCAGGTCCCGCAGGGTCACAGAAGGATCGGGGGTGTCTGAGTGTCACAGAGCTTGCAGGTATTAGAACAGGGAAGCCAGCTACAGAGACAGAGCCGAGGAGTGAGCTCTCAGCTCGGGGTTACCTTGAACTGGCTGCAGGCTGGGTGAGCTCGGAGCGAGGCCTGAGGCCAGGGAGACGAGAGTGATTGGGAGCTTTTCTCTGAGGGCGCACTGAGGAGTGGGGCCCTGAGCCCTTGGCTCCTCCAGGCCGGAGACTGGGAGGCTGCCATCTTCATTCCCATCCTCCAGAACTCAACGGAAAGCTTTCAGGGAACAAAAGCTCCCAAAAGCAAACCTGAGCAGATTACTCAGCCCGGCCCCTGGTAAGGGCAGTGCAACTCCGCCTGGGGCAAAGACACTTGAGAATCACTACAACAGGCCCCTCCCCCAGAAGATCAACAAGAAATCCAGCCAGGACCAAGTTCACCTACCAAGGAGTGCAGGTTCAATACCAAGGAGAGCAGCAGAATTCCAGAGGAGGAGAAAGCAAAGCACGGAACTCATGGCTTTCTCCCCATGATTCTTTAGCCTTGCAGTTAATTTAATTTTTTTTTCAATTTCTTTTTCTTCTTCTGCTAAATTTTTTTAACTTTTACCGTTTTCTTTTTTAACGTTTTTTAACTAGTTTATCTAATATATATATATATACATATATATATATATAATCTTTTTAATATTTTTATTTCTTTTCTTTTTTAATTGTTTCTTTTTTTTTCTGAACCTCTTTTACCCCCTTTCTCCCCCCCACGATTTGGGGTCTCTTCTGATTTGGTTAAAGCATATTTTCCTGGGGTCCTTGCCACCCTTTTAGTATTTTACTTGCTCCTTCATATACTCTTATCTGGACAAAATGACAAGGCAGAAAAATTCACCACAAAAAAAAAAAAAAAAAGAACAAGAGGCAGTACCAAAGGCTAGGGACCTAATCAATACAGACATTGGTAATATGTCAGATCTAGAGTTCAGAATGATGATTCTCAAGGTTCTAGCCAGGCTCGAAAAAGGCATGGAAGATATTAGAGAAACCCTCTCGGGAGATATAAAAGCCCTTTCTGGAGAAATAAAAGAACTAAAATCTAGCCAAGTTGAAATCATAAAAGCTATTAATGAGGTGCAATCAAAAATGGAGGCTCTCACTGCTAGGATCAATGAGGCAGAAGAAAGAATTAGTGATATAGAAGAACAAATGACAGAGAATAAAGAAGCTAAGCAAAAGAGGGACAAACAGCTACTGGACCAAAAGGGGAGAATTCGAGAGATAAGTGACACCATAAGACGAAACAACATTAGAATAATTGGGATTCCAGAAGAAGAAGAAAGAGAGAGGGGAGCAGAAGGTATATTGGAGAGAATTATTGGAGAGAATTTCCCTAATATGGCAAAGGGAACAAGCATCAAAATCCAGGAGGTGCAGAGAACCCCCCTCAAAATCAACAAGAATAGGTCCACACCCCATCACCTAATAGTAAAATTTACAAGTCTTAGTGACAAAGAGAAAATCCTGAAAGCAGCCCAGGAAAAGAAGTCTGTAACATACAATGGTAAAAATATTAGATCGGCAGTAGACTTATCCACAGAGACCTGGCAGGCCAGAAAGAGCTGGCATGATGTATTCAGAGCACTAAATGAGAAAAACATGCAGCCAAGACTACTATATTCAGCTAGGCTATCAGTGAAAATAGAAGGAGAGATAAGAAGCTTCCAGGACAAACAAAACTGAAAGAATTTGCAAACACCAAACCAGCTCTACAGGAAATATTGAAAGGGGTCCTCTAAGCAAAGAGAGAGCCTAAAAGTAGTAGATCAGAAAGGAACAGAGACAATATACAATAACAGTGACCTTACAGGCAATACAATGGCACTAAATTCATATCTCTCAATAGTTACCCTGAATGTTAATGGGCTAAATGCCCCAATCAAAAGACACAGGGTATCAGAATGGATAAAAAAACAAAACCCATCTATATGTTGCCTACAAGAAAGTCATTTTAGACCTGAAGACACCTCCAGATTTAAAGTGAGGGGGTGGAAAAGAATTTACCATGCTAACGGACATCAGAAGAAAGCAGGGGTGGCAATCCTTATATCAGATCAATTAGATTTTAAGCCAAAGACTCTAATAAGAGAAGAGGAAGGACACTATATCATACTCAAAGGGTCTGTCCAACAAGAAGATCTAACAATTTTAAATATCTATGCCCCTAACATGGGAGCAGCCAACTATATAAACCAATTAATAACAAAATCAAAGAAACACATCAACAATAATACAATAATCGTAGGGGACTTTAACACTCTCCTCACTGAAATGGACAGATCATCCAAGCAAAAGATCAACAAGGAAATCAAGGCCTTAAATGACACACTGGACCAGACGGACATCACAAATATATTCAGAACATTTCATCCCAAAGCAACAGAATACACATTCTTCTCTAGTGCACATGGAACATTCTCCAGAATAGATCACATCCTGGGTCCTAAATCAGGTCTCAACCGGTATCAAAGGATTGGGATCATTCCCTGCATATTTTCAGACCACAATGCTCTGAAGCTAGAACTCAATCAAAAGAGGAAATTTGGAAAGAACCCAAATACATGGAGACTAAACAGCATCCTTCTAAAGAATGAATGGGTCAACCAGGAAATGAAAGTAGAATTGAAAAAATTCATGGAAACAAATGATAATGAAAACACAACGGTTCAAAATCTATGGGACACAACAAAGACAGTCCTGAGAGGAAAATATATAGCGGTACAAGCCTTTCTCAAGAAACAAGAAAGGCCTCAGGTACACAACCTAACCCTACACCTAAAGGAGCTGGAGAAAGAACAAGAAAGAAACCCTAAACCCAGCAGGAGAAGAGAAATCATAAAGATCAGAGCAGAAATCAATGAAATAGAAACCAAAAAAACAGTAGAACAAATCAACGAAACTAGGAGCTGGTTCTTTGAAAGAATTAACAAGATTGATAAACCCCTGGCCAGACTTATGAAAAAGAAAAGAAAAAGGACCCAAATAAATAAAATCATGAATGAAAGAGGAGAGATCACAACTAACACCAAAGAAATACAACAATTATAAGAACATAACATGAGCAACTCTACGCCAACAAATTTGACAGTCTGGAAGAAATGGATGTATTCCTAGAGACTACCACAACTGAGCCAGGAAGAAAAAAAAACCTGAACAGACCCATAACCAGTAAGGAGATTGAAACAGTCATCAAAAATCTCCAAACAAACAAAAGTCCAAGGCCAGACGGCTTCCCAGGGGAATTCTACAAAACATTTAAAGAAGAACTAATTCCTATTCTCCTGAAACTGTTCCAAAAAATAGAAGTGGAAGGAAAACTTCCAAACTCATTTTATGAGGCCAGCATCACCTTGATCCCAAAACCAGACAAGGATCCCATCTAAAAAGAGAATTACAGACCAATATCCGTGATGAACACAGATGTGAAAATTCTCACCAAAATACTAGCCAATAGGACTCAACAGTACATTAAAAGGAATATTCACCATGACCAAGTGGGATTTATTCCAGGGCTGCAAGTTTGGTTCAACATCCCCAAATCAATCAATGTGATACAACACATTAATAAAAGAAAGAACAAGAACCATATGATACTCTCAATAGATGCTGAAAAATCATTTGACAAAGTACAGCATCCCTTCCTGATCAAAACTCTTCAAAGTGTAGGGATAGAGGGCACATACCTCAATATTATCAAAGCCATCTATGAAAAACCCACCACAAATATCATTCTCAATGGAGAAAAACTGAAAGCTTTTCTGCTAAGGACAGGAGCAGGGATGTCCATGATCACCACTGCTATTCAACATAGTACTAGAAGTCCTAGCCTCAGCAATCAGACAACAAAAGGAAATTAAAGGCATCCAAATCGGCAAAGAAGAAGTCAAACTATCTCTCTTCGCAGATGATATGATACTATATGTGGAAAACCCAAAAGACTCCACTCCAAAACTGCTAGAACTTGTACAGTAAAGTGTCAGGATGTAAAATCAATGCACAGAAATCAGTTGCACTTCTCTACACCAACAACAAGACAGAAGAAAGAGAAATTAAGGAGTCAATCCCATTTACAATTGCACTCAAAACTATAAGATACCTAGGAATAAACCTAACCAAACAGGCTAAGAATCTATACTCAGAAAACTATAAAGTACTCATGAAAGAAATTGAGAAAGACACAAAGAAATGGAAAAATATTCCATGCTCCTGGATTGGAAAAACAAATATTGTGAAAATGTCTATGCTACCTAAAGCAATCTACACATTTAATGCAATTCCCATCAAAATACTATCCATTTTTTTCAAAGAAATGGAACAAATAATCCTAAAATTTATATGGAACCAGAAAAGACCTCAAATAGCCAAAGGAATATTGAAAAAGAAAGCCAAAGTTGGTGGCATCACAATTCCGGACTTCAAGCTCTATTACAAAGCTGTCATCATCAAGACAGCATGGTACTGGCACAAAAACAGACACATAGATCAATGGAACAGAATAGAGAGCCCAGAAATAGACCCTCAACTCTATGGTCAACTAATCTTTGACAAAGCAGGAAAGAATGTCCAATGGAAAAAAGACAGCCTATTCAATAAATGGTGTTGGGAAAATTGGACAGCCACATGCAGAAAAATGAAATTGGATCATTTCCTTACACCACACACGAAAATAGACTGAAAATGGATGAAGGACCTCAATGTGAGAAAGGAATCCATCAAAATCCTTGAGGAGAACACAGGCAGCAACCTCTTCGACCTCAGCCGCAGCAACTTCTTCCTAGGAACATCGCCAAAGACAAGGGAAGCAAGGGCAAAAATGAACTATTGGGATTTCATCAAGATCAAAGCTTTTGCACAGCAAAGGAAGCAGTTAACAAAACCAAAAGACAACTGACAGAATGGGAGAAGATATTTGCAAACGACATATTAGATAAAGGCCTAGTGTCCAAAATCTATAAAGAACTTAGCAAACTCAATACCCAAAGAACAAATAATCCAATCAAGAAATGGGCAGAGGACATGAACAGACATTTCTGCAATGAAGACATCCAGATGACCAACAGACACATGAAAAAATGCTCCACATCACTCGGCATCAGGGAAATACAAATCAAAACCACAATGAGATACCACCTCACACCAGTCAGAATGGCTAAAATTAACAAGGCAGGAAATGACAGATGCTGGCGAGGATGTGGGGAAAGGGGAACCCTCCTACACTGTTGGTGGAAATGCAAGCTGGTGCAACCACTCTGGAAAACAGCATGGAGGTTCCTCAAAATGTTGAAAATAGAACTACCCTATGACCCAGCAATTGCACTACTGGGTATTTACCCTAAGGATACAAACGTAGTGATCCGAAGGGGCACGTGCACCCGAATGTTTATAGCAGCAATGTCTACAATAGCCAAACTATGGAAAGAACCTAGATGTCCATCAACAGATGAATGGATAAAGAAGAAGTGGTATATATACACAATGGAATAGTATGCAGCCATCAAAAGAAATGAAATCTTGCCATTTGCGACGATGTGGACGGAACTAGAGGGTATCATGCTTAGCGAAATAAGTCAATCAGAGAAAGACAACTATCATATGCTCTCCCTGATATGAGGAAGTGGAGATGCAACATGGGGGGGCTAAGGGGGTAGGAGAAGAATAAATGAAACAAGATGGGATTGGGAGGGAGACAAAGCATAAGTGACTCTTAATCTCACAAAACAAACTGAGGGTTGCTGGGGGGAGGGGGGTTGGGAGAGGGGGGTGGGGTTATGGACATTAGGGAGGGTATGTGCTATGGTGAGTGCTGTGAAGTGTGTTAACCTGGCGATTCACAGACCTGTACCCCTGGGGATAAAAATACATTATATGTTTATTTTAAAAATAAATTAATTTTAAAATTTTAAAAATAAAAAAAATTAAAAAAAAAAAAAAAAGAAAGCAACCAAAATCTCCAGGAGCCAAAGCAAAGTGAAATCAGGATGACAGAGAGATAAGCACACAGTGAAACCATCATCTTACCCAAAGCCAAATGTCACTAACTGTGGCAAAGAGCTTTCATTTTGATGACTTGCCTATAAAGACAGAAGACAGGACCCATACTACATGGGGAATCAGAAATACCCCACATAAAACAACATCTTGCAGAATATTATACCTCAGTATAAGGCAAACTAGAAAAGAAAATGTCCCCCATGTAAGTAGAAAGCACAAATGTCCCTGTCTCAACATGGACAATGGGCAAGAGAGGGGGGGAAAAAAACACACCTCCCCTAAAAATCTTTCCATAATCCAACCTTAATATAAGATTGGGGCCTAAATTTATACTTCCTTGGGAAGGGTTGTGGCCATATCTGATCCCCTACAGGCTGACCTTCTGGAAAAGGGATTGTTTCCCTAACATTTTGAAGGCTCTTGGACACAGTGTCTGATGCAATTTTGATACTCATGGAACAAAAGCACTATCGTGGTCTTCCAATTAGGTTGGGGCAGTTATAAGTAGTATTGGCTAGGCTCCTATTGGATTCACTGAATCCATGGACTTATCTAATAATATAAAATTGATATATTTGGCAGTTGGCACAATCCCCACATTGGTTCTTCTGTTCATAATGTGAGAGCTACCATGGTGGGGAAGACCAAGTGAAATAGCCCCTCTGACATAGCCCCCTCTGCTCTTCATCAAGAGGTTACAACAGCAACAATATCGTATTCAGGGGAAATGGCATAAATTACTGGAAAGAATTACCAATTAAAGGAAAGAGGGGTCATCTCCATTATACTCACATCTAATTCATGAATCTGATCCTGCCAAACCAAGAAAGATATTGGAGGATAATTGTGGATTAAGTTCAAATGGAACCAGGTCATAGCCCTAAAGATAGCTGTGATAGATGTGGCACCTGTACCAAAGATTAACATGCTTTGGTTACATGGCATGCAACCATTGATTTGAAGGATATTTTCTTTTCCATACTTATAAGAAATGACAACCAGAGCAGTTTGTATCCACCCAAGATGACAACAGTATGCATTTGTGGGCTTAGCCTCCCTTAAACTTCTCCCTCCCTTAAACCTATGGACTAAGTGTTCTAAGGCTCATAGAGACTTCAAGTGGCTAGACATCCTGAAGAGCATCACATTGGTCCATGTATCAATGACACTAAGTTAATAGGATCGAATCAGCAAGAAGTGGTACAATATATGTGCTCGAGACAATGTGAAATAAACCCTGTTCAGGAATCTACCCATCAGTGAAGTTTTTAGTGGTCTGAGCCATGGTAGAATATCCCGTTCAAGGGAAAGAACAAATTATTGCATCCTACACAAGCCTGGTAAACCTATTCAGGTTCTGGGGGGTAAATATTCCCCATTTGGGAAACCTCTCCAACCCATTTACTGAGTGACACAAAAGGCTACCAGCTTTAATGGGGCTCAGAGCAAAAAATGTCTCTGCAGCAGATTAGGCCTGCTACTTGGGCCATACGATCTGGAGATCTGAGATATATGTAATGGGAAAAGATGTCCAGTGAAGTTTATGTAATTTCCAGCAAGTGAATCACAATACGGACTCTAGAGTTCTAGAATAAGTAAGCAGTAAAGAATTATACACTATCCAAAAAACTCCTGCTCCTCGAAATGTGGTAAGTACATAAAATGGAATATTATTTGGTCTTAAAAAGGAAAGGAATTCTGACATATGCTGCAACACAGATGATGCTTGAGCACATTATGCTAAGGGAAATAAGACAGACACTAAAGGACAGATATTACATGATTCTACTTTCATGAGGTAGTCACAGAGACAGATAGTAGAATGGTGGTTGCCAGGGTCAGGGAGAGGGGAGAACGGGGAGTTACTCTTCAGTGAGCACAGAGTTTCAGTTCTGCAGGATGAAAAGTATATGGAGATGGATGGTGGTGATGGTTGCCCAACAATAAGAATGTACTTATTACCACTGAATTGTATAGTCAAAAATGGTTAAGATGGTTAACTTTATGGTTTGTGTATTTTACTGCAACAAAAAAAAGATGGGAGGAAAATTGCTGTTGGTAGTATTCTCTGGGGCAGGCGAAAATTGAATACATGATAAATGAAGCAGCAAGCGACTCTGCAGCCAGAATAGCCTGCCATAAACTGGGTTCTATGAAACTCAGAGTCTTTAGAAAGGGTGGGCCCAACAGCAATCCCTTGTAAGATGTCAGCAGATCTAGGATGAGGCATGAACAGGTCCAGAGGGGCAGGTAATGACATAAGCAAGTGGCCATTCCATGCCATCCACCACCAGTTTCTCTCCATAAGCTAATACCTGAACCACATGGGTGGATCCTCTGAGATAGAAGCATGTGAATAGACATATTGAAGTGAGTATGAAATATAATGACTTTCATATTTTATGTTAATGTCCATCACAGAAAAGACAGTAAAAGATCCAATAGACAAATGGCTCAGCCTTCCTCTATCATCAATTATTCCAGTGCTGTCCAAATAAGTATGTGAACTGAAAGGGAATGATGGCAGGTGTGAGGGTCACACATGGGCTCAACAGAACGTATTTTCTCTCGCACTGACTAATGCTGCTACTGAATGTCCAATATGCCAACCACAGGAACCAATGGTCCTATTATGGCACAATTCCTCAAGGAGACCAACCAGCTACTTCATAGCAGGTTAATTATGCTAGACATCTTCTATTCCAAAAGCTGTGGCTATTCATCTTGACCAAAGCAACACACATTCCAAGTACAAGTTTGCTTGTCCTGTCCTCAATGTCTCAGCCTAAAGCATGCTTATAGGGCTTACAGAGCATTTGATCCACCAATACAAGATCCCTCATTATGTCATATTGAACCAAAAGACCTACTTAACAGCAAAGGTGGTCCACCAGTGTCTCATGTCCATGGGGTCTACTGGTTCTACTACATTCACTATCACTAAGAAACTGGCAGTGTGACAGAGTAGTTAAATGATACTTTCAAGGCACAACCAGTGTGCCAGCTGAGAAATAACATCATGCAAGAATGAGTCTCTGTCCGCTAGAATGTGGCACATATCCTAAGTCAATGACCATTATGTAGTACTGTGTTTCCAGTAGATAAAATCAATAGGTCTGGAGTGAACATAGAAGTGGCCCCATACACCATCACTTCCAGTGATTTACTTGGAGAAACTGTACTTCTGTCTCTGAAATTCTAGGTTCTGTGTTTCTAGACATTCTGGTTCCTAAGAAGGGGAACACTCCACCAGGAGATGAAAGTATCCCATTAAGCTTTAAGGTATGAACACCAACTTTAGGATCCTCATGCTAAAAGACTAGCAAACCAGGAGATGGGTCACCATCCTAGCAGGTAACTGACCTTGATCAGGAAGAGACAGGGCTGCTATTATATAGTGGGGTAAGGAAGAACATGCAGGGTACCCAGATGACCAGTGGGTGCTTCTTCGTCTTTCCCTGACCAGTTTTGATGGTAAGTGGACAAGAGCAGCAACAATCTGCAAAGGGCAAACTCCACTAGAGGCTCAGACTCTACAGAGTTGATTCCTCCTGGGTTACCCCATCAGGTAAGCCACTGAGGCCAGGAGAGGTGCTGGCTGAGACTGGGAGAAATCAAGAATGGAAAGCAAGGGAGGGGAAAAATGAGTATCAACTGCAGTCTTAAGACAGCTGGAGCACCAGGTTCATCTGACTAATTTTACTCTTGTAATTACATTTCTCCAGGAAAAAAAAAAAAAAAAAATGAGGAGAATCCTGAAGGAGTGAATGGATATGCAGCAAGTGCATCTCAGAGGACAAGGGGCATTCTATGGTGGATGCTGTGAGACCATCCAGAGTCCCCCTTTATGACTGAGGCACTCACTGTATGGTGGCATGGCTGATGCCTACTTAGGACTTACTGTTGAGTCCCTCCCCAGAAACGGCCATTAGTTGAAGGAAGCTACCTGGCCCAAGTAACTGCTCCTCCTTGGGGACAATCTATATCCATTGACTGGTCACTGAAGGGGCACAACTTAAAAGACTGCTGGTCTTGAATCCAAACATATTCCTTTGAGATAGTATCATTAAATTAAAGTCTACAGAAGTACATTCATTCACTTGGCAAATATTTATTAAGCATAAACTGCATATCTGAACTATTCCAGGAGCTTGGCATACATCAGTGAACTAAACACACAATTTCTGTCCTCATGGGGTTTATCTTCTAGTGGGAGGAGACACAAGTGAACAATCCACATAAGACAGTGAGTTATATGGTATAAAGGAGAAAAAAGAACAAGGTAAAAGAGATAGGGAGTACAGGGAAATGGAGAAGAGTTAATTTTAAATAGCCCTGACCAGGCAGACTTCCCTGAAGTGATGCTGAGCCATCTTGAAGGAGATGAGGGAGGGAACGTGTGATTATCTGGGAGGAAACTGTAGCAGGCAGAAGAGAGGGATCAGCTAGTCTCAGACCTGGTGTATTCAGGAAACAGCCAGCAGGGCATGCAGCCACAGGCAGTGACAGGGACTGCAGTAGGAGAGAAGGGCAAGAAGTAAACAGATAGGGGATAGAGGGGACCACCTTGTAAGCCATTGTGTGAGGGTCTTGACTTATGCTAAGGAAGTGGAGAGCCAGTGAAAGACCAGATCAGAGGACTAACATGATCACTTCCACTTTTACAGGATTTTTCATTCTGCTTTGCTGAGAAGAGATGCATGGGCTAAGGTTGAAGCATAGACACCTGGAGACAAACAAAGAAGCTCAGGTAGTCGTTCCAGTAAGACACAATAGTGGCTTAACAGGGTAGCAGTGGAGGTGATGAGGAGATTCTGGATATATTTTAGACATAGAGCCAACCTGATTCTTTGATATATTGACCAGGGGTATGACAGAAAGAGTCATGGATGACTCCAAGGAGCTTCGTGTAAGTAACTAAAAAGATGGAGTTGTGGGATGGGAGTAGGAGGAGGGGTCTCAAAAGTTTTGGACATATTCAGTCTGAGACATCTAATAGACTCAGAAGCAGACCTTGCTGGTGCTCCACTGAGAAGCTGGAAGTGCTTGGGAGTTTGTGTCCCCACCCCCAAAGCCACCTTGGACAATGGTTGATGAGTGCAAAAATATAATAGCCCAACTCCCATTTCTTCCACTGGAACAAACTTCAAGCTATAACTCACACTCCAAAGCATGTTTGTAGGGACCAAGCTAAACCCACCTTCCCCAGAAATTTGCCTGGAACTGTCCCTTGCTTGGTTTCCTCACCTGCTCTGCCCCTATCCTGCTTCTTCCATTGCCTTACTAGTTTCTCCTAAAAGTGACCCCTTATAGATCATATTCACAAACCCTCATCTAAGGTCTGCTTCTGAGGAACAAGACCTAAAATGACATCCAAGCAGAGATAGACATATGAAGGAGACAGATGGATATATGAATCTGTATGTCATCAGAGGGCTTTCAGCCAGAGAAATAAATTTGGATGTCAACTACATATAAATGTACTTAAAGTCATGACCGTGAGAGTGACTTGGTGTTATTCTTCCATCATAGAGATGCTCTCATCTTGAAAGTAATTCAGGGAATCAAAAGTCTGATTCCTTTTTAAATATTATTAAATTGCAATTATAATTTTATTATAACAAAGTGTCAGAAGATGATACTTGTTAAAGCTGGGTTGTGAATGTATACAGGATCATTATATTATTCTTTTTATTTGTGTGCATGTTTGAAAATTCGCACAATGAAAATCATACAAGCAATATATAGATATATTCTCCTTTAGAAAAAAGAAATAATCAAGGGAATTCAGGAAGGTGGTTAAAAGGTATAAACTTTTAGATATAAGATAAATAAGTACTAAGGATAAAACATACAACATGATGACATGGCTACTGCTGCTATTAGGTATATGGGAAAGTTGTCAACAGAGTAAATCCTAAGAGTTTACATCAAAAGGAAAAAAAAATTTTGCCATTTCTTTTTATTGTATCTGTGTAAGATGATGGATGCTAACTAAACTTACTAAGGTAATTATTTCACAGTGTCTGTAACCCAAACCATTATGCTGCACACCTTAAACTCACATAGTGATGTGTGTCAATTTTATCTCAATAAAACTGGTATAAAATAATTATGTAGTGAAAAACCAGAGATAATACAAATTTCTGTCAACAATAAATAGATATGGGGGCACCTGGGTGGCTTAATCATTAAGCATCTGCCTTCAGCTCAGATCATGATCCCAGGGTCCTAGGATCAAGCCCCACATCAAGCTCCCTGCTCTACAGGAAGCCTATTTCTCCCACTCCCCTTGCTTGTGTTCCTGCTCTTGCTCTCGCTCTTTCTGTCAAATAAATAAAATCTTTTTAAAAAATAGATATGAAAAAATATAAATAAATAAATAAATAAATAATAGATATGTAAATTGTGGTTTACTGACACAGCAATGATAATGATGAACTACCTGTAACAAAATGAGTGAATAAATCTTATAAACATAATATTGCAAGAAATGTACACAAAAAAAATATATACCATTTATGTAAAACTTGAAACAGGTAAAAACTAAACCATGCCGTAGATAAGAGCATGTTACCCTTGGGACGATATTGACTGAAGGGTACATCAAGGAGATTTTTGTAATGCTAGTGATGGTCTTTTCCTGGATCTGGTGCTGGTTACATGTGAGTCCACTTATCCAGTCTTTACACTGCGTTGTAAACATGCTGAGATTTTAGCCTGCCACAATCTCATGGATGCCAGTGGAAGACATAAGACTCCCAGGTCAGAGACAAAGGACTTTATTACTCCCAGAAATTATGAGCTTCGTGTTTGCATGAGTTCCTTTTGACTCCTAAGTGCCACGGGGGTGGCATGGGGTTGAGCACAGGTGGATGCAACACACACACTTGGTTTGCAACAGACCTGAGTGACCTTAGGCTTAGGAAATCTCAGTCTTTTAAAGGGGCTATAAGCAAACTGCTCGAACTTTTTCCCAGAGGGAGGCATTATCCTTACTACATTGGCCAGCAGACAAACCTATCCTTGTCTCAGAAAGAGACCATCCCTGTCTTCCAAAACTGTTTGCTGTACAGACATCCTTGAACAGATAGTCTGGAAAAAAAGCTGTTGGTGTCTATACCCACAAGACATGAAGTATAAATACAAGACCCATGGAAAATTCCCTTCTAATAATATTACAAATAAAAATGTACACTTAAAAAGATCATGGCTTTCTGCTCCTCCCTGTTCAGTAGATAGCTGCATCTTCTGGTGCAGTGTCAGCTGTGTCCCAAAACACGATGGTGAAGGTCAGAGTAAATGGATTTGGCCTTATTGGGCACATGGTTACCAGGTCTGCCTACCATTCTGGCAGAGTGGATATTGTCACCATGAATGACCTCTTCATAGACCTCAACTACATGGTCTACATATTCTAGTATGATTCCAACCACAGCAAATTCCATAGCACAATCAAGACTGAGAAAAGGAAAATTGTCATCAGTGGAAAGCCTATCTCCATCTTTCAGGAGTGAGATCCCTGCATCAAAAGGGGTGATGCTGGTGCTGAGTATGTTGTGGAGTCCACTGGGGTCTTTACCACCATGGAGAACACTGGGGCTCACTTGAAGGGTGGAGCCAAGGTCATCATATCTGCCCATTCTGCTGATGCCCCCATGTTTGTGATGAACATGAACCATGAAAAGTATGACAGCTCCTTCAAGATTATCAGCAATGCCTCCTGCACCACCAATAGCTTGGCCCCTCTGACCAAGGTCATCTATGACAACCTCAGCATCACAGAGGGACTCATGGCCACAGTCCATGGAATCACTGCTACCCAGAAGACCATAGAAAGCCCCTCTGGGAAACTGGAAACTGTGGTGTGGTGGCTGAGCAGCTGCCCCAAACATCATCCCTACTACTTGGCACTGCCAAGGTTTTAGGTAAAGTCATCCCTGAGCTGAATGGAAAGCTCACCGTCATGGCCTTCTGAGTCCCCACCCTCAATGTGTCAGTCGTGGATCTGACCTGTTACCTGGAGAAAGCTGCCAAATATGACAACATCAAGAAGGTGGTGAAGCAGGCAACAGAGGGCCCCTCAAGGGCATGCAGAGCTACACTGAAGACCAGATTGTCTCCTGTGACTTTAACAGTGACACCTACTCTTCCTCCTTCAATGCTGGGCTGACATGCTCACAATGACCACCTTGTCAACCTAATTTCCTGGTATGACAATGAATTTAGTTATAGCAACCAGAAGGTGGACATTATGGTCCACATGGCCTCCAAGATGTAAGAAAACCCCCTGGACCATCAGCCCCAGTAAGAGCAAGAAGAAGAGAGAGATCCTCAGCTGCAGGGGAATACTTGCCTCAACTCATCCCCCAACACACTGAGAATCTCCTGACCTCCACAGTTTCCATCTCAGACCCCTTGAAGAAAGGAAGGGGCTTGGGAACCCCTGTCTTATCATGTACCATCAATAAAGTATACTGTATCTCCCCCAAAAAATCATTTAAGTAAATCATTACAGACGAGGCTAAAGATTAAGTTTCTTTGACCATTTCCCTTTTCCAAGTCAAGAAGTGATCAATGTTGGGTGCATTCTTTTCTAGACCACTAGCTACACAATTATAAGTATCTACATATGTATACCTATGTATGCCTATATGTACCAATATCCATATATATAGTATATGTAAAGTTTCGTGGGTGAGGTAAACACAACACCAGACAAGGTGGGCACAAGGCAAGATTTATTAAAGGCACTCTCTGGCAAAGTTTCAGGGCTCAGGAGAAGGGGAGCCAGGAAAGTCACGCCGGGAGGAGGTGGGTACCCTTGGGCGAGATTCTGGGACTCTGGAAAGCAGAGTTGGAGAAGACGTGCTGGGAGGGAGGCGATGGGGTCTTTTATCGGGCCAACGCAGGACATGGGCTCACATTCATATATGGTAGGGTATTTGGTGATCAGAGGGTATGGGGTGGGGGAGTCCTGATACTTCTGTTTCCTGCATAGGTATTGGGTTACCTATGGAGACGTGACCTGGACATACATCCTTTTGGCAGGAGAGTCAAGGGTTGAAGAAAGAGGGCGAAGGGGCTGGAAGATGGCAGCCCCAAAGGTCATTTCTGTTGTTCCTCCTGCACTCCCGGAGCCACCAACCCAACAGTATATATAGAGAGAGAGACAGGGAGAAAGAGAGAGAGAGAGATAGATAGATAGATACAGATATAGAGAGAGAAACAGAAAAGAGAGATTTAGAGTACAGTATAGAATGACTTAAATATATGACATTATATTCTACATGTCATTCTGTAACTTACTATTTTCATTGAACAATGTCTTCAGGGATGCCTGGGTGGCTCAGTCGGTTAAGTGGCTGCCTTTGACTCAGGTCATGATCCCAGCGTCCTGGAATCGAGTCCCACATTGGGCTCCTTGCTCGGCTGGAAGCCTGCTTCTCCCTCTGCCTCTGCCTACCACTCTGTCTGCCTGTGCTCTCTCTCTCTCTCTCTCTCTGACAAATAAATAAATAAAATCTTTAAAACAAACAAACAAACAAACAAAAATCTTCACATTTCTTCCCTTTTCTCTTTCCTTGTCACTACCTACACACAGATCTTCCTCTTTCTTCTAAATTTTCTGCGTAGTGGGCCTTGGTATGAATGTACTACAGTTCAATTAAACATTCCTCTTTTGGATATGTTCAGTTTTTGCTGTTTCTTTGGGTTTTTTTGGATTTTTTGTTTTCAATTTTTTTTTTTTGCTAATCCAAGCAGTACTTCAGTGACCATTGTCAGACAGGTCTCCTTATACTTCTGTGCAAGTCTTTCCCTAGGGTGGATTATCCTAGGAGGACTGCTGCCATATTGCCCTCCAAACAATTGTTCCAATTATCTCTCTAGCAGCTTACAAGTGCCCATTTCCCCATAAACTTGCCAACAGTGTACATTATTGTTCATTTTAATTTTTGTCAATTAGAAGGGAGAGAAACATGACGTCCTGTTGGGATTTTAATTTGCATTTCCAAAATCTGCAGAAAAGCTGAGCATATTTGAGGACCTCATTTCTTAGGTCACTGTCTCCTAATATTTATGTGCCTAGGACTGCAATGGGTACTTCACGCAAAATATTTCACTTTATTCTCACAACCCCTCCTTGGTATAGTAGTGAGAAAGAAGCCACTATTTTTTCCTAAGTGGCAGGTAAGTCAACTGAGACTAGCCTGTATTCACACATCTAGTAAGTGTTGATGGCAGCGAACTCCTTCTCATTAATTACACAGTATCTGTTCTCTTCTTCCTCAGTAAGAGAACCCAGACTGGAGGGAGCAGCAACTTGTCAGCTTCCAATCTCCCCTTTCCAGCCTTCTTTGTAGGTAGAAATAGCCACGTGAAAGCTCTTACAGATGAGCTATAGATGCAGTTGAGGGGTAGAGGTGCTTCCTATGAAGCTCCTTGAAAGGACAATGACCATCTGATGCCTTGCCTTGCTCTCCTCCCATCTTCCCCCTTAAAATGTGATGACTCAAGTTGTAGAGCCATGACATAGCCCCGAAGCAAACTTGAGATGGAAATGAAGTCCCAAAAAGGTAGAATAGGGAGACAATAGGAATGCGGGCTATTGATCGTGTCACAGGCCTGTTCTTTTCCACCCTAGACACCCTCGACTACCTCCTTCCGGAATTCCTGTCACATGAATGAGAAATGACCCACTCTGCTTTTCTGTTACTACTGAGACAGTGATGGAGCCAGGATTTGAACCAAAGCCAAGTCCATGATCGTGACCCTTAATCTATGCTGATTCACTGCTTTTTTTTATCCGGGCAATGCTCTCCACACAAAAGGATGCTTTCACTGTGTAACAGTCACCTCCGGTGGCCATTAAAGCCTGGCAAAAATCTTGCTCTTGGTTATTCTTCCTCAGGACAACTGGCCTCGCATGTCCTGCTTCTGCATCAGAACAATGTCAACTTCATAACATCAACAGAAGAGGTAGTGCTTGTGAAAAATGAAAGTACAAATAGCCAAATACTACATAACTTCCTTTACTGGAAGTGTCTACACAGGGAGCATGGACTTAGAGAAATGAACAACATGGCAGATGTTAAAAACAGAAGTTCCAATCCTGGCTTTACTACTCTATTTGCTGTGTGATCTTAGAAAAATCATCTCATTCCTCTTAGCTCCCTTTTCTTACATGTTAATAAAATAAACCTTTGTGCCATAGGTTTGTGATGAGAGTCCAGTGAGGAAATACACATAAAAGCTTTTCAAAAAATCAATGCCACCCTGGCCACGGAAAGAATCACTGTATACATATTGAATCCCCGGTGTATGTGTACACCATGCACAGAAGGCCTTGCAGTTATCATTATCCCATTTTAGTGACCCCAATTTTCTCCCTCTTTTCTAGCCATTATGTTGTGGGAGACCCCATGAGACACAGGGACATTGTCACAGTGAGGGGTAGGTGTGCCAGTATGTGTGTGTTTTTAAAATGTATCCTTTTTCTCATTGAGTTTCATATATTTCATGCAAAGGATTGCTGAATATTCATTGATCTATCTAGTACCCCCAAGTACGCTATTAGAAATGCATTGCTTATCTATATTTTTGAAATGTTGAAATAATTCAGTGTTGATCCTTTGTGAGATAGGTTTGCTACCTTTAAACTGAAGTGACAATAACACCCCAGCCGTCTTCGGCTTCTCTCAAGTTGTGCTGATATCCTTGATGTCGCTAACAAACCAAAGCCTGCCTGTGAGAATCCTGTATGTCACCATTAAATTGAAAAAGGCCCGAAGTATCAAAATCTCACTTCTGGTAGGGAAGAGAATTGAGAAAAGAGCAAACCGATGGTTATTCATGAATCTCTCCGGCCTGCCATGATAAATACCCCCGGCCTCATTCTCCTCTTCTCCAGGCTCATAATTTTCTCCCTGAAGGTGTCTCACCTGCACAGGAAAAACTGGGCTGGAGGGATGCTAGTAAAAAATGATTTTTTTAAGCCTCTTAAAACACAAAAGGCTGTGTGTGGGTTATGAGCTCTCCTTTTTGCATAAGCAACACAATGTCCGATTAATCTGGCCAGACTGGGGAGAGGGGATAAAATAGTATGTCATGTTTGGTCTGGGGTTTTGTGACAACCCAGGGATGGGACTAGAAAATGAAATAAATACCCGATGAAGGAACTTCTTTTTAAAAGATTACAAACGAATGGGTCCAGATTTGGACTTCTCTCCACATACAGATTCTGCATCTAAGCTGGGAAATATTTGGGCCACTTAGCCATGAAAGGCTAGGACGGGGATGGGGTGAGGAGGGTGGAAGTATCTGGAAGGAAATGCAGCGATGCACAAAGAACCAGTAAAAGTGTGGCTTCCGGGTATTTTATTGGATACTTCCCGACGTCTTCTCATTGTTCCGACAGGGAGTCGCCGTTCCCGCCGGCGCTGACAAGCCGGGCTCTGTGACAGGTCGGCAAACAATTTTACTGTTTTCCTCTCTCTCCTTATGAATGATATTTATAGACTAAGAATTGCATTTGCTTCCGCTTTCCGACACAGTTATCTTCTTGGGCGTGGATTAAATGTAGATCTGGGTGTTGAAAGACATTTACATAAGTGCTGTTTGTGAACAGGGAGGCCAGTGCTTCTATTATCGCCAGAACATTTAAATCTTAATGACTGGCATTGTTGTCTAAAAGACGGTGTTTTTCCCGCTGAGAAACTGCATTAGATTCAAGAAACAGAGCTCATTTCCATTCTCGCAGCAGTCTCTCTAGAAATGACATGCAGTGCTTGAAACTGTTTATTTCCAAATTCAGGCCTCCCTCGCATCAGTCATCAGCTTCAATTACCAGTTTTCCGGAGCCGAGCCATCAGGCAGTCTGACACCGGGGTCTGGCCTAATTCCCACCTTCTCCAGAGTCAAGAGCATAATGTGCGGATGAAAAGGTGCAAAATAGCCTGGACTTCATTAGCATGCAGGGCCTGGCTGTTCATTTGCCGGCTGCGAATGGAAGTTCTGACACTCGGAGCCGGCTGCAAAATGAGAAAAGTCCTCTTCAGGGGAGATGGGGTCCTCGGTGGTGAGGAAAGGTCATCAAAAAGACAGCCACTGCCCTTGCTCCCTGCTCTCCAGGACTGCTTATTGATTCCAGGGACACCTCATTACACGCCGGATCAACATATTATTGCCATGTTCTGGGACTGAATTGTTTACAAGTGTCTTTATCACCGGCAAAGGCCTGCCCGGCGATGCATGACTACACTCATTTGGCTGTGACCCGCGAATTATGTGTTATCCGATATGTTGCTGGGTATCTTGATCTTTGCCCGGGTCTTCTCGCGGCATCAACACAGTCCCATTTACTACTTCTTTCTAACCACTCTTTGGGAAAGTAGCCATTAGCCTGTCAGTGTGTAAGTGTGTGTGTGTGTGTGTGTGTGTGTGTCCTCTGCTACAGGAAATTTGAACGTGGTTTCTCCATTACTTGCTGTGGGTGAGGTTCATAATCAGTTGGGAGAAAAAAAAAAAATCTCTCTCTCGCGCGCGCGCACACATACACACACACCTTTTCTCTTTTTTTATGGCATCCAGGAGAACCCACACAATTTGCAATCAGTATGCATGGCTGAGGGCGTAATTTGGCTTGTTAGGGAGCTCCCTCTGCTTACATATAGGCCCTACGAGAGAGCTGTCATATTTTATTTGGGCATAGCCACCGCAAACCACTGCATAGGACCATTTTAATCTTTCATTACAGACACTTCTATGGCTCCATAAAAGAAAGAGTGGAATAGCAACTCGATTAAAAACTCAGTAAAGAGACTTGGGAACCTATCCTCCGCCCCAAAAACTGGAGCTGAAGCCATGGTTTAAAAGTGAATGCGTTCTGATGCAACCTGATTTCCATTTCCCCTAAGGTGACTACTGACAAGAGCTTTGATGATGTCACCGATCGGCAACTTTGGTTTATTATTATGAATGCTGCTTGGGGAAGTTTTAATGACTGCCAGACATTTAGGCCATCTCAACCAAATACTAAAAGGAGGCCATTTCATTTATATCTCCAGTCACCATCAGGAATGGCTCTTTAATGAGTTTTCCAGTGGGCGGATGTAAAGCAAATGCCAAGAAATTTGCCTTTACTTTTCCTGGAAGAATACATCCTTGGCGATGGGCACAAACTGTAATGAGGGAAATGAAATTCAAGAATCTTAACTGCCTTCGGAAAGGTGACATCTGTAAGTACATTCATTTCCAGCAATTTCCCAGATCTGTCTGATATTTATCTTTAAATTAATTTCTCCAGGCATTTTTTTTCCTCCTTTGGATTTTGGAGCAGAGTCTTAGAAAGTTACTGAGTTCTTTTTGTTCGTTCTGAAATCCCTAGGCCCTAGCTTTCTGACAAATAACTCAATGAAAAGGCTAAATAAAGACCCCTCATCAGGGTGCTTCAGTCCAATTAAAGAGTCAATGGAGAGATGTTTGCTCCACCAAGTGTTTAAGGACACGGCAAATTCTGTAGTGTCATCAACCAACAAATGGCCTTTGGAAGATGAGAAGATGATAGGAAGGATTACTCTTGCTTTTTTTCTTCTTTTTTTGAGACATGATTGCATATGAGGAAGTTTGGTCAAGGATAAAGGTGGAACAAGCAGGACTGTTTCCCAAGTCTCCCATCTAAGGAGCAAGTCTCAATGCTTTTGGGATTCAGCAAATGCCAGAAAGGATGACTCTTAATAACTAGAAGCCATCCAAAACGGAAGGGTTTCTTTACACACTTATAGGAAATCGTAACAATGAAGCAGTGGGAGTTCCCTGTCAATGGGCAATCTGGGATTGAATGTTCTGAGCAGAAGGAAGAGCTCCATCCAGGGGTTTCTGCCAATTTTTATAAACAGATCATCTATTATTTCAACCATCAAAAAGAATATCTCGCTGTTATGGCTTTAACACCTCATCTTCTCCATGAATCCCCCAAACTGGAAACAAAAGATTCCCTTAAAGTAACAGGATAGCTGGTAATCTTGGATCCTCTGGATTTCTTCTCCGTTTTAAGGATGCATGCCTTTGAGAATTTCTGAGGGTCAATGGAAAATGCATACACAAAATCCGCCAGAATGGCGATATGGTAAAATGATCAAATCGTAACTAACAGAAAGAGAAGCTTGAAATATCAAGTGTTGGAGATGATGTAGAGAAAAGGGAATGCTCGTGTACTCTAGGTGAGAGTGTAACTTGGTGCAGCCACTGTAGGAAATGGAGGTCCCTCAAAAAATTAAAAATAGAAAATACCATGTGATACATTGATTCCACAAAAATGAAAATATCAATTCAAAAAGTTACATGCCTTTCGGTGTTTATTGCAGCATTATTTACAAAAGCCAAAATATAGAAGCAACCCAAGTGTCCAACCATTCATGAATGGATAAAGAATATATATATATATATATATTCATATTTATATTTATATATTTATATATATAAAAGAAAAATGGTGTCATCTGTGACAAAATGGTTGGACGTAGAGGGTATTATGCTAAATGAAATAAATCAGAAACAGAAAGAAATACCCTATGATTTTAGTTATATACAAAACCTAAAAAACAAACAAAAAAGCAGAAATAGACTCATAAATACAGAGAACTGGTAGAAGGGGGTGGGGTGGGGAAGCGGAATGGTAAAATGAGAAAAGGGGAATGGGAGGTACAGCCTTCTAAGAGGAAAAAAAAAAAAGAACCTTGCTTAAAACTTATTTATTAAATACAACTTTGTTTCAGTGAACTTTCTAAAAACCTAGCACATATTTACTTTTGAATGTAACAGCCCCGTGACTTAGGTACTGCTATTCTCACTTCCCAGATGAGGACAACTTTTCACACATCTAAATGAGTTTTCAAATGTGCTCAAGGTCACAAGGCTAGTGACAGAGGGAGAATTAAAACCCAAGTGTGACCTGTAGCAGAATCCATGCTACATTTTGCCTCTCTTAGAGTCAACATCCATTACACATTTCCAGGAGCCCAGCAAAGTGCATTTTCTGCATCTAGCTAACTTCAACGCACAAAGAGCTGCTCGTCATGAAAATGCGTCTAACCCATCATCTTTTACACATCTGATATCTTTAGCCATGAAGTGAGCTAAAGCAAGCCTACTTTAACTGACACAATAAAGAAAGTTTTGATCCAAAAGGGCAATTCAGGGCATTAAATAAAAAGGTAGGGTGGGGGTTGCAGGGAGAACATGTTCAGGAACTATAGAAATACCCCCACTTGTCACTAGGAGCAACAGAGGAAGCGTCAGTCTTTTACACTCATACTCATCCCAGTTGTCTGTTGAACTTCCCTTAGTGATTCTGTTAAAAGAAAACAACTCTCAATTCACTTCCCGTGGACATCATGGGCCAGGTTTCCCACAGGCTCACTCCACCTTTGGACACCTAGTGACAAAGGGCCAGTGTAAGAGACTGAATCCCAGAGACTGGAGGGATGTCCATTCACTGACTACAAACCCACGAAAACATGGGCAAGAGTTCCAGAATCTTCTCTTGGCCCATGTTTCCATTTGTTCCTATTGTCCAGAAGAATGTTAGCCACCTTCTAATGCCTAGGGCAATGCATTATTTTGAATGTCTCTTGGACAACCGGCCTGGCTGAAAATAGAGACTTCTTATCCATCAGGACCTCTCCTCCTCAATTCTCCTTCATTCAGCCTTGGTGAGCTCTAATCTTCCAGCACACTAGAGCTGCCCCAGTTTCTTCTGTTGAGAGAGAAAGAAACAGTTCTCTTATTAATTAATTTATCACTAAGGGATTTAAATTCCCTCCCCCTCTTTCCCACTCCACCTCCATCAGGTAGTACTTTGCCTTCTAAAAGAGGGCTAAGTTTGACACAAGAGAATCATCATATCAGAGGAATAGTGTTTGGGACGGGGAAGGCTTCCAGGAGATCTATTCCAGTCACAAACATGGACATTCCTGCATGTGGATATGTGTGCCCCCTAAGCCTCAGTTAGCCTCAGAGGATTTCAGAATTATTTGATTTTCAGAGCATACAGTTGAAGACTCCAGAGAAATCTACTAGAAATGACCTACTGATCTACATCTTAGCCCAGGAGTATATGCATGCTGGTCACTCCTTCTACCCAGCCCTTACTTCTATGCCCCTTCCTTTGTTTTTGCACAGATACACACTGTATTCCCACACTGTACAAAGTGTGGGAAATCTAACATGGATTTTCTGCCCTCAAAGAGCCAAGAACAGGTAGTAACAAAGCGTTACAAGACAAAAAGTGACTAAAGACAAAATAAGAAGTGTGTGTAATAAGAGGTGCCTACAGAGTTCAGATGGGGCTACAATACCTTAGTGGACTAATGTGGCAGCAAAGGCTTTCTAGATGAGGGAGGATAAGAGTATGTCTCAGAGAATTGAATAAGTGCCCAAGGAGTGGGTAGGCATGATGGACAGTATCTTAATCAGCCCACTGACAGTTCCTCCTATTCCTTTACACACATGCAGCTCCTCCCACCAAGAGGAGAAGTCTAATGCCCACCTTGACCTGCCCACCAGCAGACCCTGTGACCTGCTCTAACCAATAGAATGAGATGGAATGATATTTTGAGACTTCTGGGAGCACAGGCCTTAAAAGCACTAGCAACTTCCCCTTCCTCCTTCCTCCTTCATGGAGCCCAGCTGCCATCCTGTAGGAAGGTTCTGGCTGGGTTACTGAATGATTAGCAGCCACACAAAGAGAGGTCCTTGAAGATAAGAGGTCATCATGGTGGTTCCACATGAATAGGCCCAGCTGGCACTCTATGGAGAAGTGCCTAGTAAGTCCTGCCCGAATTCCTGACTCATGGAATTGTGAAAAATAATAAATTGTTGTAGTTTTAAGCTGCTAAATTCTAGGGTGGTTGGTCAAGCAGTCAAGATAAAGGGGCCTATGCAAGTGATGAGATGCATTCCCATGAAAGGACGGCACAAATAAAAGGAAAATAAATGCTCATGATATTTGGAGAGCCCTAAATCAAGTACACCAGTCTAGCTAGAGCAGGCACTTCAGATTAGCAACTAGAAGAACAGACTGATAAACTGAGTCCAGATAACTTTAATGTAGGAAGGGGAGCTTCAAGACTATTCACCAACACCCTCTGTAGCAAATGCTGTCAGTGTCCTATCAGTAGACCCTTGCCCTTAACTTCAGTTCCTACCAGCTCAATATCCAACTCCAGCACTTGTGTTGCATTGCCTTGGTGCTTTTTTTTTTTTTTTGGTCCCTGAAGCCCACTCTGCCTATGCAACAGGCCAAACAAGTGCTGGGGAAATAATGCCTATGAAAACTAACCCTCAGCTAATGACTGATGGGGGTTGGTGTATTAATACTCCAGCTCAGGTAGACTTACTCTATGACAGGTGTTCTATACCGCTTCCCAGAATCGCCTCAATAGAATTAAATCCCAGTTGCTCACAATGGTAATTTGCTTTAAAGTGCACTTTAATGACTGCCTTCCCTTTCCTGTCAAACCCACTCCTCAACTGGCATTTCCTCAGATCACTTCCCAATAAAATGCTTGCTTTGGGGGAAACCCAAACTAAGACACAGTTTTACATTTAAGAATAATAAAGTCAGGGGGCGCCTGGGTGGCTCAGTGGGTTAAAGCCTCTGCCTTCGGCTCAGGTCATGATCTCAGGGTCCTGGGATCGAGCCCCACATCGGGCTCTCTGCTCATCGGGGAGCCTGCTTCCCCCCCTCTCTCTGCCTGCCTCTCTGCCTGTTTGTGATCTCTGTCTGTCAAATAAATAAAATTAAAAAAAAAAAAAAAAAGAAGAAGAATAAAGTCGCGGTATGGATTTACTTTGGGTTAAGTGCTATAGCAAAGTGAACCAAAATATGCACTGTTTCAAACGAAATAGATATTTTATTTCGCTCCTTGTAACAATCCAGGTGGAACTACAGACTTTGCTCCAAGGAGTCATCTTTTTTTTTTTTTTAAAGATTTTATTTATTTATTTGACAGAGAGAGACATAGCAAGAGAGGGAACACAAAGGGGGGTGGTGGAAGAGGGAGAAGCAGGCTTCCTGCTGAGCAGGGAGCCCTATGCAGGGTCTATCCCAGGATCCTGGGATCATGACCTGAGCCAAAGGCAGACGCTTAAAGACTGAGCTACCCAGGCTCCCCTCCAAGGAGTCATCTTGTGAACCCAGGTCATTGGGGGAGCTTTGTCATCCTCTATGTGCGGCTTCCATTAGCATCATTTCCAGCCAGCAAGAAAGAACAGGAAGGTGCAAGTATGAGATGACAATTACTCCCATCACTTCTGCTTGCATTTCATGGGTAAGAACTTAGTCATGTGGGTTTACACAACTGCGAGGGAGGCTGGGAAATGTAGTCCAGCTGGGCAGGCATGGCCTTTCAAGAAGAGAGTAAATCGGTGGTGAGAAGTGGCCGACAGGAGTCCCTGACACAGGGAGATTAGGTGATTGCCCAAGTGCACACAGCCAGTATAACAGTGGACAAATAGAACCCATAAGCCTCTGCCCAACATTTTTTCCCTTATCCCCCAATGTTGATTCCAACCAGACTGTGGCAGGTCTCAAATGTCATGCTGATGAGTCTGATATTCTGCAGGATCCATCTCCTCTCCTCACAGAGTCAGCAAACCAGAATAAATCTTTGGAACCCCTCTCAAGTTCAGTCTACACTAGACTGCTGGATTGAACTTTCTAGCCAAAGCAGATGGCTCAGAGTGTCCACAATTCCCATTGTCTATGACCCTCTCTTTCAAGCAGAGCCAGCCAGACTCACACTTAACCCATGTTGCCCCTTGGTACACATTTGCTTAAAAAAAAAAAGAAAAGAAAAGAAAAGAAATAATAACGACCGTCTTCCTCAACTTTAGTTTACTGCCATACTCCTGAACAGTCTTTAAAAAACATACACATCTACAATGGGAATGGTGTGAACGTTGTCCTTAGAGTTAGGTGAAGGTCAGCCTGTCAATTGTAATCATGATTCCTGGGGGGAGCGGAAGAAGAAGAAAGAACCATGAAGCTGGTTGACATCTACGATGACCAGAGACATTTTACAGTCATCTTTGAGGAACTGGGACTTGTTTCTGTGGCTTGCAATTATCCATAGGCCAATATTTTTGAACCCAGTATCCAGGATCCCAGCGCAGCTTATTTAAATATTAAAACAGGAGAGAATGAGAGGAGACAGGTTTATCTAAGTGAATCCTGTTCATAACTTTTACATACTACCCTATATTTTTCAAACTCAGTTTTTAATGGATTTGGGTCTAAGATGGCCACATATGTAGAAATTGTCTTTCTTAAAAGGAAAATCCAGAATCATTCATTCTTTCAAATGAGATGAAAGAATTTGTTTATTGGGAGAATTTTTTTTAATGTCTCTACACTGTTCTTTTCCCTCAAATTAAAAACAAAGTCTTTTTATCCTTGAGGAAGATAGTAACTTTTAAAATCATTATTGTGCTCCTTGTCCATTCTGTAACTTTTCACAAGAGAGAAGGTTTCTTTCTTTCATGATTAGGTTGGAAATACCCAGGGTATGTGTCATTTAAGTTACTGAATATCACCTAATACCATATTTCTCATATTTTTATTGCAAGTATATGTGAGTAGCAGTTACCTTTGATTTGAACTCTACAAAGTAAAGTGATACTCTGGATTATTTTTGCCAATAATTTCTGGTTGTGTTCAGCAAACCTCCCTCCAATGCAGACCTCAGTCTCATTTAAGAAACTGTGCTGAAAATGTGTGTCTAATCATCAAGAAGCCAAGCATTTATCAAGATAATCCTTCCAAACTCATCAACTTCAACGGCATCCAGACGGCTTTTCTGGAGAGAGCTCATTAGTTTATAAGAAGAAGAAGAAGAAGAAGAGGAAGAAGAAAAAGAAAGAGGAGGAGGAGGAGGGAGGGGGGAGGGGAGGAGGAGGAGGAAGGGGAGGGGGAGGGGGAGGGGGAGGGGGAGGAGGAGGAGAAGAAGAAGAAAAGGAGGAGCAGGAGGAGGAAGAGGAGGAGAAGGAGAAGAAGGAGGAGAGGGAGAAGGAGGAGAAGAAGGAGAGAGACAAAGAAAGAAAGCCAGCCTCAAAATTTCAGTGGTCTGTGGCTTTACTTACATAGGCAAAAACATAATCAGAGTTCCCTGCCTTATTGTTTAATAGCCATTTTCTGCCCATCTACTGCCTTGAAAAATAGTCAAACAAATGTAAAGAAGATAAATATCAAGCATAAACGAACTACTGCCAAAGGGGATAGGTTGTGTGCATAAAAATGAGTAACATCAGAACAGCAGATTAAGAAACTGAATATGTTGGTGTTTAAAATTAGAATGGTTCCCAATTGAATTGATAATGTTCCATTTAAGAAAAGAAATGTTTTCAAATCACTCTGCTGACTGGAAGTCTGAATCAAAGTCAGAAATTAATAAAAAGATGCAGACAGAGACCCCTAACCATAAATAACAGAGACGATTTGTATGCTTTTAAAGCTTGCAAGGCCCAGGGAAAAAAACTAATGAAATGCAAAAGGAAATTTTTTTTTTTTAATAGAAATGAATGTGCTTCGTTGAAATGCTATTGTTGCATTCTTGTGACACAATGACTTGTTTTCTGGAAAAGTAATTCTTCAATTGAGCCAGGCAAGCATTTTATTCATTGTAAAGTTGTATATTTAGACCTGTAGTCTGAAGGGCTTGCCTGTATTTAAAGCTTAGTGCTACCCCAGGCTCATTAGAGTACAAGGACAAAGCTGGATCATATTGCTGCTTGGACACTACTCAGAACTTCAGGGTAATTTTCAGTGGCTTCAAGTACTTGATTGTCAGCAGCACAGGAAATAGAAAACATATTGAATGGGTGAGGTGTATACATCAAACGTGTAGGAATGTATAGACAGAGATAAGGATCCCAGTCGAACATCCTGTTATAGTGAAGTCGAAGCAGAACAATTCCAGGGTAAACACAGACTTGTCGTCAAAAGAGCTGCAACATACAGATTGCAAAAATTAGAGCAGTCTGAGCCTCATTCAAGATCAAATGGTTCTTCCCTAGACTTAATGTCAGGAATGGGGTTCTGCTATGGGTGGCAGAAAGATAAAGGAACATAATCACAGCTGTGAAATCTTCACTGTAGAGACAAGAATGACAAAGGAAAAGTGTCTAAATTCAGGTCTGTATTTGACAACATTATGGCATCATTGTACAAGTGCTTCATTCCAAACTGAGGCCAACTCAACATGTTAGCTTTTGTGGGAAGTTGGTATCAGAATGCGGGTGGAAGGCACGGGCTGGGGACAGGGTGAGGATAGGATGGAGGAATGGGGAGAAGTCAGTTAAGGGCTATAGGCAGCCAAAATAATTCACCTCTGCTTTTTGGTAATTCAATTTGTCTTTTATGTATTTATTTTTGGAATAAATAATACCTGCATGAAGGGAAAAATTGAAAGTTACAAGAGGCAATCCAGTGAAAAGTTGGTCTCCCTCTCACCCACCTACCATGTTCATTTTCCAGGAGAGATTTGCATACATAGGTGCAATTTCAATCCATGATATTAAAAAAAGCAGCCCCCTACCTCAAGCCCTCCCCAACACCCAAATCTTCTTCCCTTCAGGCAGTTCTTCACTCAGTACCCCCTCCCCAACAGGTCTATTAATCTCAGGGTCTTTGATACACGACCTGCCGACACCGCGATGACCCAGGCGTTTTTCTTTTCTTTTTTTTCTCTCTCTTTTTTTAAAGGGGTAGGGTTATTACTTAATGATAATGACTCATTGTACACATTGTCGTCTGCTGATGTTTAAAAGATAAGAAGACATTTGTCTGGGCGGACGCCTGAGGCCCTCGGAGGACGCGGGGAGACCGTGCCAAAACGTTTCCAAACTGAATAGTCATTGGGCTGCCAGATAATTCAGAAACTATTTGTATGAGCTGTTTATCAAATTATTAACCGCACAGATGTTGTTTGGCTGAAGAGCAGCTGAATCCCCTCTCTGGCAGCCGCGGAGACAAAGGTCTCCAGGAATAATTGGAGATGTGCATGGAATATTAAATTAATTTACTGCTCTTAATTCTTATGCAAATTCTGACCTCCGATGGCGCCTATCAATTACCCCGCGCGCAGTGAAAGCGAAGGCGACAGTTTCTTTTCTTCTCTTTGCTTTTTTTTTTTTTTTTTTTAAGAACTCGAAAAAGGAAATATTTGCAATAAGCAGGCGGTAGGAGCACCGCGTAACTGGAATTATTTAATTGTTTTCAGGGATGTCCGTGGGGGATAAAACCCCAGGACGCAGGGGAGGGAGCGGTGCGGAGGGCGGAGGAATTTGTTGGTTTGACTGTACACCCCGCGGACAGTGGAAAACTACAGCGAAGAGCAGGGACCGGTCATGGCAAATAACATATTGCCCTGCAGGCGGTCGCCGGCCTTGGTGATCCAGAGAGCTGAGCGTTGGCGCTTGGCTACTTCGTGGCGGGCGATTCGGTCTAAATACCGCGCGCTTGGCAATCCGCAGTCAGGCTAGGAAGAGCCTTTGCGCTGCTTTCCTCGACCACAACCTGCAAAGTCTCCTTTTGAGCTCTTGCATCCCTTTACTTATGTTTTAGGGGTTTTGACCATCTTTACATCCCCGCTCTCCAAAAAAAAAAAAAAAAAAAAAAAAATTCTTTGTTTGAAAAAACAAACCACAGCTCTGCGAGCTCACGTTCAACTCCTATGGAAATCCCGGGTAGGCCGAAATGCGATTTAATTGTCTCTTGCGTGGAGAAGTGACACCCACTCTTTTCTTAGAATTGAGCAAACGCCCGGGCTTTGTCTGCGCTTCTGGCTTAAACTCTGTGCGGTTTCCAAGTCCCAGTGGTGGGTTGTAAAACTGGGGTCTCTGAGTCTTTCATCATCCTTTTAATAAGGAAAACCAAATCGGGCGCATAATGTCATCAGCCCCCGCTCGACCTCGCCGGGACCTCGGCAGCCCGAAGATGTCGCCTGCGGCCCCCGGCGCAGTCACGACGCGCCGCCTTTCAGCTCCTCGCGGCCCCCACAAAAGCCAGACAACAATATCAATTAATCATGCAGCCGGCAAACAAGGAGATTTATCCCGCGACAAACAGCCCCACCGAGAGCCGCTGAATGGGTGTGATTAGCATGTGAAAAGGCGAGCAAAACTCCGCGGTTCAACAGCTAAAGAGCAATTTGATGGGGCTGGGATGGGGAAATTACTTGATTAGCGTCCACCGGAGGAGAGCACGGTAACTGCCCCTCGGCCGGGAATCCTACAGGGGAACAAAACGCGCTGGTAAAGGCGACGAGGTGGAGGGAGAAGGGGCGAGGGAGGGTGGCGCGGGGGCCTGCTCTGCAGAGTCGAGATCGGGGATGGGGGCAGGAATAATGAGCAAAGGGGATGACATTCTACCCACGGCCAGAGCCCGAGGCCGAAGATTACAGGAGCTGCGACAACCGGTTCTCTCCGCCCTCATCTAGGGCTCCCAGACCTGGACGGAGAGAACGCAAGGCTTTCTACTCAGTGCTGGAGGCCGACCTTGAACGCGCTGCCACAGCTCTGGTTGGAAAGAAAGTGAGAGAGGTGCGTGAGGAGGAAAGGCCCACCCACGCGGCCCCAAGAATACCCTTTGGGGACCCCAAGGCGCAGCTAGCCGCGGCAGCGGCCTTCGCCTGCTCTGGGGCTCCAGCACCGGGACAGAGTCGCGATGACTGAGGCGCTGCGGTTCCACCGATAGCTCTGCGATTCCATTCTCGCCCGCAGGAAAGACTGGAGCGGGCAAGACATGTTTTCCGGCTCCTCCGAATTTGCTCACCCTGTTCCTGCCTTCTCGAAAAGCTGCGGCGTTTGGGCTTGGCATTTAATTAAAAAAGCGTTCCTTGGCTGCGCCCCCACCGGGAGGCAGTGGGAAGTTGGGAGAGAACTCGCTGAGTGCGAGGGGCCGGAGCAAAGAGCGACGCGGGGTGGGGACGCCAGGGCCTTAGGGTAGGGACCTGGATGGAGCAGGCTCCGGGGCTCTCCCTAGGCTCGGGTGGGCAACCCGGGGCCGGCCTTGGATCCAGACTCGCAGGGCCAGAGCTGGCGGTTGGGAAACCGTGCATCGGGGTCTCGTCCTAGGCTCGGGAGCGGGGAGGGGGGGCAGGCAGCCTCTCAAAAACCCGAGGCTCAACCCGGCCAAGGGTTTGGTGTGGGCACGCACACTTGGGGCTCGGGGACTGCTCTTTTATTTGCTGGGGAGAAGACTGAAAGAGATGAAATGCTAAAGGATAGCGCGGCTCAGGCTCCGCAGGGCAAGGCCAAGGCCAAGTGGAGAGTGCGGCATGCTTAGACCAGCATCACCCCATCTAGGGCAGGCGCCCGCGCCTTCTCCTCAACCCCAGACACTGTCCCGGAGCTAATGTCTGCGCCAAACCCAGCAAGAGGAATTTAGTTTCTCACTCGACGCGCCAGTAACCTTCCCTCTGGACGCATGCCCACAACCCCTGCTCCCTAGCTCCTCCCAGTGCCTGGGAAGGGAAAAGGCTCCCACCCAGTCCCCCAAAGGCCCAGACTATCTCCCTCCCGGGCTCGGGATCCACTAAAGGGTCCTTCCAGCTCACGCCCGGACTCGGGGTGCACAGGTGAGTCCCCGGGATGCGGCCTTCAATTTACCTGAGGGAGAATCTAATTCGGCCTTCGTGAAGTACATTAGCACAAATGTAATAAAGACTTCAAAAGACAGACTCGCCAAAGCCTGGGCCGTCTTAAATTCTCCCAGCCCCTTGGCACAAATAAAACAAGCACCAAGGAGTCAAATCTTGTTTTACACAAAAGGGTGGGGGGGGTGGAACGCTCCCATCGAGCAGAATTGTCACCCAGTTGAACAGTGTCTATTAAACCGCAGCTCGTGGCCATCTCAAAAAGCTTAATTCGTCCTGAAACGTCTCTGGCGGCGGGTGTGCAGCGAACTCAAGCTCGTCTCTCCCCCTTTCTCCGTGTTCCTCCCTCCTTCTCTCCCTCTGGACTCCTCGCTGAAGCCACAGAGAGGCTCCCTTCTGTTTCTGTCCCCAGTCGGAGCCCTTGAGCCACAGCTCCCGGCTTGGCACGGGGGCTGAGGTCAGGCGGCTGTCGGGGTGGGCGTGGGAGGGCGGCGGGGAGAGCGGTGCGGCGGCCCGCCTGTCTGCAGCGCGCACGGGTAAGCAGAGCGCGGCGGCAGTGGCACGCTCCAGGTGCGATCCCAAGACCCGCGAACCTGGAGGGCGCACACCCCGAATGCGAACCCCAGACCCTAGGCTATCTCCGGACGCCAAAGCCCTGCAGGCAGCGCGGCGGCACGCACGTAAATCTGTGCCTTGTGCACCCGCCCACCTCTCTCTGCCCATCACTAACTCGCGGTATCCCGAAGCGCTTTCTCCGGGCAGCTGGGGCTGTTCATTTTAATCCCAAAGCCAAGCGGTTGAACCATTCCTAAATTGGCGGGCGGAGGGGACGGTGGCAGGAAATCGGGTGGCTAAATACCTTTGCCTGCGGGGTGGCAGAGTTGTTCCCACCAATAGCGGCAGCTCGGGGCTGGCTTTGTAGTTATTTTTACAAGTTCTGCCCGGTGCCCATCATGTTGCCCTGAAAAGCAAGAGAGGCCGCTGCAATTTATTCCAATGGGCGGTTTTTAAGAAGCTGGCAATTTGAACCGGCTGGGTGTTATTTAGTGCAATATGAAATCAAATGATCCTATTTCTCAAATAACAGTGTCTGTGAGGAGAAGTGAATCCTCTGAAAGGGTAATTGTCTGCTGATAGTGTTTCCCATTATACCCGATCTTGGCCTAAATGGTGTTCGGCAGCAGGGCTGAGAGCGAGGTGTGAAATCAATGCGCGAACTCGCCCTCGGGAGGCAGGAAAAAGGCAGCACCGCTCGCGTCCTGGCAGGTTGAATGAACAATGTCACTCCATGCGCCACCGATTTCGACGTCATTTTGCAGGTGTCCGACATCATTAGACAGGAGTGATCTTGTGGATGAAAGAAAACGACTCTTCCTCCTTTTTGCAACTTTGGGAGTCGTTAGAAATTGGAGCCGGCCCTCTCCCTCACAGCGTAGTGTCGTTTAGTCACCCTACAGATTAACAAAACAATCTGGGAAACCTAGCTTGGCGCCCCTCATCACAACACGTTCCTCGAGTCCCTCTTTCCAAGGACACACTTCTGTCTAGGACTTTCCCAGTCCGATTTGTGGAACCCAGATTTAATTCTTGGGAAAGGCATTGTGTCCATGAGGCGTCTGTCATTTACGTGGTAGGTGGCACTTTTTGGAGGAAAAAGTTGGCCCTGAGCTTTCAAATTGTCTTCCGTGGGCCCATCCGCTGTTTTGGGTGGAAACCAGATAAAGGGGTTCTGCTTGTGTCCGAGCAAGGCACAGAGGAAGAACAAGCTTAAGGAATGTTTTAAGAACAGGGATAAAAGCGGCAGTCCACAATCTCGCATCTGGCTTTGGGGCGTGGCAGTACGCGGGGGTCCAGTGCCAGCGTGCAGGGGCTACCTCTCTGCAGAGTGATTCTCAGATACAGAGGCGGTGGCGGGCAGCATCCTTGCCTATGAAACCTCGTTACTTATTACTCAGACACCTTGAGGGGGTGGACTCCTTCTCAGAGTCTTCCAGCCTGGACCAAGAGGAGTTTGGCTGGAACAAAGCCACCGGGATTACAGGCCTTTCCAAGGACAGTCACAGGTCAGGGACGAAAGAAGTCTTCTGGGTGTGTTTCCAACACCACACCCCACCGCACTCTTCAAACTTTTTTCCTAAGGAGCATTTTGTGTGTTCCAAATATCCTGGGTTTGTAGGTACAGCCTACCTACACTGTAGTCTGGAGTATTTCAGGAGTCTGGAGTATTTCAGGCTAAGCCTCCTAGAACAGATTTGTGTTTTGTTTGTGCTTAGGCAGGTTCATTTTCATCGTCTCCTTGGGTGTTATATATACATACATACATATATATATAGATATATATATGATTAAAATATATACTATATATTTCTATATTATATACAAATATATGCACATATTACATATGCATATATGTATATATGCATTTATTACACATACATATATTATATAGATAATATACCCCCCATACTGTGACCCTTGTTTACAAGTCCATTTGGTTGCTACTGATTTTCCCCCTTGCTTGGTGCTACTTCCAAATTTTTAAAGAAACCAAGGAAGGGTGGTGAATCTGCATATCCAAGGAACGCGACCTAGGAAGCTCCTATCCCTTTCTTGGAGGGAGGTTCTGCTAGGGCACCCGGGGCCCAAAGCACAGGACACCAGACGCGCCATTCCTGGAGCTCTCCCGGGCCCTCTAGCTGAAGAGAGGCAGGTGGCCTGGTTTCAGCCTGTGGCATCCCCTCCAGGATTCACACTGCTTGGCTGAAAATCCAGCCAGCACCGGTCCTCCTGGCGGTCCGGAGCATGCCTTGGACACCCACCCTCCGGAACCCTGATTCGGCGTTTTCATTTCGGCGTCTGAACAGTTTCCTAGGGTCTTCTCGGGGACATCCTCGTCTCTCGGGGGACCTATCCTCCCTGTGCTGAATATGAAGCCCTTCGATGCGACCGCAAAGAGGGGACGCTCGGTCTGGCCCACTGAGGGGGTTCTCCCTCCGGCCCACTGAGGGGCTTCTCCCTCCGGCCCACTGAGGGGCTTCTCCCTCCGGCACTGTCGTCCTCCACGCAGACTCGACGCTCTGCATTGCAGCAGGAGCAGCCACCTACCTCTCCCGCCGAGGAACTACGCCATGGCTGCGGGAACTGTGCGGGCAGCCCGCCCCTTTACCCCCGCGGGCCCACGCGGGGCGTTCGCCTCCAAACTTCGGCTCACACTTCCAGAGAAAGGGGTAGCCACGCCCGAACGTGCCTGCGGTCCTTTAAGGAGAAGGGAGTGACAGCAAGGAGTCCCTCCAGTAACCTCAAAGGGGCTTAGTTCGGAATCCCGCGCCTCCTCCCTAATAAATCAAGCTGGGGACCCCGGAGACTGTTAGCATCCGTCCGCTTTCCCGAGACTTCGGGCTCTTGCGTGGCTTTATACTCCCTCTCTCCTCCGGACGTGCCTAAACCTAGGCTGGCGTGGACCCCGCCCGGCAGGGGACAGGACCGGGGTTTGAGGCTGCGGAGGAGAGTGGCTTTGGGGGCTCAACGCGGCCACCACCTTCTCACCTGCAGGGAAACCCTCTCCAAGTCCACGCGCGGGGGGCGGGGGCCCGGCACAGACCCAGCTGGACCAGGCCCGGAGCTCCCTGTTTCCAGGGGTCTCGGGGTCCCAAGGACTCCATTAACCACTGTGCCAGAGGGACAGGGGATTTAAGAAAGAGATCTTCCCTTGCCTGGGGCCATCGCCCGACCCCTCCGCGCCTCTGCCGGGAGAAAAGCCAGCCGCTCGCCCAGCTCTTCCGCTCATACCCGAGTTGCCCCGTGTCGGTACCTCCCGCTTTGGCTCTGCGAGCCACCTTTCCCCCAAACCCCAAGCCCGCCGCCCTCCCCTCCCGAGGCCCACTGACCTTGGGAAGGCGCGGACACGCCGCTTGCCCAGCCTGCCAGGCACTGAGCGAAGGAAGAGCGCGGTTCGCACTCAGCCGAGACCCGCAGGCTCCGCGGCGTCGGCCCTGGCGGGCGACGGAGATCAGAGCTCCCCTCCCCCACGCCTTATAATTTAATCACACGCGATATTAAATTATCAAGCCGCTCATTGATCGTCATGCTAGTTACTGGGACTCAGCACGCCGCCGCGTGTTTTGACAGCCCAGACCCGTTCCCGGGGTCTTGGTGGGTGTGGGTTTGGGGGGTGGGGGATGTCGAAGAGCTCTCGAGAAACACTGCGAACCCCACGCGGGCTGATGGGGACTTTTGCCTGGAAAAAGATTAGGAAAAGCGCAGGCTGGGCTTCCGAGTTTGGTCGAGGGTTTGTCAAAAGCCCAAAGGCATCCCTCCGGGCCCTTTTTCTTAATATTTAGATTTTGATCACGATGATTAAGACAGCCGGCAGCGGATCAATCAACAGCATCTTAATTTTCAGTTTTTCCGGACCATGAATCTGACCCGAATCTGCATCTTCATTACCTACTGTGGACGGTGTGAAATTAATGCGTTTGAAATACAGATGAAATCATATCACTGAAGTCATTTCAAAGGACAACTTTCCCCCAACTCAAAGAGGCTTTCTTGCCTTTTGCATACTGTAGATGTCAAGAAAGGAAAAATAAAGGTTTTTTTTTTTTTAAATCATTTCTTAATTTGAGGCTTTCTCTTTAAAAATAAGATTATTTTTCACTCTAACGTCTTGGAAACTGATTTTATTTCCTAGGTTTTCCTCCCCCTTTCCCTATGTCTATTGGGTGGATCTTTTAAAAATGAATACACAGATTAAATAAAAGTTACTAGTATTTGATTCCATAGAATGAAGAAGCAAGTACTCATAAAAAGTCTTAGTGACACAGAGGAGGCTAATAAGTTCTCAGCATTCAGGATGTAACACACCAGCAGAACAATAAACAAAAGAAAGAACATCCCCTGCTCTGGAGGTGGTAATGTGGATATGAATCTGTCAACTAACATATCTTTTTAAAAATATCCAGTTTGAGATTGATCTTTGAGAGAAATATAATTCCCAAATTAAGTCTTTTCCCACCTTAGCAGAAGCAAAGGCTAGTGTGTAGCACTAGCTAACTGGTAGAAAGACCAGTTCCAGCAGCTGTGGATTCAATTAAGTTGGAAAGTAAAGTTTTCTAAACAAACTATAGACCAAATCAAATTATTTCCCTCAAAAAAACCCATAAAAATAGATGTCAAAATAAATCAATAAAATATTAAAAAAATAGATGTCAAACCAAAGTAAGTTCTAAATTCTTTTTTTTTAAATTTTATTTATTTATTTGACAGAGAGAGATCACAAGTAGGCAGAGAAGCAGGCAGAGAGAGAGAGAGGAGGAAGCAGGCTCCCTGCCAAGCAGAGAGCCCGATGCGGGGCTCGATCCCAGGACCCTGAGATCATGACCTGAGCTGAAGGCAGAGGCTTAACCCACTGAGCCAGCCAGGCACCCCTGTAGGTTTAAATTCTTAGCACCTAAATCGCATTTTACCTTTCAACCAGAAAAGTGTGATCAATTTAGTAAGCAAATAAGGACATACACCCTGACCCTGCGGTTGTTTTATTACAGAACATTATCAGTATTATTACTTGTGTCCAAGACCATTTTTGAGATATTCTCTCTCTTATTAATCTGTTCTCTGTATTTTTCTACCCTACTCACTAATATACAAAGAGATAGGTATCAAAAACTCAACACACACACACACACACACACACACACACAGAGAGAGATAGAGAGAGAGAGCTAGGTGAATTTCATAAATCCTAAAGAAGCTAGTGGTGCGGGGGGAAGCTATAATACATGGGCTTTTCTTTTTTAAATAAACCAATGGAGAAAAAAATATCATGACTATCTTTATCCAGGCAGTTCATGCCTATGTATGTTCTGCAATGATAGGAACATTTGTTGTTCAGACAGAGAGATCACTTTCTATCCCTGGAGCCCTTTCTTGTTAAAGTGAGCCATTGACAACTGTCTGCTAAAGATCATAGCTGAAGATTTTGTTTTTTAAAACCAGAAACTTTCAACATAGCCTGATTATCCAGACAGTGTAGAATGATGTGTTGGGTAATTGTCTACTTCTCAAATGTGGATCAGGACTACATGAGAAGCTTACAAGAAAATTTAAAACATAATATGTTATTGAATGAGTCATCAAAATTGAGAAAAATTAAATTGTTCCATTCATTTGCTTGTTTTTCTTTCTGATACTGCTGTTGCAGTCGTCATCCATTTGACTCTTACAGGAATGCTGTAATGACTGTGGAATGGGAATTTAGTCTTTCCTGTTCATGCTTGGGAGTTACACAACATACTCATGGCACAGAACAGTGAGAGCCCATATTCCTTGACTCCTACTCCAGTGCTCTTTCCAAGCAACATATGTTTAATGTAGTTAATATACACTTCAAATTTTTCTTCTATGAGCCCTCCCCCATCACTCAATAAAATCTAACACTTGATTATTCTGAAATTCTCTCAGAATATAACAACTATGGGAAGTACTCTTGACTGGGAGTCAGCTTAGCCCCTAGTTTAGGCTCTGACCTAAACTGACACATTACTGACACATTACTCTATGTAACTTCAGTTGGATTCTCCCAGAAGCTGACCTTGAGACAAAGATTTGAGGGCAAGTAAATTTTTCAGTAGGTGATCTCGGAAAGCAACACAGTAGTGAAAGCAGGGAAGAGAAACAACCAAAGAAAGTCAACAATGAAGAGTGAATTATCAAGCAAGTTACCATTGTCTGCAACTGAAACTTCATCCTACTAAAGGAGTTATGGAAGCAAAGGAATTGTAGTATCCAGCTCTTGTCAATTATTGGTTGAGAACTGCAGTGGATAGGTATGAATTTCCCATAGCTGAAGACCTATCTCACAAGAAGCACAGCAGACCCTGGCCACTGGAGAAAGCCATGAGGCAAAGAGTTGCAGGTGCTGGTAGTTGGCTGGCTGGCCAGTGTACATGGAAATGGTGAGTGCCATTATATTTTCCAAAAATACCAACTAAACCTACTAGCCCATATGTTTTATAGTGTGGCCTTACCACTCTCCCATAAAAAGATGGAATCTATATTTCCACCCTCTTGAATCTGAGTGAGCCCATGAATGCCTTGACAAATAAAACATAGTGGAAGTAACAGTGTACTAGCTCCAGGCGAGGTCTTAACTCACCTACCAGCTTCCATTTCCTGTTTCTTGGAATGCTGCCTCCTAGACCATTCCTTCTCAGAATGCAGACACTATGCTGAGAGAATTCCAAGGCAACAGAGAGGGATCAGGCTGACATGGTCAAGAGCCTGAGCCAAACTTCCAGCTGATGGTCAGCACCAACCACCATGGGAGTGGCCCTTCTTGGGCATCCAGCCCAAGAGAGCCTTCAGAAGACATATAACTGTAACCATACAAGAGGCCATATGATGGCTGGATTTTATGTGTCAACTTGGCTATGCTATAGTACTCAGTTATGTAATCTAACACTAATCCAGTTGTTGCTATGAGGTATTTTGTAGGTTTAGTCAACATTTAAAATCAGTCAACTTTATATAAGGAGATTATCCTCAAATATGTGGGTGGGCCTTATCCAATCATGAGGGCCTTAAGAGAAAACTGAAGAGAAGAAATTCTGCCTTAAGACTGCTGCCTCAATTCCTGACTAAGTTTCCAGCCAATTCCTTAAAAAGCAGATTTTAAAAGGTATAGATATATGATTATATAATATGATAAATCACATATTAATTTATATTTATGTTTATATTTATATAATGACTATATTATTATGATTATATATTATAATTATTATATTTATATAATTTAATTATATTTATATATTTTCTTCTATAATGTAATTATATAACATATTATGTAATACAATTTATATAATTATTATGATTATAACTAGAATTATTTATATTTATATTAATTTGCATAATGTATTATAGTGATATATGCTATTTATAAATTATATAAATTATAAAACCAATTACATATATAAATATGTAATATATAAGTATTTATATGTTATATAAATGGTTCTGTTTCTTTGGAGAGCCCTGAACTGATACAGACTCCAAGCAAGAACCACCCAGCTGAGCCCAGTTAACTCACAGAACCACGAAAGGTAATAAAGAATCGTTTATCATGTGACAATAGGTGTCAGAACAGGAACTGACAGAGCCTACTATTTCTGCTTCTCTGGGGGGTCTCAGGTTCATAATTCCTATGGTGAATATCTTCTTCTAGAATTATTGTTTAGATCTTTTCAAAATTTCTTGTTCTCAAATTCCCAAGACTCAGTCATGAGCTAGAATATTTTGCTATCATTAAATTTATTAATACTGAGGCAAGGAAAATATGAAGCACCTAATAAAAATGATAATATGGGTGAGTTATTGAGTTATAAAAATTGTAGGACTTAAAGAGGTTATGAAATTAATTAAATAGTTGATAAGTTAACATGAAAGAAACTTTATTCTGCTTTTTCTATAAAGTTGCTTAAGTAAACCTTAAATATTTCTGTGGTTTTATGATGAGAGAATTCTTATTTAATGCTTCTGTAAAACACAATGACATTGACCTTGTCTACAGGCTTTCTATAGCACAAGAGGTAATCATTTTTGTCAGTAATGTGGCCAAAATATTCCAGAGATGTAGCTGAATATCTCAATGGACATAACATGAGGTCAAATTATTCTCCGACTCTTGGAATGCCAGGTGCGTTTTCTGAGATTTGGGAAGTCATGGGAACTCTTTGTATTCCTCTTCTACTATGATAGCAGATAATTCTTTCCCTTTCTATCCTTTTATTGCTCAGAGATAATGATGTCACAATTTCCAATGTGTTCATTAGAAATTTATTGTTATAGAGAGAACCAGCTTTGAAATATTCAAGGAAGCTTGAAAAGGTAAGTAATTTAGGGAATGTTGGAGAAGAAATCCCACATGGTATTGAAAATGGGGAAGTGATAGAGAACCTTGACTGTGCTCTAGGGCTTTCTGACAATCTTCCAACATTCAGTTGGCCTGAGGCCCTCTTTTCATACTGCCGCTCCTAGACCACTGACTCATTTCATCCCTTCTTTTTATTTAAAATTCATTCCATTGATTTAGAGTTTCTGCTTGATAATGTAGACAGCTGGAAAGAGTGTTGTTCCCAACTTACAACAAAACCCAGAAAATCAACAAATACATAATCAGCAAGTAAAAAACTCATTTTCTTGAATGCACTGAAGTTCTTACTATCACAAGGCAACCAACTGGCCCAGGACTTAGACTCAGGATGAGACCTCCTTGAGCTCAACCCCGTCCACCTTCCAGCTTCTGAGTACATCCACCAAGTTCTTCTATCCAAATCATGTTGGGGGGAGGGACAGCTGAACAGTTTCTTTTTAAGCAAGGTAGTAGATGACAGCAGCCTTATAATAAGTCTAGAAATCAGTCTTCCTTCTTCAGCTTTCTTCTTTTTTAGAATTGTTTTGGGTATTCTAGATTCTCTGCATATGGATTTTAGAAATGACTTGTCAATTTCTTTTCTTTTTTTTTTTTTTTTAAGATTTTGTTTGTTTATTTGACAGAGAGAGAGATCACAAGTAGGTAGAGAGGCAGGCAGAGAGAGAGGAGGAAGCAGGCTCCCCGCTGAGCAGAGAGCCCGATGCGGGGCTCGATCCCAGGACTCTGAGACCATGACCTGAGCCGAAGGCAGAGGCCCAACCCACTGAGCCACCCAGGCACCCCAACTTGTCAATTTCTACAAAAAAAAAGCCTGCTGCAATTTTGATTGGAATGCCACTGAATCTATAGATCAGTTTGGGGAGAATGGTCATCTTAACAATATTGAGTCTCCTGACCCAAGTTTCTCTCCATTTACTTAGATCTTCTTTAATTTCTCTCAGCAATACTCAGTTTTCCACTGTATAAAACTTCCACATCTTTTGTCATATTTATCCCTAAACATTTCATTCTTATGTTATTATAAATAGTATTTTTAAAAATTTCGATTTCCCATTGCTTGTTGCTGGTATATAGAAATACACAGATTTTTTAAAAATACTGGTCTTTTGGGGAGCCTAGGGGCGGTTCAGTGGGTTAAGCATCTGTCTTCGGCTCAGGTCATGATCCCAAGGTTCTGGGATCGAGCCCCACATCAGGCTCCCTGCTCATCAAGAAGTCTGCTTCTTCCTCTCCCTCTGCTCCTCCCCTGCCCATGCTTGCACTCTCTCTCTCTTGCTCACTCCCTCTCTCTCAAATAACAAATAATCTTACATTAAAAAAAATTATTTTAAAAATTGATCTTTTATCCTACAACCTTAATAACCTCATTTATTAGTTCTCAGCAAACCAGCAGAAACCAGAGGTCAGCCATAGCCTGGTGTCCCTGCTCCCTGTAGCCAGCTAGAGGACATTGATCATGTAGATGACCATGGGTTGACCTCTATTTCTCTGTGGGATCTTGAACAAGAAAACCAACTTTTCTGAGCCTCAGGATAATAATTCTTAACTTGCCAGACTACATTAGAATTGATGGGATCACGTATGTTAAAGGCTCACCCAGGGTAAACATTCAGTATATGCCTGATATTCTAAGCCCTGTATGGAAATTTCTTTTTCCCCCCAAAGATTATTTGAGAGAGAGAGAGAGAGAGAATATGTGTGTGTGCAAGCGCGGGGAGGGGCAGAGGGAGAAAAGCTCTGTGTGGAGAGACTGTGTGGAGCCACCCATGGGGCTCAGTCTCATGACTGTGAGATCATGATCTGAGTGTAAACCAAGAGTTGGTCACTTAACCGACTGAGCCACCCAGGTGCCTAGCGGTGTATTGAAATTTCTTGTGTACCTCCGAGTGCTAAGCAGCTTTTAGACCCAGAGTCAGTGCTCAAAAAGTCCTTACTTGCTGCCCTACCATGACATACTCCATCGAGAAGCTAGGTTGTTAGCTAATGTATATGCTATTTCCAAACTGAGCAGATTCTGTCCAAATCCATTTTCCTTTGGGCCCCTGGAAATGATCTTCACAGTTTCTCTACAGCCAAAGGCATCCTGTATCTCTCTACCTAAAGGTGTTCTTTGGTCCCGGGGCTGCCGCAGAGAGTGCACAAAAGATTGGAAACACCAGGAACAAATTCCCATCAGTGAGTGATGGGAGTAGATAAATATTTAAAACCCTACTTCCTCATCCCTCAGTCCGGATGATTCTGTTCTATTTTACATAGTTGCTGTGGTGTCCCAGTTGAATTGAGTAATAGCTGCACATGGTGGTAACATGCTCATTAAGGAACCTTATTATCTGCTTCCTTCCCTTCCCAGTCTTGCATACCCTCTTTCTCAATTGCTTCCTGGGATCACTCAATAAACAAAACAATTGTGTGAAAGAAATCCTTGCCTTGAGATGTGCCTTTGGGACTCACACCAAAGCACGTCATTTAACAAATGATTAAACTAGTTAGTAGCTGAACTAGAGTTAGAACTCCTTTCTCGGGGCGCCTGGGTGGCTCAGTGGGTTAAGCCGCTGCCTTCGGCTCAGGTCATGATCTCGGAGTCCTGGGATCGAGTCCTGGGATCGAGTCCCGCATCGGGCTCTCTGCTCAGCAGGGAGCCTGCTTCCTCCTGTCTCTCTGCCTGCCTCTCTGCCTGTTTGTGATCTCTGTCTGTCAAATAAATAAATAAAATCTAAAAAAAAAAAAAAAGAACTCCTTTCTCTTGGCTCTAGATTATGTCCTTTCATTTTACTCAATGTGGGAATATACACTTAAAACACTGATGATACAATGTTGAGCAGCATGTACTTCGATACTAACAATGCAGTACTAACTCTGCCATGCTTGTCTCCTAAGGCTGTTATTACAAAGTAATAGATCTGACTCTCTGTAGTTTCAGGCAGCAACAGAAACAGCTAATGATTGAAGGTGGGGCTCAGGTATAGGTCACGAAAGCCAAAGAGGGATAATTTCTCTAAGAAAATGGAGTAGAAATGGTTTGGACTATTAAAAAAATCTAATGGAAATTGGGGAAAGGAGCCCTAAAATAGTAGAGCACATCTGTAATTATGACTTAATGATGCAAGTTTCAAAAACACTACAGGTATCAGCTGGCAGCACTTATGGGATCACGTTTCCATAAGCATGGCACATGTACACATCTGATGAATGACCTACTCATAGTTCCACAGTCGGGTGACAGTGGTGTACCAGAAAGATGACTATCTCTGTGACATTATAAAGCCAGTTTTTAAAAAGTAAATAGTTACTGCATTAAGTGTCACCAAAGTCAATGTCATAGTATATAAAATAAAACAGGTCCATTGAGTGAGGAGTGATTAAATTGTTTCATGTAATATCTGTAAAACAAAACATCTTATAGCTATTTAAAAAGAATGGTATGGATCTATAGCTCTCCATATACTAATATAGAAAGATTTCCAAGTATGTTAAGCAAAAATGCAAGATGCTCAAGTGTGTAATGAATAATACCATTTATATTTTAAATGATATAATAGCTACATAGATAATACATACAAATATACATGTAGACACGTGTGTTCAGAATAACTCAGGAAATCTGATTTAAAAAGTGGTAGCAGTAGCTGGTTACCTCTGAGAAAAGAAACAGGAGGGTCTGGGGGCAGGGATATTTTCACTCTATATCTTTTCAGTTGAATTTTGCATGACATATTGCTTTAAAAATAATAAAATATAGGAGAACTCTTTTGGAAGCCAGCTATTGCAGAAAGAAACTACACCACTGAATGATGCAGGACCGTATAGAAAGAGAGTTTCAGCCAACAGCTATACCAAAGCCTAGATATAAGAGTGAAGCCGTCTTGGACATTTCAGCCGAGCTGAGCTCCTAGTTGAATGCAGCCTAATATGCAACCCAGATCGCCCAGCTAAGCCCAGCCAAGTCACAGATCCATGGGGAATAATAAGTCATTTTTCTTGAAAACACTAAAAAGCACACACACACACACACACACACACAGACACGAGAGGAGAAAGTAAAGAAATACATGAGGGGGAAAAAAAAGAACATTGAGTGCAAAAGAGTGACTTTTTCAAAGTAGAATTTTAGCTCACTTTCATTGCTGCTAAGCAATAACAAGTGGTTAACTGTGTAAAGACCAGTTGGTGGATGAGGGTATTCTACAGTAGGGGTCCAGTGATACAGTGGAAAGCATACAGATTTAAGACCTCAGCAATCTCTTTAACCCCCGAGCCTCGATGAAACAGTGATGATAACACACACTTTGCAGAGCTCTTGTGAGGCTTGAAGAGGATTCCTAAAGATGATTCTGTGGCTAGAAGATAATGGGTATATAATTGTCATTGACTTCTTCAACCACTGCTATCCACCTCAGCTGTATCAGTTACCTGATGCTGCATAACAAATAACAAGGATCATTTATTACCTCATAGTTTCTGTGGACCAGAATTCAAGAGCAGCTTGGCTGGTCGGTTCTCTCTCGTCAGATGTTGGCTAGAGCTGCAGTCATTCAGGAAGTTACACAGGGCTAGAGGATCCACTCTCACTCACTTGCATGGCTGTTAAGTTGGTACTGGCTGTTAGCTGGAAGCTTCAGTTACTCACCCAATGGCCCCTTCCTAAGGACTACTCAGGTGTCTTCACAGTATGGTGGCTGGCTTACCTCAAAGAGAGCCATCTATCCTCAGATGTCACTACCGTCACATAAGTTAGCCTTGATTAAGTGTGAGAGGGTACTATACAAGGGCACAAATTCCTGTTGGAAAGGAACACCGAGGGGCTGCTATGGGTTGAGTTGTGTACCCCCTCCCAAATTCATTCTGTTGAAGCCCTAAGCCCTAGTACCTCAGAATGTAACTTTATTTGGAGATAATCTATTTCAAGAGGTAATTAAATTAAAATGAAGTCACTAGGGTGGGACTAATCCAATATACCTGGTGTTCTTATAAAAAGAGATTAGGACATAGGCTGGTACAGAGGGAAGACTGCCTGAAGACATAGGGAGAAGGTAGCCACCTGCAAGCCAAGGAGAGAAGCCTCAGAAGAAACCAGCCCTGCTGAAAACTTGATCTTGGACTTTTAGCCTCCTTCAGACTATGAGATAATAAATTTCCATTGTTTAAGCCATTCATCTGTGGTACTTTGTTATGGCAGTCCCAGCAAACTAATGCAAAGGTCAATGTGGAAGCTAACACCTATATACTGATTATCTTATTGCATTTAGAAAATAATGGCTTCTTCAGACACAAGGCTACATATTGTATAATTCTATTTATATGAAATTTCCAGAATAGGTGAATCTGTAGAGACAGAAAATATATGAGCAGTTATTAGGAGTTGAAGTTCCAAGGGAATGAAGACTAACTGCTAATGGGTATAGGGTTTCCTTTGGGGGGGATAAAATATTCTAGAATTACAGAGTGGTAATGGTTGCACAAGTTTTTGACTATACTAAAAACCACTGAATTGTATACTTTAGAAGGGTGAATTTTATAATATATGAACTATACTGCAATTTTTAAAAAATGGCTTCTTGTTACTATATCTGCCCATCAGTTGGTATTTTGGGGTAATCTTTTGGCTGGGTTCTCATCCTGGAGCTGGACTGAAGAACACCAAAGAAATATATGCCAGTCTTCCTCCTTGCAGAAGTCTTACGATTGAGTTATGGTAATGAAACACAGTTTTAAAATACTCCCAGTGCATTATTTAAATAGATGCCAAGATTCCTGATTGAGTCCAGCCCAAGAAAACCTACCACAGGGGAGAAGCAATACCTCTGCCATGCCTCCACAGGCCCACTCCAAGATCTGCTCATGCTGCAGTGGCCAGCCCACCCTAGTCATGCTTTACCTCTCATGCTTCAGTTTCCCTGATCCAACAAACACTTGCCATGTGAGGAGCAGTAGAAGGTAGCAGTTGAGAGTTTGTGCTCTGTACTCTATTGTGTAGGTTATAATACCACGCCTCCTCTTATGAGCTGTGTGACCTCAGTTGGATTGTGTACTCTTGATGTGCCCCAGAGTGTTTATATGGAAGATGGGGATAATACTTATAAAGAGCTAGGAATGAGGTAAGCCTCCATTAATGATAGCTATCTGATGGTATTTATTGGCGCATGTGTGTGTGTGTGTGTGTGTGTGTGCACACACAACCATTAACAAAATGAACCAGTTGCCATCCTCTTTGGTTACATTTAAAAGTCCTAAGAAATTAGTAATGCTCCTTGTCTTCAGGGAGACACTGGAACCATTTGATTACTGGATGGTTTTTATGGGCCAGGACTGTGCTAAGAGCTTCTCAAATGATACCTTATTCACACCTCACAGTAACTCTGTTAAAAAAGAAAAAAATCACTAACCTCATTTTTGAAATGAGCCAAAGGAAGCACTCAAGATGTTAAGAAATGTGTTCAGGGGCGCCTGGGTGGCTCAGTGGGTTAAAGCCTCTGCTTTCGGCTCGGGTCATGATCCCGGGGTCCTGGGATCGAGCCCCACATCGGGCTCTCTGCTCAGCAGGGAGCCTGCTTCCTCCTCTCTCTCTGCCTGCCTCTCTGCCTACTTGTGATCTGTCTGTCAAATAAATAAAATCTTAAAAAAAAAAAAAAGAAATGTGTTCACACAGCTAGTATGAGGCAGGGTCAAGATTTGAACTCAGATCTTCAGATGTTAAAGTGTGTGATGTTTTGAAGATACGGTGCTACATGCCCCCTCCCGAGTCCTTGATTTTTACTCTTGAGAGGTGGTAAGTGAGGATCCCTCCAACTGCTGGGGCTGAAACTGAATCATGGATTGAGATTCCCAACTGAGTACCACCTACCAAGTTCTTGGTGATAAGTTCAAGTGACTTGACTTCTCTGAGAGGGCATGTGAAGACTGACGAAGGAGGATGGAGAGAAAGCTTGAGAAATGCCTTCAAGAGACAGACAAATGGTAAGAAGCAAAATGTGGGCCCTTACCCCTGATGACTCTCTCCATCTCCCAAAGGATCTCCTTGCCTTCTGAAAAAGTGATGGTAACTTATGTTTATTGAGAGCTAATTCTACCAGACATGATTCTAAGTGCATCACACAGTCACTGAATTTAATCCTCTCAACACACCTGAAGAATTTGGGGCACAGCAAGTTTAAATAATCTGGCCAAATTTGCGTAGCTTGTAAGAGGAGGTGGTACTATACCATGCAGAAGGGGACCTGAACCAAAATCCCCAACCTCTGGATTCTACCACTTCTCTAGGACACGACGGCAAGTGTTTGCTGGAGAGGGGAGGGTGCTCTGTGTGGTAGCCACCATCCAAGAGCCCCAGGAATGAGTGAAGTCAACATTTCTACAAAGACACATGCTATAGATAATTGCAGACAATGAGAAGTGGAATATTCTTCACCCGGCACCCTGTCACCTTATAAACATAAACACATAGCCATCAAATGAAATGGTATTTATTATGCAAAACCCTTTGGTTTCAACCTGTATGTGAGTTGTAAGAGTAGGCCCAGAGCATCCCTTTGTTTCCAGTCCTTCTAGTTAGGAGTACTTGTTGAACCCTGATGAGAAGTGCATCCAAGTGCAAACAATTATGAAATCCACCAAATGATTTTTGAGGAGAATCACAGCATTCAAAGATTGTTCACATATGACATCAGCACCTACAGGGCTGCTGCTCATGCAGCCAGGGATCCACAGTGGCAGAGCAGTCCCTGCCAGGCAGAACCAAGCCATTCAGTCCTACAGGGAGAAAAGAATACATACAAGGATTTGGCACTGCAGGTCTACAGCCTCTGAGGATTCTCCTTTGTCAACAAAGGGATAATCCTGAAGACCTCATGAAAGAAAATTCTAAAGACTTCCATGGAAATCATAGGTATGCAAGAGTTGTGAGACCAAGTGAACTCATCTCATTTAAGAAGTCTCTAGCTAGAGGGGCACCTCAGTGTCTTAGTTGGTAAACATCCAACCCTTGGTATCAGCTCAGGTCTTGATCTCAGGGTCCTGAGTTCAAACCCCAAGCTGGGCAGCACACCCAGCATGGAGCCTACTGAAGAAGAAGAAGGAGAAAGAGGAGGAGAAAGTGGTGGAGGAAGAAGAGGAGGGGTAGGAAGAGGGGAAGAAGAAGAAGCAGAAGAAGTCTCTAGTTAGAAACATTTAAATGGGGGCGCCTGGGTGGCTCAGTGGATTAAAGCCTCTGCCTTCGGCTCAGGTCATGATCTCAGGGTCCTGGGATCGAGCCCTGCATTGGGCTCTCTGCTCAGCGGAGAGCCTGTTTCCCTCTCTCTCTCTCTCTGCCTGTCAAATAAATAAATAAAATCTTTAAAAAAAAAAAGAAACATTTAAATGGTCTGTTATTCTATATCTGTTATTTATCTTTCATAGAACTTGTATATTTTAGAAACCCAAATATTATTAGCTTGGCTTACATAATAAGTAAAATGAGGAAATCTAAGTTTTCACTTTGTTTATTGAACTTTTCACTCAATTCTTATTGTTTCAAATTATTGTTATAAATTCCTTTGAGCAAAATTCTCTCAGTAACCTCATGCTCTCCTGTATTAGTTAAGGTTCTCCAGAGAAGCAGAACCTGTAAGATGATAGGTAGATAGATAGATAGATAAAAAAGATAGATATGTAGCTAGATGGATAATCTGAAGAAAGAGAGAGAGAGTGATATATTTTAAGGAATTGGCATATACAATGGTAGGGGCTAGCAAGTCCAAGGTCTATAGGGCAGGCCTGCAGTCTGGACATTTCAGCAGAAATTGATGCTGCAGTCTTGAATCCAAAGACAATCTGGAGGCAGGATTCTTTTTTCTGGGACATCGGTCTTTTCTCTTAAGGCCTTCAAGTGATTGAATGAGGCCTCTCCAATTATGGAGGCAATTTGCATTACTCAAAATCTACGGATTTAAATATGAATCACATCTTAAAAATACCTTCACAGCAACATCTAGACTGGTATTTGATCAAACAACTGGACACCATGGCCTAGCAAACTTGACACATAAAATTAATGATCACAGCTCCCCTCTTGACCACCATCACCTCCCACCAAAGGTGGCATCTCACATTCTAGTTCCTACCTTTCTACCTCCCAGTAACTTATGATCTTCCCCTTATCCATCTTGTCACTTTTTCTCTTGATCTGCACTGTCCAACATTGTAGCTGTCCTACTAATCCATGTAATCACATTACATGTCCCATAAAAATTACATTTTAATTAATTAAAATTAAATGAATTTAAAAACTAAATGAAATTAAAAATTCAATTTCTCATTTGGCTCAATAGTCACATGTTGGACGTATTGGACTATATTGGACAGCACAGAATAGAACCTTTCCATTATTGCTGAAAGTCTCATTTAACAGAGCTACTCAGAGCTACTCTAGATGCTTCTTCCTCAGACATTGACTCTTAACCTCAGAGTTCCAGGTTTGCAGTCTCCTTGACCATCTAGAGAGTCCTATAAATCTTCTTCAAGAATGTTGTGGAAAGGCATTGATGCACTTGTGTAATATCGTTCTATGACATTCTTGTGTATTAATTAGGCTAAGTAATGCCAGCCGCTGAAACAAACAACACCCAAATATCAATGGCTTAATACAATAAAGGCTTATTTCTTGCCCAAGTCACATCCTCTGCTCTTTGCAGTCATTCTGTTGTCTTCCAGAGCCACGGAGTTCTCCACTGGAATCTCTGCATATAGTGAGCCAACAAACGGAAAATGGGGAAGAGAGTATAGGATATTTGAGGACCATACCTAGAAGCAGTTGCATCGCTTCCATTCACATTTCATTGGCCAGACTGCTAGAAAGGATGAGAAACGTAGTGCCAAAGAGAAAAATGAACAGAATGGTGAACGCATAGTGCTATATCACAGCATGTGGAAAAATGCATTCTGTCAGTGAATACTATTCCCCCAAACAATGACACATGTGTATGTAAAAACCTTCCTGCATACATTATATTTTACATATCTCATACAGGAAAACAAAAATATCAGTAGGTATCGATGAATAGCAAATGGTGAGTTTTAAGGCCATATAAAATGGCAGTTAAGAAAGCAAGGTCTTTGCAACTGCAAAAGGTCTGCGTCTGAATTCTAGCACTACTGCTAGCTGGTCAAGAATACATAGTCATTATCATCGTCATCTACCTAAGACGGCATAATCTTAGGCCAGTTGCTTAAGCTCACGGTGCCCTCAAAGGACCGTCATGAGGTTTAAATGAGGCGATAAATACTTACACCAGTGTAAATGCTTAGTGACAAAGGGGTTACATACATACATATATGTGACAGCTTTTTCTCCTACCTTTTCTTTTTTTTTCTCCCTCCTACCTTCTACTTTCGAGTTCTTGCTTCTTACAAACTGAATTTTTTAATAGCATGGGATGCAATGTCTAATATTTCTGTATAGAGATTGCAAAATCAAATATTTTTCCATGTTTGTGTTTGTTGTAGGTTTAGTTGTGCCCCCCCCATTCATATGCTGAAGTCCTAATTCCTAGTACCTCAGAATGTAACTTCATTTGGAACTAGGGTCATTACAGATATAATAATTAGTTAAGATGAGGTCATACTGGAGGAAGGTGGGCTCCTAACCCAATATGACTAGTGTCCTTATAAAAGGAGACATTTGGAGACATGCACACACACAGGGAGAAGACCATGGGAAAATGAAGGGAGAGATCATGATGCATCTGAGAGCCAAGGAATGGCAAGGATTGCCAACAAACCAGCAGAAGCTAGAAGAGAAGCATGAAACAGATTCTTCCTCACGGCTCTCAGAAGGAGCCAATCCTGCCAACACCTTGATCTCAGACTTACAGCTTCCAGAACTGTGACACAACAAATTTTTGTTGTTTAAGCCATGCTGTGTGCGGTACTTTATCATGGCAGCTGTAGCAAACAAACATAATATCCAAGCAGCTATTGACTCAAATATATAGGATCTATTTTTAAAATGGCATTTAAAAATAAAATTTAAATTATAAAATTCTAATTTCAACATATTTCTAACACCAATTTTCAATTCATGAACCTGTTTTTGAGTTTACAAAATCAGCAGCTTCTTACGGGTCAACCTAGGATCCATGACTGTAAGGATAAAACACTGGCTTTCCTTGCTGTTTGTTTAGTGGGGCTCCTGGGGACCCATGTTTAGAACTAAATTCACTGATACCACACAGACTTCCAGCTGCGTGACCTTGGCCAAGTCCCTTACCTACCCTAAATCCTTTTCTTTCTCTAGGAAATAAAGGGGTGACTAGATTCTAACTTCTACTTAAGACATTCTGTAGCTTATAGGAAGCCTTGCTGCTCCAGGCAGACTTGCTAGCCTGTAGTCCAGGTAAGTAAACAACAGAGCTGCTTACAGAAATCAGCTCTGCTAATATAAAGGGATTTAAGAACAGTATTAGAAGACAGTACTCCGGCAAATTAAATATTCAAAGTGAAGAACACTGTATTTTGTTAAAAGTGTCAACATTTAGAATGCATAATTTTAGCATGAATACTCCAGGAATATTCACTTAGTTTGCTATGTTTTATTATTAATAAAGAAGGTCTTGCATCTAGATTTGTCATGTCCTTAATAAATCAGCTATAAAATGCAAATTATAATTATTTTGAATTATCTATTTACTGTTTACTTATATTTAAGTTTAGGCTCCCCTAAGATGGTCTAAAAAAATTTGAGATGCTTTAATTTAATTTAATTTAAGTAATTTAAGTAACTGCTTCATCTGCTTACCCTGTGTATTTGCTGAAAATAATTAGTTATATAAATTGAGGGATATTTTTTCCCTTAAAAAAACTTATCTCCGTGAGGGTGAACCTAAATAAAATATGCTAAAAATATGCATAATTTTTGCCAATGTGGTGGGTAAAATGTACTTTGCAGTAAAATCAACAAAAATAAACCTTTGTACATAACCATGGAATCTATTTGGTATAATGATTTACTATAACAAATAAAAAGCATAACATTAGTACTATCCTTAGACCCAGGCAAGAGGACCCCTTCCTTGGTTCTATATATTGCAGGGGCTGTTTTGGTCCTTTTCTGGCCATGCTACTCCATACAAGGCAAAGAGGCCCCAGGGCCAGGGTACATATTTGCCTGGAATTTACACATACACACGCCCTTCTAGAACATGTTCCAGGTATGTACAACGCTGACATTCTTTTCTTACAGGGGCCCAAGCTCCTTTCCAAGGCCTGTAGAGACCTCTATCTTGGATCATTCCTTCAGGGGTGACTCTCTCTGGTTCCTCACCATTAGACTTGATGTGTGGCCAAAAGGAGGCTAAGGTGGGGATTAGGATAAAGTGGGCACTTGTGGGCTATAGGGAACACACACATCCCTGCCCATGGAGGAAGCTCCTCACAGTGTAGGACCAAGCCAGAGGTGGTAAATAAGAGGGTAAGTAGCAGAAGTAAATTCCCCTGTGGCTTTCCTGGTTCTTACGAAGGCACATTGGTCAAGGTAGGAGGAGAGAATATAGTTTATCTACAGCTTGTCTACATAAGTTATAATAGTTTAATACTTCAACAGATAACACGAAGGCCTCCAAGTACTCTTGCCCTGGACCTGGAAAATATGAAGAACAGGCTGAGTAACATCGTAATTTTATATTGCCAACCTTTAAGGGGTCCATCTATCTTGCTAATGATCAATTATTCACCACCTGAAGTCACACCTTGCACATAGGGATAAGTGAAATTAATGGCTGAGAAAAGAAACCAAGTGAAGAATAAGAGACCCAAGAAACTCTATACTGTATTTCCTTTTCTTCTGTTCTGTGGGTTTTGGAAGATGTTTTTCTTCAGGAAGCTTATTCTCCAAGATAATGATGATGACTATAAAGACTGATGCTTACCATGTGCTGGGCCGTCTTATAAACACTACAACACATTAATGAGTTATTATAACAATGGCATAGGTGGGTCCTGCACTAACAGCCCCCCCTTTTACAAGAGGAAGTCTGGCCATCAAGAGGGTGATCTGCCTGCAGTCACACAGCTGGGCGAAGGAAAAGCAGGCTCGAGCCCAGGCAGTCTAGCTCCACATCCCTGCTGAAGAATTCTACAGGGCGATTGCCCACCGAGCCACATCTGCACAAATGTCTGCTTCATAAGTATCTAGTTGGCAACTTTTTCCTCCTCACCAACCAGTGATGTCACCTGCACCATTTAACCATATCCTTGGGTCAGTACAGACTTCCAAGCGAGAGGTTGTTCTACTGTCAGAGCTGAGAGCAGTTTCTTAGCATCCTGGGTTTTATCTTTTTTTTTTTTTTTTTTTTTTTTTGGTGGTGTTTTGTTTTACTTTTAAGTGTGGTAGGAAAACAAGTTTAGCATAGTGCCTGCACTCAAAAATCCTGGAAGAAGGGAGGGAGAGGTGGTAGGAAAAAGGAGAGAATGCACCTTGGAAAATGAAAGTAGTTTGATGCCAAAGGCAAAACTGATCAGGTGAATTGCTCCCGCCCAGCGGTGCTCCCCCCACTCCTCCAGCCTCTACCAAGGTGGGCAGCATAATCAGGATCGGCTTCTGATTGGCCTTCGGTGGGGCTCCTTGCCTCGGGGAGGGCCAGGGTCTCTCCAGTGAGAATTCTGAAGGGTGCAGGGAAATGGAGACGCCAGACTAGGGGCGGAGAAGTCTGGGAACCGCGCCCACACGCCCACAAGATTCCCCTCCAGCAGCACCGTGAGAGAATCCGCCAGCCTTCTTGGAGGCGGCCAGCGCAGCCTCACAAGACGCACCGCCTCCTCCCCGCCCCTCCGCGGCATCTGCCCCGCCCACCCACGCTGCCCCCGCCCCTACAGGGCCTCGGTCCCGCCCCCTGCTCCGAGGCTGGCGCCCTGTTTACCCGCGGTGCATGGTGGGGCCGTCGCCTCCGACAACCCGTTCCCACATCCCGGGTGGCTGTCCCTTGGCGGTGCGGAACGAGCGCGGCGGCGGCATGCTTCCATCTTCCACATCGGCAGCGCCTTTGGCGAGCCCCGAATACTACGAGAGGCTGGGCCGCCTACAGGACCGGCTGCGGGACAGGTACGGCCTACTCGGGGCGGGGGCGGGGAGTGGGCCAGGCCGACGGTCAGCGGGTACCTTAACTCCGGTTCCTTTCCACTCCCCCCGCGGTGTTTCCCTGGGCCTGGATCCACCCGCGACGCCTCCCAAGCTCCAGTGGGGCCTAGAGGACAAAGTTTACCAAATACCGTGCCCCACTGCCCTTACTGGAGGTCTCCCGCCGGAAGATGCGGCTTCATCTCTGAGTTTGCCCAGAAGTGAGAGTGGGAGTTCTCCTGTCTGTCACTCTCAATCAAGCCTTGTGAATTTCTTTGCTACCTTCTCCATGCCTCCTTCCCTGTCTCTCTTCAAATTGTCATCCCACCCTGACAGCTGCACTGCATCAATGGTGACAGGTCCCGGAACGCAGGCGGGAGTGTGTGTGTGTGTGAACATATGCCCTATTTAAAGAGATGAAATTTACAGAAGTCCAGCTTCCAGAGGGTTCATGATACTTTGAGACATGAAAGATGAGAGCCACTGAAAACAACTAGATCTAAGGGCACAGAGAGAAAATTATAAAGCAATTTACTATAAATAACCACATAAAAGATAAGTTGTTGGAACTATTATTTAGCTGCTAAATTAATTGGAGTTGGAAATCTCATTAGTTGACAAGAAAGGAAATAGATATTTGGATCTCTTGATAAACAAAGCATTTAATGAATGTTAAAAGTTACAAAATCATTTCAGTGAAGAGGAGAGCTTTGTGTGTGACAATTCTAAGATGACAATAATTACATGTCAGGTAAAGGCAGAAGTAAGTGGTTATGAAAAGGAATTATAATCATCTTATCCTAGATTTAATTCTTGTCAAATATTTATAGAGCATCCACAACATGCCTCCTTAATTGTCCTCACTATATTTTACCCCTTAATCTTTTTCTGTATCCTATTTTCTTTCTGACACACTGTCACTTACCCACTCCAGGAACCTCCTTACCTCCAACTTTTAAAAAAATCACTTCCTGCAGTGCTTTCCCTATGGCAACTATTGATCAACCCACTTCCTAACTTATGTGATCTCTATTTTTTAAAAAAGATTTTATTTATTTATTTGACAGACATAGATCACAAGTAGGCAGAGAGGCAGGCAGAGAGCTGGTGGGGGGGGAGCAGGCTCCCTACTGAGCAGAGAGCCTGATGTGGGGCTCGATCCCAGGACCCTGAGATCATGACCTGAGCTGAAGGCAGAGGCTTTAACCCACTGAGCCACCCAGGTGCCCCTGTGATCTCTATTTTTATAGCACTGTACGTAAATGGCTTAAGTGACTTGCTTCCTGCTTAGAGGGAGAATTCCAGGAGGACAGGAACCATATTTAGCTGGATCTTTAGCTGGTAATAGAGCACCTTAGGAGAGGAGACGCTTGACAAATGTTTGTTGAGTGAATGGCAGAAATCCCAAAGCCAATCCATCCAGGGTCCAGGAGTTATGAATGTCTTGTATACAAAACTGTTGCCATACATTGTCACTAAATCATTACAATTTTCTAGTCAACCAGGGAAAGGGAGCAGTGTGGTATTTCAAAGACAGTATTAAGTGTCTGTACATACCTTATAATTAAAAGACAAGACACTGCTCTGTATATCAGCACACCTAAAGTGCTTTTGACTCTGTTCTGTTAGAAGAGTAGCTTAGTTATCACCAGGCCTTTAGGTATTTGTATGTCTTAGCCCATTTTAAAATGGGTCCAAATGGCATTCTTTTTGAACTAAGTTCATTATGAGTTATCATTTTTGCTTCCTATGCTAGGAACACCTGGGTGCTTCTAGTACTTATGGTATAGTAACTGTGTAATGATTAGCACTCACTTTATGTTTAACACTTAATGTTTTAACTGTTAAGTGAGTCTGTTGAAATTATATGAATTATATGAAGAATTCAAGTCAAATTTTATAGCCTAGGGTTCTACATTTGGAGTTTTAAAAAAATTTTTAAGTTGGTATAAATCTGTTGCTGTGTGTATTCATCTTTCATTTTATTTCATTTTATTAAATTTTTAAAGAGATTTTATTTATTTATTTGACAGAGAGAGAGATCACAAGTAGGCAGAGAGGCAGGCAGAGAGAGGGGGAAGCAGGCTCACTGCTGAGCAGAGAGCCCGATGCAGGGCTAGATCCCAGGACCCTGAGATCATGACCTGAGCCAAAGGCAGAGGCTTAACCCACTGAGCCACCCAGGTGCTCCTTATTAAATTTTTTTAAGAGAGGAAGCAGGGAGGGGCAAAGGGAGAGAGAGAATCCCAACCAGGCTCCCCGTTGAGTGCAGAGCCTGACACAGGGCTTAGTCTCACTACCCTGAGATCATGATCTGAGCCAAAATCAAGAGTTGGATGCTTAACCAACTGAGCCACCCAGGCACTCTTTATTTTTCATTTTAAATGTCCATAACTAATGCATAGTAAGTACAGAGGCAGATAACTTTGGATGCAGAGAAACTTAGGTTCTGCTCTACAACAGTTGTGCGACCTTGAGCAGGTTGTTCAGCGTCCTGAACCTTGGTTCTGCACCAGAAATGAGGAGCACTGAATTATATGTATAGTAAGGCCACAGATTTGTTTTTTTCTCTAGTAGAGTAATGAGCTTCAAATGAAGAGTTGAAAGCTGTAGTTTTGCAAAGCAAGTAATGAATATCATTGTTTGTATCCTATTTGAGTGTTTGAATGTACCTGCTTTTTTGTTTAGTTTAGTTTTGTTTTTTTAACCAATTACGGTGACCATAAGGAGTCTAAAACTTCAGAGTCATTTTAAAGGCTGCATCTCTGGGTCATCACAGCTGCTTTATCAGTCCAGAAATTTCCAGGGGTGGGAAATAAAAGCAATCTGCTCTTTCCTGGCCTTGTTAAAGCTGGCTCATTGCTGGTCTAATATAGCTGGTCTAATAACGGGGTCTTTCCCTTGTAAGTGGTGTTTTTCTAGCCCAGATTGTCTCAGCTATAGTCACACATAGATGTACTTATACATTCTTAATTTTTTCCTCTTTGCATGTGGTGTTTTCTCTGCACTCTGGTGAAATCAATCAGAATCTTAAAGAGCCTGCTGGAGTGACTTGTTACAGTGTGTGTAGTGACACAAGCATGGTAGAAACATGTGAGTGGAATTGACTCTTACAATTACATAAAAACATCCCTTTAAAAGGCCCATTAACCAGCCCCAGTTCTTTCAATGCCAGTATTGATTCAGAGTGAGATATCATAATAGTCCAGAAATTGATTCTGAGATATTAGTTGAGTAAAGCTGAAGTTGGTATTGAGACAAAAACAGAATAACAAGTGGAAAAGGAGAAAAGCAAACCATTTGGCTATGCTCTTAAGGACCACCCATCTGTGTAAACCTTTAATTGGTCCAGGTGAGGGGTGCAGGTGACAGAAACCATGGGCTATGGGTATACAGCCCAGGGCTGCGTGTTTCAGAGATTCTGAAATAGAGGTTTAGTATGTAGGGGTTGCAAGATATTCCTCCCCATAAACCTTTCTCTGGGTTTTCATTGGGGTAAATATATTGTTTTAAGTCTTACATTTAAGATAGAAAGGAAGGACAGAATTCAGAAGCTCTGCAGTGGGGATGAAGAGGTTGTGAAAAGGTCCTGTGTTGAAGAGTTAATGAGATGAACATCATGTTGGTAGTGGAAGGCCAGGAGGTGTTTGTGATTTTTCACCATATGAAGTGCCATAATAGTAAATATGACCAGCAGATGTGTGTATCTGCTGAAGACAGAGCAGGAACAAAGAAGTTCTATGTTCATGATTAAAAAGAATTTGTAGGGTGCCTGGGTGGCTCAGTCATTAAGCGTCTGCCTTTGGCTCAGGTCATGATCTCAGGGTCCTGGGTTCAAGCCCTGCATTGGGCTCTCTGCTCAGTGGGAAGCCTGTTTTCCCCTCTCCCACTCCCCCTGCTTATGTTCCCTCCCTTGGTGTGTCTCTCTCTGTCAAATAAATAAAATCTTTAAAAAGAACTTGCTGCACAGGAGGTGATGGATTCCCAAAAAGACCTTTTGTCCAGAGGTCATAGGTGGATTTTCAAAATTATTTTGAATTAAAGCTTACAGAAAAGTTGCATGTATAGGACAAAGACTTCTAGTATTCTCCTCACCCAGATTGCCCAACTCTTTTTTAATTTTATTTATTTATTTATTTATTTATTTTTAAATTTTATTTTTTATAAACATATAATATATTTTTATCCCCAGGGGTACAGGTCTGTGAATCGCCAGGTTTACACACTTCACAGCACTCACCATAGCACATACCCTCCCCAATGTCCATAATCCCACCCCCCCCAACCCCCCTCCCCCCATTAACCCTCAGTTTGTTTTGTGAGATTAAGAGTCACTTATGGTTTGTCTCCCTCCCAATCCCATCTTGTTTCATTTACTCTTCTCCTACCCCCTTAACCCCCCATGTTGCATCTCCTCTCCCTCATATCAGGGAGATCATATGATAGTTGTCTTTCTCCGATTGACTTATTTCGCTAAGCATGATACCCTCTAGTTCCATCCACGTCGTCGCAAATGGCAAGATTTCATTTCTTTTGATGGCTGCATAGTATTCCATTGTGTATATATACCACGTCTTCTTTATCCAATCGTCTGTTGATGGACATCTAGGTTCTTTCCATAGTTTGGCTATTGTAGACATTGCTGCTATAAACATTCGGGTGCACGTGCCCCTTTGGATCACTACGTTTGTATCTTTAGGGTAAATACCCAGCAGTGCAATTGCTGGGTCATAGGGTAGTTCTATTTTCAACACTTTGAGGAACCTCCATGCTGTTTTCCAGAGTGGTTGCACCAGCTTGCATTCCCACCAACAGTGTAGGAGGGTTCCCCTTTCTCCGCATCCTCGCCAGCATCTGTTATTTCCTGACTTGTTAATTTTAGCCATTCTGACTGGTGTGAGGTGGTATCTCATTGTGGTTTTGATTTGTATTTCCCTGATGCCGAGTGATGTGGAGCACTTTTTCATGTGTCTGTTGGCCATCTGGATGTCTTCTTTGCAGAAATGTCTGTTCATGTCCTCTGCCCATTTCTTGATTGGATTATTTGTTCTTTGGGTGTTGAGTTTGCTAAGTTCTTTATAGATTTTGGACACTAGCCCTTTATCCGATATGTCATTTGCAAATATCTTCTCCCATTCTGTCAGTTGTCTTTTGGTTTTGTTAACTGTTTCCTTTGCTGTGCAAAAGCTTTTGATCTTGATGAAATCCCAATAGTTCATTATTGCCCTTGCTTCCCTTGCCTTTGGCGATGTTCCTAGGAAGATGTTGCTGCGGCTGAGGTCGAAGAGGTTGCTGCCTGTGTTCTCCTCAAGGATTTTGATGGATTCCTTTCTCACATTGAGATCCTTCATCCATTTTGAGTCTATTTTCGTGTGTGGTATAAGGAAATGATCCAATTTCATTTTTCTGCATGTGGCTGTCCAATTTTCCCAACGCCATTTGTTGAAGAGGCTGTCTTTTTTCCATTGGATATTCTTTCCTGCTTTGTCGAAGATGAGTTGACCATAGAGTTGAGGGTCTATTTCTGGGCTCTCTATTCTGTTCCATTGATCTATGTGTCTGTTTTTGTGCCAGTACCATGCTGTCTTGATGATGACAGCTTTGTAATAGAGCTTGAAGTCCGGAATTGTGATGCCACCAACTTTGGCTTTCTTTTTCAATATTGCTTTGGCTATTCGAGGTCTTTTCTGGTTCCATATAAATTTTAGGATTATTTGTTCCATTTCTTTGAAAAAAATGGATGGTACTTTGATAGGAATTGCATTAAATGTGTAGATTGCTTTAGGTAGCATAGACATTTTCACAATATTTATTCTTCCAATCCAGGAGCTTGGAACATTTTTCCATTTCTTTGTGTCTTCCTCAATTTCTTTCATGAGTACTTTATAGTTTTCTGTGTATAGATTCTTAGTCTCTTTGGTTAGATTTATTCCTAGGTATCTTATAGTTTTGGGTGCGATTGTAAATGGGATGGACTCCTTAATTTCTCTTTCTTCTGTCTTGTTGTTGGTGTAGAGAAATGCAACTGATTTCTGGGCATTGATTTTATATCCTGACACTTTACTGAATTCCTGTACAAGTTCTAGCAGTTTTGGAGTGGAGTCTTTTGGGTTTTCCACATATAGTATCATATCATCTGCGAAGAGTGATAGTTTGACTTCTTCTTTGCCAATTTGGATGCCTTTAATTTCCTTTTGTTGTCTGATTGCTGAGGCTAGGACTTCTAGTACTATGTTGAATAGCAGTGGTGATAACGGACATCCCTGCCGTGTTCCTGACCTTAGCGGAAAAGCTTTCAGTTTTTCTCCATTGAGAATGATATTTGTGGTGGGTTTTTCATAGATGGCTTTGATAATATTGAGGTATGTGCCCTCTATCCCTACACTTTGAAGAGTTTTGATCAGGAAGGGATGCTGTACTTTGTCAAATGCTTTTTCAGCATCTATTGAGAGTATCATATGGTTCTTGTTCTTTCTTTTATTAATGTGTTGTATCACATTGATTGATTTGCGGATGTTGAACCAACCTTGCAGCCCTGGAATAAATCCCACTTGGTCGTGGTGAATAATCCTTTTAATATACTGTTGAATCCTATTGGCTAGTATTTTGGCAAGAATTTTTGCATCTGTGTTCATCAAGGATATTGGTCTGTAGTTCTCTTTTTTGATGGGATCCTTGTCTGGTTTTGGGATCAAGGTGATGCTGGCCTCATAAAATGACTTTGGAAGTTTTCCTTCCATTTCTATTTTTTGGAACAGTTTCAGGAGAATAGGAATTAGTTCTTCTTTAAATGTTTGGTAGAATTCCCCCGGGAAGCCATCTGGCCCTGGGCTTTTGCTTGTTTGGAGATTTTTGATGACTGTTTCAATCTCCTTACTGGTTATGGGTCTGTTCAGGCTTTCTATTTCTTCCTGGTTCAGTTGTGGTAGTTTATATGTCTCTAGGAATGCATCCATTTCTTCCAGATTGTCAAATTTGTTGGCGTAGAGTTGCTCATAGTATGTTCTTATAATTGTCTGTATTTCTTTGGTGTTAGTTGTGATCTCTCCTCTTTCATTCATGATTTTATTTATTTGGGTCCTTTCTCTTTTCTTTTTCATAAGTCTGGCCAGGGGTTTATCAATCTTATTAATTCTTTCAAAGAACCAGCTCCTAGTTTCGTTGATTTGTTCTATTGTTTTTTTTGTTTCTATTTCATTGATTTCTGCTCTGATCTTTATGATTTCTCTTCTCCTGCTGGGTTTAGGGTTTCTTTCTTGTTCTTTCTCCAGCTCCTTTAGGTGTAGGGTTAGGTTGTGTACCTGAGACCTTTCTTGTTTCTTGAGAAAGGCTTGTACCGCTATATATTTTCCTCTCAGGACTGCCTTTGTTGTGTCCCACAGATTTTGAACCGTTGTGTTTTCATTATCATTTGTTTCCATGAATTTCTTCAACTCTTCTTTAATTTCCTGGTTGACCCATTCATTCTTTAGAAGGATGCTGTTTAGTCTCCATGTATTTGGGTTCTTTCCAAATTTCCTCTTTTGATTGAGTTCTAGCTTCAGAGCATTGTGGTCTGAAAATATGCAGGGAATGATTCCAATCTTTTGATAACGGTTGAGACCTGATTTAGGACCAAGAATATGATCTATTCTGGAGAATGTTCCATGTGCACTAGAGAAGAATGTGTATTCTGTTGCTTTGGGATGAAATGTTCTGAATATATTTGTGATGTCCGTCTGGTCCAGTGTGTCATTTAAGGCCTTGATTTCCTTGTTGATCTTTTGCTTGGATGATCTGTCCATTTCAGTGAGGGGAGTGTTAAAGTCCCCTACGATTATTGTATTATTGTCGATGTGTTTCTTTGATTTTGTTATTAATTGGTTTATATAGTTGGCTGCTCCCATGTTAGGGGCATAGATATTTAAAATTGTTAGATCTTCTTGTTGGACAGTTCCTTTGAGTATGATATAGTGTCCTTCCTCATCTCTTATTATAGTCTTTGGCTTAAAATCTAATTGATCTGATATAAGGATTGCCACTCCTGCTTTCTTCTGATGTCCATTAGCATGGTAAATTCTTTTCCACCCCCTCACTTTAAATCTGGAGGTGTCTTCAGGTTTAAGATGAGTTTCTTGTAGGCAACATATAGATGGGTTTTGTTTTTTTATCCATTCTGATACCCTGTGTCTTTTGATTGGGGCATTTAGCCCATTAACATTCAGGGTAACTATTGAGAGATATGAATTTAGTGCCATTGTATTGCCTGTAAGGTGACTGTTATTGTATATTGTCTCTGTTTCTTTCTGATCTACTACTTTTAGGGTCTCTCTTTGCTTAGAGGACCCCTTTCAATATTTCCTGTAGAGCTGGTTTGGTATTTGCAAATTCTTTCAGTTTTGTTTGTCCTGGAAGCTTCTTATCTCTCCTTCTATTTTCAATGATAGCCTAGCTGGATATAGTATTCTTGGCTGCATGTTTTTCTCGTTTAGTGCTCTGAATATATCATGCCAGCTCTTTCTGGCCTGCCAGGTCTCTGTGGATAAGTCTGCTGCCAATCTAATATTTTTACCATTGTATGTTACAGACTTCTTTTCCCGGGCTGCTTTCAGGATCTTCTCTTTGTCACTAAGACTTGTAAATTTTACTATTAGGTGACGGGGTGTGGACCTATTCTTATTGATTTTGAGGGGGGTTCTCTGAACCTCCTGGATTTTGATGCTTGTTCCCTTTGCCATATTGGGGAAATTCTCTCCAATAATTCTCTCCAATATACCTTCTGCTCCCCTCTCTGTTTCCTCTTCTTCTGGAATCCCAATTATTCTAATGTTGTTTCGTCTTATGGTGTCACTTATCTCTCGAATTCTCCCCTTTTGGTCCAGTAGCTGTTTGTCCCTCTTTTGCTCAGCTTCTTTATACTCTGTCATTTGGTCTTCTATATCACTAATTCTTTCTTCTGCCTCATTGATCCTAGCAGTGAGAGCCTCCATTTTTTATTGCACCTCATTAATAGCTTTTTTGATTTCAACTTGGTTAGATTTTAGTTCTTTTATTTCTCCAGAAAGGGCTTTTATCTCTCCGGAGAGGGTTTCTCTAATATCTTCCATGCCTTTTTCGAGCCCGGCTAGAATCTTGAGAATCGTCATTCTGAACTCTAGATCTGACATATTACCAATGTCTGTATTGATTAGGTCCCTAGCCTTTGGTACTGCCTCTTGTTCTTTTTTTTGTGGTGAATTTTCCCGCCTTGTCATTTTGTCCAGATAAGAGTATATGAAGGAGCAAGTGAAATACTAAAAGGGTGGCAACAACCCCAGAAAAATATGCTTTAGCCAAATCAGAAGAGATCCCAAATCGTGAGGGGGGAGAAAGGGGATAAAAAGAGGTTCAGAAAGAAGGAAAAAAAAAAAAAAAGAAAGAAAGAAACAATTAAAAAAAGAAAACCAATAAAGAAAAAATATAAAAAGGAAAAAAAAATATATATATATATATTAGATAAACTAGTTAAAAAACATTAAAAAAGGAAAGGGTAAAAGTTAAAAAAATTTAGCAGAAGAAGAAAAATAAATTGAAAAAGAAAAAAAATTAAATTAACTGCAAGGCTGAAGAATCATGGGGAGAAAGCCATGAGTTCCGTGCTTTGCTTTCTCCTCCTTTGGAATTCCGCTGCTCTCCTTGGTATTGAAACTACACTCCTTGGTAGGTGAACTTGGTCCTGGCTGGGCTTCTTGTTGATATTCTGGGGGAGGGGCCTGTTGTAGTGATTCTCAAGTGTCTTTGCCCCAGGCGGAGTTGCATTGCCCTTACTGGGGCGGGTCTGAGTAATCCGCTAGGGTTTGCTTTCGGGAGCTTTTGTTCCCTGAGCGCTTTCCGTAGAGTTCCGGAGGGCGGGGATGAAGATGGTGGCCTCCCGGTCTCCGGCCCGGAGGAGCCGAGAGCCCGGGGCCCCACTCCTCAGTGCGCCCTCAGAAAACAGCGCCGATTTACTCCCGTCACCCTACCTCCGGCCGCGCTCCGAGCTGACCGAGCCTGTGACCGGTTCAAGGTAACCCCGAGCTTAGAGCTTACTCCTCGGCTCTGTCTCTGTAGCCGGCTTCCCTGTTCTAATACCTGTAAGCTCTGTGACCCTCAGACACCCCCGATCCTTCTGTGACCCTGCGGGACCTGAGGCCACGCTGACCCTGCATGGGCTTCACCCCGGTTAAGCCTCTGGAGCGATGTCCCTCAGCGGAACAGACTTTTAAAAGTCCCGATTTTGTGCTCCGTTGCTCCGCTGCTTGCCGGGAGCCGGCCCCTCCCCCCGCGGTCTATCTTCCCGTCGCTTTGGATTCACTTCTCCGCCAGTCCTACCTTTCAGAAGGTGGTTGATTTTCTGTTTCTAGAGTTGCTGTTCTTCTCTTCGATCTCCCGTTGGATTTGTAGGTGTTTGCAGTCTTTAGATAAGCTATCTAGCTGATCTCCGCTACCTGAAGTAGTCTCAGCCTGCTACTTCTCCGCCATCTTGACTCCTCCCTCCTCTTTTTTTATTTTTTAAGATTTATTTATTTATTTATTTATTTGAGAAAGAGAGAGAGAGAGCATATGTGGACAGAGGAGAGGGAGAAGCTGACTCCCTGCTGAGCAGGGAGCTGGATGCACGTCTCCATCCCAGGACCCTGGGATCATGACCTGAGCCAAAGGCAGATGCTTAACTAACTGAGCCTCCTAGGTGCTCCCAGATTCCCCAACTCTTAACATTTCTTTATATTATTTCTGTTTTTGTCTGTCTGCCTGTCTAAAATCATTAGACTTTCCTGAACCATTTGAGAACTACAGATATCATGCCCCATTCCTCCTAAAAACTCAAGTGTCTATTTCCAAAAACAGTGATGCTCCCTGACACGGATATACCTTATAGCTCTCCCAATGAGGAAGTCAACACTGATTGATACGAGTCCACTGACTCCAATCAAATTTTACCCCATGCTCATTTTTCCAAGTGTCCTAAGACTGTCTTTTTTCTTTACTGGTTCAGGTTCCCATCTGTGTACCCATTTGCCATGTCTCTTCAGTCTCCCCCAGTCTGGAGGTATTCTGTAGTCATTCCTGACAGTTTCTAGAGTACAACTTTCATTCCAGCAGGTGATCCTCTAGCTGGATCTATCTAATGGTTACTCATGACCAGACTCTGATAACACTTTCTTGGCAAGAAAAGCACAGAAGTGAAGCATGACATTGAGGCACAAAGTCATTGACACACTTAAGGGTCTTTCTGTCTTTGTCATTTAATGACAGCTCACTGTCCAGTCATTCATTCTTCATGAACTAACTATCCTATTAATCATGAAATCTTAGAAGAGGCAAAAGTGGCTAATAAAAATTTCTAACATGGAAGCAATTGTGCCATATTTCACTTCTCTTCTAAGTTCACTCTTATTTTAAAATTTTCCTTTATTGAAATTCAGTAAATTAACATACAGTGTATTATTAGTTTCAGAGGTAGAGTTCAGTGATTCATCAGTTGCTTATAATACCCAGTGCTCATTACATCACGTGCCCTTCTTGGGGCACCTGGGTGGCTCAGCGGGTTAAAGCCTCTGCCTTCAGCCCAGGTCATGATCTCAGGGTTCTGGGATTGAGCCCCACATCAGGCTCTCTGCTCTGCGGGGAGTCTGCTTCCTCCTCTCTCTGCCTGCCTCTCTACCTACTTGTGATTTCTATCTGTCAAATAAATAAATAAAATTAAAAAAAAAAAGAGTCAGACATCACGTGCCCTTTTTAGTGTCCATCACCCAGTTACCCCATCCCCGCAACCCTGCCCTTCCAGCAACCCTGTTTGTTTTCTATAGTTAAGAGTCTCTTATGGTTTGTCTCCCTCTCTGATTTTGTCTTATTTTATTTTTCCCTCCTTTCCCCTATGGTCCTGTGTTTTGTTTCTTAAATTCCATGTCTGAGCGAAATCATACGATATTTGTCTTTCTCTGACTGACTTATTTCGCTTAGCATAATACCCTCTAGTTCCAGCCACATCATTGCAAATGTCAAGATTTCATTCTTTTTGATGGCTCATTAACATTCCATCATGTGTGTGTGTGTGTCTCTTCTTCTTTATACATTCATCAGTCAGTGGACTGGACCCTTTCCATACTTTGGTTGTGTGGACATGGATGCTATAAACATTGGGATACGGGTGCTTCTTTGGATCACTGTTTGTGTCCTTTGGGTAAATACCTAGTAGTGCAATTGCTGGGTTGTATGGTAGCTCTGTTTTTATTTATTTATTTATTTATCTATTTATTTTTAATTTATTTTCAGCATAACAGTATTCATTGTTTTTGCACCACACCGAGTGCTCCATGCAATCTGTGCCCTCTCTAATACCCACCACCTGGTTCCCCCAACCTCCCACCCCCCCGCCCCTTCAAACACGTCAGATTGTTTTTCAGAGTCCATAGTCTCTCATGGTTCACCTCCCCTTCGAATTTCCCCCAACTCCCTTTTAAATTTTTGAGGAACCTCCATACTGTTTTCCAGAGTAGCTGTACCAGCTTGCATTCCCACCAACAGTGTAAGAGGGTTCCCCTTTCTCCGCATCCTTGCCAACATCTCCTGATTCCTGAGTTGTTAATTTTAGCTGTTCTGACCAGTGTGTGGTATTTCATTGTGGTTTTGATTTGTATTTCTCTGATGCCAAGTGATGTTGAACATTTTTTCATGTGTCTGTTGGCCATTTGTATGTCTTCTTTGGAGAAATGTTTGCTCATGTCCTCTGCCCATTTCTTGACTGGATTTTTTGTTTTGGGGGTGTTGAGTTTGATAAGTTCTTTATGGATCTTGGATTCTGGCCCTTTATCTGACAAGACATTTGCAAATATCTTCTTCCATTCTGTAGGTTGTTTTTGGTTTTGTCGACTTTTTCCTTTGCTGTGTCAAAGCTTTTTATCTTGATGAAGTCCCAGTAGTTCATTTTTGCTTTTGTTTCCCTTGCCTTTGGAGATGTGTCTAGCAAGCAGTTGCTGCAGCCGAGGTCAGGTTGCTGACTGTGTTCTCTTCTAGGATTTTGATGGATTCCTGTCTCACATTTAGGTCTTTGATCCATTTTGAGTTTATTTTTATTTATGGTATAAGAACCTCATACAGGAATTCAGCAAGGTGGCAAGATATAGAATCAATGCACAGAAACCAGTTGCATTTCTATACACTAATTCTGAGACAGAAGAAAGAGAAATTAAGGAATTGATCCCATTTGCAATTGTACCAAGAACCATAAGATACATAGGAATAAGCCAAACCAAATAGGTAAAGGATGTGTACTCTGAAAACTATAGAATACTTATGAAAGAAACTGAGGAAGACACAAAGAAATGGAAAAACATCCATGCTCATGGATTGGGAGAACAAGTATTGTTAAAATATCTATGCTACTCAGAGCAATCTCCATGTTGAGTACAACCCCTATCAAAATACTGACTTTTTTTTCACAGAGCTGGAACAAATAATCCTAAAATTTATATGAAACCAGAAAAGACACCCAATAGCCAGAGGAACATTGAAGAAGAAAACCAAAGCTAGAGGCATCACAGTTCTGGACTTCAGGTTACATTACAAAACTGTAATCATCAAGGCAGTATGGTACTGGCAAAAAAAACAGATCAGTGAAACAGAACAGAGAACCCAGAAATGGACCCTCAACTCTATGGTCAACTAATCTTCAACTAAGCAAGAAAGATTATCCAATGGGACAGTCTCTTCAACAAATGGTGTTGGAAAAATTGGACAGCCACTTACAGAAGAATGAAACTGGACCATTTTTTTACACTTTACATAAAAATAAGTTTACTCTTACTAATGACAACGTAAATATGTGTGTGGTGTTACCACTTAAAAAATGGTGTCTCTATGATTTCTTTTCCTTGGGCTCTTTTTTCCTTTTTTAAACATAGGCACAGCCTAACTAAAGAATAGATTATGTTCCTCAAGCTAAGATTTGGTGTTTGGATTTTGGACCCCGTTTTCTCCTTAAAAGAATTTGGTTAGATGGTTGTTTCCGTTCTAGATTATGCTAAGCAAAGAAATTTACTTAACTTCTAATGTAGCTAATAGAGTAACTTTTGAGATTTTTTTTTAAAGGGAAAATATATTTGAAGAAAACACAGAAACTAATAATTAAGAGCTCCCAAATGCGGCATGGGCTCAGCACCTTTCCCTCAACAGGCCACCTGAGGTCACCTTCTGTTGGACTCCTTGTCTTTGATTCACAGTCTTTTTTTTTTTTTTTTTTTTTGCCCCTGACATTTTTCTTGCAGACTTACATAGTTTTTCTTTTGAACTTTAGTTAATGTTAATTTAGATTAGCAATTTGGCTTCAGTTGAAGCTGGTACTTTGGTGGTGGGGCACAACCTCCTGTGGTTACCCCCACCCCATGGCTAAACCCCCCAAGGGCTCTTTCTGGAACTGGGATGGCTAGTCCCGTTCAGCTGTTTTACCCCCTAGCCCCTTGGTTTTGACTGTTGTTACCTCCCCTGCTGCTCAGTTTCCCTTACCTCTTAACAGGCTTGGGTGTACAGATGTGCAGGGTAAGCTTTGTCCTCTAACTCACTGGCAGCACTCGCCTGAACAACACAAGGTAAGTCTTTATTGTGACTAGCTCCAGGTAGTAGCAGTCAGTGACAAATCATGGTGATGTCACAAAGTTATATAAAGAAACTCCTCCAAATTTGAAGTAGTAGTATTAGGGGACTTGGTCTTCATTAACTGTGAATGGAGTTCGGTGCGCTTTTCAGAGACTTGGCTCTGCCCAGGCTTGTCTGGCTAGGAGCAGAACAAGCCACCAGTCTGCAGTCCAATGTGGATTTGCGAAGTATGTTGTCTTGACCTCGTGGAATCCCCATCTCTCAAATGCCACTATCTCAGAAAAATCTGGCCGTAGTATATTTTACATATTTATCTTGTTTATTGTTTGTTCTTCCCTCTAGAAAGTCAGCTGCCTGACAGCAGAGGTCTTTGTCTGGCTTGTTACCATGTTAGTCTTTAGGCCTAGAACGGTACCTGATTCATCACGGCACTCAAGAAATACTTGTTGAATGAATGAATCTGCTTTCTAGTCCTTTCTTAGTGCCTTTCTCCCATTTACTTTGAAAATCTTGTTCTTTTTGCTTCATACTGGTATCATTTTGCTTTTTAGATTTCCATGGCGACTGCCAAATATTTTTGTGTCTTGAGTTTCAAACAGCTGGCTTTTTCTGCTTTTTGGAAAGACCAGAGAAGCATTCTCACAAAGGTGTAATTTCAAAAGAGATCATGTTCTAAATCCAACTGCCTATTACTTATCAGTGTAACTTATTCATAAAATCTTTTCTTTGTATATTATAGTGAAAAAAAGAGACTGGACCTGGAAAAGAAGCTTTATGAATATAATCAATCTGATGCATACAGGTAAGATGTGACAGTGATAACAGTCTTTAAGCCAGTTGGCGGGTGTTAATCAATAAAAATGTAACCCTAATGTATGTTACAGATACCATAATTGCAGTACTTTTACTGTTCTCTTATGTCTAATGTGTAATCATTTCCAGTAAACACTGAAATTTAATATAACCACTATCAAATGTAGGAATAAATTTTGTTAAAACTTGTGTAAGATAAAAATTGTTTTACTTTCACTGTTTGGTACTTGAGGTATTTCAGGAATCTATTTAGCTTCCTTAGCCGAAGAATAAGATGCATTGTATAGTCTTTTTTTTTTTTTATCACAATTTAAACACATTGAGCCTGCATATTGATTAAGGCATAATGACTGTAGCTGGCTTTTCAACCAACTGTTGAAAGCATGATGTCTCATTTGTTCATGGATATTTGACAATGCCTGTGAAAATTATTATGAGCAATGGATAAAATACTGGTTTATTCTAATATGAGGAGCCAACTTTTAATATTTTTAATTCTGTTTTACAGAAACTGAACTTCATCCTTAAGCCAAGTGTGTGGTATTACCTCCAATGTTATTCATATGAAAAGTTTCTGGCTATGATAGCACTGATTTTGTGATTTAGTCACATGATAATATGAGTGAGAAATGAAAACATGTCATTCAGAAGCGAGAGAAAACCTTAAAACCAAACCGCCCATCAGGTGCATTTGTTTCCTCATATGGTTTTGGGATTCAGTGGACTTCCAAGGATACCAGTCACGGTGGACAGCGATATGTCCCCATTATTTTTAAAAGAGATGAAAAGCCAGTGAGATGGTGCAAGAAATAGCAATGGTTGTGGATGCGATGGCCTCAGAAGTGGGCCCAAGTCTGAGAGCATCTGTGGCAGCTGCCATTTTGTAGCCCTGCAGCTAAGGCGGTGGCCAAAGGGATGGAGACTTTTCCTGCAGCCTATTCCTGGCTTTCTGGGGATCTTTTTCAAGCTATCAGTTGGTCAAGTTGGTTCCCCTCTCTTACTTAGCCTCTCATTTCCTGGAAGACAGAGGGAATGATTTGCTGAAAATGTACTTTTTTGGACTGCCTGACAGAATAAAAATCCAAACTGTCTAACATGGCTGTTTCAATCTTGTCCCTCCTCCCTGTCCAGAAGGCAGAGCCTGAGACAGGGTTTTGTATGTAGATGATAGTTTATTTTAGGAAGTGGTCATATAAAACTGGTGAGCTGAGCTGAGAAGAATGAAGTAGGAGCCAGTCACTGCTGTGGGCATCTGGGGCTCCGTCCTTCCAGACCTTTAGAGGAGGCTTATAGCCTGCTTCTCTGCTCCTCAAGGGAAGGAAGGGGAGCTGTTTACCTGCTGGTAACCCTGCATTGGGCAGGGCTCCCCCAAGGAGTGTTAATGCCTTCTCCCATCCATGTTGCAAACTCAGAGGAATAGCTCTGGGAAAGCAAGATACCAGATGCAGCCAAAACAGGTGCTACCAGGTGGCTGCAGCCATGACTGGCAGAGGAAGAGCTGGGCCTAGAGGATGTGAGGAGGGCCTGCATAGTATCTAGCATGACAGCTTACCAGACCCTCTGTTATCTGCCCCTGGGTAATCTTCATCATCACCCTCTCTTACCAGCCTCCACTGACATGTTACGCAGAATCTTCAGTGTCTGAAGCACAACAGGAGTTTTGTAGTATCGAGTAAGCAAGTGGGCTTTGTTGCTTGGTGCTTCCATTCAGTCTGAGGCCTACCAGCTCGTAGTCATGTGACATTAGGACAGGTCCTTCAACACCTTGTACATCCATTTCGTCATCTGTCACACGGGGGTAATAATAGTTATGAGAACTTAACAGAGCTTTAAAGCAGTGTCTGACCCAGTGTAAGAGGCAGTAATTATTTGTTACTTTGGGCCAATTTTACTGTTGTTCTTCTTAATTATTGCCTTTGCGCTTTCCAACATGCTGTTTTCCCTGCTTTGAGTGTTTCCCCTCATCTTCTCACCCTGGCTTTCCCCAATTTTGGGTTAACTCATCCATCCTTTATCATGTCTAAGCTAAAAATTGATTTCCACTGGGAAGGCCTTCCTGACCCCTTCAGCTAGGTCGGGTTGTCCAGTCTGTAAGAGTGCCTGGTAGTTTCCCTCTTAGCATTCATAACACTGAATTGGACTCTCTAATTTCTTGTTTTCCCTGTTGACTGGCTGAGTGGCTTTCCTAGTCACAGCACTGAATACATGAATGACTACATGGCTAGGCAGGTGACTTCTGTGGTCAGCATTGAAGGGTAATGCGGGGGCAGGAATGAAACTAGACTTTGGGTGAAGAAGGCATGGTTACTGTTGTACCCTCTCCAGCTGTACACTGGCCACCATCAGCAGCTTCACCAAGTGCCTGCCTGTGAAGGACAACGCTTTAGGTTCCACCTGCGTTACTGTCGCTTATGTCACAGGTGGCAGACATGAGCAGCAGTAAAACCAATCTTAAGGTTTTTGTTCGAAGAAAAAATGGGGACAGCCAACCAAAGTCAAAGCACAGAATTATTAGCACAATAAAGAATTTCTTGAAAATTTTTGACCTAAGCTTAGAGGTTTAAGGTCTGTTACTGATTAATTTTTAACATCTCTAGCATCTTTGCAAATCTGTTTTTGAGGGTGAATGTTTTTGTGATTTTCAACTTAGTTTTCCTTTATAGAAGAATGTTGAAAAATTGTGAGCACTGAGTCATATATAGAATTGTCAAGTCACTATATTGTACACCTGAAACTAATACAACACTGTAAGTTAACTATATGGGATTTAAAATAAAAAAAGAATGTTGAATTATTGTATTGAACTAACAACAGAAATGCTTCATACCAGGTACTCTTATCATGTAAAACTTGTGAAGAAGAAAGAACTAGAGCGAGCAATGTTGGTTCTGTGGGAAGAGTAGTGTGCCCTTTGTTCTACACTTTGGATGAGAGTCTCTAAAGGTTTTTTTTTCACAATTTGAGTTAGATTACAGCCCATATATTATCATAAAATATTTTTAAAATATATTGTGATAGTTCCTAATTAAAATTTTTAATATTCTCTAAATGAGAGCCTTTGGGGTATTTTTAAATTTTGGATTAATGTTTATGGATTGTGGTTTATAGTTTTATTCTATTTCCATCTAAGCAGGTAGTTTTGAAATGGTCTGTCATAAGGAGAATGCTAATGGGCTTTTCATCCGACCATGGCCACATAGACGCCGCTCTTGAAATCACATTTAATTTTGAGAAAGAAATCCATATAAATCATTATTGTGTGAATGTTATAATGTAGTCTTGTATACATTTCTCAGGAGAGTTATGCCTGGATGTGATACTCAGTGATGTTGCATTAATTTCTTCTCTCTAAAAATGGATGTACATTCTGCCCTTAGCTTTCCATGTTTGGGTAAAATATCTCCAAATACATTGTCTCATTAACAATTTTGTTAAAGAAAATTCTCCTCCTTTGATTTGCCAGAGTCTAACTGCATTATTTAAAAATTTGCCTTTATTTTTCTAGAGTTAAGCTAAAGTATGTTAAACTAAAGAAATACCTGAAGGAAATATGTGAATCAGAAAAGAAGGCTCATACGCGAAACCGAGAATATTTAAAGCAGTTTGAGCATGTCCAAGCTCATGTTGGACACTTCACCACAAATACAGAGAAGCTTCAAGAACTGAAGGTAACATCTTGTTTTGTGCTATATTTCTTTCTCTGTCTCTCTCTCTCTTTTGCTAAAATTAGAAGGAAGTAATAGCAGTAAATGTCAGATCAGTGGTGGTCACTAATGTTCAGATGTTCATCCGTAAGATTAACTGCACATTTTCTCTGTGGATTACTGTGTGGCCAGATTTTGATTGGGGAACTTGAAATTGCATTTTCTCAGATTTCTGTTTTAGCTGAGGAATTAATGGAATATCTGTACTTTGTTACACTACACTAATAATTACCTTGTGCAGGCACAGGCACTAGCCACTACCTGGCACAGACCTGGCACATGGTATTTGTTGGCCTCATGATTGAATTTGAGTAGCATTAGAGATTCCTCTAGAGACTACCTCCTTTTAATTTTTTTTATGTTTTTTTCTTTTTTCTTTTTTTCTTGATCAACTTTTAAATAAATTTTATTTAAATTCTAGTTAGTGAATGTGCAGTGCAATATTGATTACAGGAGTAGAATTCAGTGATTCATCACTTATATACAACATCCAATGCTCATCACAGCAGGTACCCTCCTTAGTACCCATCATCCATCCAGCCATTCCCCCACCCACCTCCTTCCATCAACCCTCAGTTTGTTCTCTGTTGTTAAGAGTCTCTTATGGGAATAGTGGGAACGAATTAAAAATGAAAGTTGTATCTATGAAAAAAAAAAAAAAAGAGTCTCTTATGGTTTGTTTCCCTCTCTCTTCCCCCCCATCCCCATATGTTCATCTGTTTTGTTTGTTAAATTCCACATGTGAGTGAAATCATAAGGCATTTTTCTTTCTCTATCTGACTTATTTTGCTTCGTAATACATTCTAGCTCCACCTATGTCATTAGAGATGGCAAGATTTCATTCTTTTTGGGGACTACCTCCTTCTTTAAAGGCTTCTTTTTCTGGGGTCTGGTCAGGCAGTGTGTTGGGAAGAGCCTGAGGGTAGAACTGGCCCCGTGGATTTCACCTTTATGCTCCTCCCTGTGTGACCCAGAGCAACTCTTGTCTGTGGCCTTCTCTCATTCTGGGGCCCCATTCCCCTAAGGTACTGGGCAAACTTTGGCTCCACAAATTATGCCAAGTGTGGAGGGCTAGGCCTTTTTTCTCACCATTTGTGCTGGCCAAGGGCTGTTGCTCAGTTTAACCCAATTGAATACCAGTACTTCCCTTTCTTTTTTTCCCTCTAGGAGTTTCCCCTACTGAGCCTTCATTTCAAGTATGCAGAAAAATGAAAAGTATTATTATAACGAACATTCACGCAGTGTTCTGAATGTTTGTGTCCTCCTGAAATTCGTATTTTAAAATCCTAACACCCAAATGTGATGGTATTTGTAGCTGGGGCCTTTGAGAGGTGCTCCTGTCATGAGGGTAGAGGTCCCATGGATGACATAGGATGCCTTCTGAAAGAAGCTCCAGAGAGCTCCCGAGCTCCTTCTACTGTGTGAGGATGCAGTGAGAGGGTGGTGGCTCTGAATGAGGAAGAGGGCCCTCACCAGAATGCAACCACATTGGTGCCTTGAATCTTAAATTTACTAGCCTCCAGCAAAACTGTGAGCAATACATTTCTGATGTTTATAAGTCACCTAGTCAGTGGTGTTTTGTTATGGCTGCCTGAATGGACTAGGGAATCTCACATGCTGTCTACCCAGATGCAATTTTAGTTGTAAATATTTCACCATATTCGTTGTGTGTGTGTGTGTGTGTGTGTATGTATACATATTTTCCTGAGCCATTGAAAGTATGCTGTGGACACCATGACATTTCTCCCTTAAATACTTGAGTGTAGATCTCCTAAGAACAAGGAAAGTCTCCTACATAATCATACTACCTTTATCACACCTAAGAAAATTAATAATACCATTTAATATCTACCTGATATTTAAATTTCTCCAGTTCCCTCCAAAATTCTCTTTATTTTTCCAGACCAGGAGCCAAGTAGGGTTTGCACATTACATTTGGTTATTCTGTCTTTTTTGGTCTGTAAGTCTAATTTAGTCTCCTACTGCTCTTTTTTTCCCCTGTGACACTGGCTTTTTAAAGAAGATAGTCTAATTGCCTATAGAATGATTTGAATTTGACTAGTTTTTCCTTTGAGGTATCATTTAACTGAGAATTTGGATTGGACCAGCACTGCCCAGTAGAACTTTCTGTAGTGGGGCACCTGGGTGGATCAGTGGGTTAAAGCCTCTGCCTTCAGCTCAGGTCATGATCTCAGGGTCCTGGGATCGCGCCCCGCATCGGGCTCTCTGCTCAGCAGGGAGCCTACTTCCTCCTCTCTCTCTGCCTGCCTCTCTGCCTACTTGTGATCTCTGTCTGTCAAATAAATAAATAAATAATCTTCAGAAAAAAAAAGAAAACTTTCTGTAGTGATAGAAATGTTCTCTATCTGTACTGTTGCTGTCTAATACAGTAGCCACTAGCCACACATGGTTACTGAACACTTAAAATTGGCTTGTGACACTGAGGACGAAGATTTTTAAACTTTGTTAATTTTAATTAGTTAAATTTAAGTAGTCATAGCTGAGGTTACATACTTCCTATTGCAGCCTATCAGGAGGCTCATGAGTTGTGATATCAGGTGGTCTGACCCAAGTGAGGTTGAATTTGATGCATTGGTTAAGATGGCAATCTCTAAATCTCTCTCTATTATATAGTACCTTTTTTCCCTTTGCAACTGAACAGATAATCTATGAAGTGATAGTTTGACATCTTGGAAATGTCTTGTTCCTCAACAGCCTTTTACTTAGTGGTTTTAGGATCCATCAGCGAGGCCTGAATCAGTTATGGTGGAGGTTGTGAAATGGTGACTTTCTAATTCAATCTTCTACTTTATTAGCTGGAATTCTTCTATAGAGAAAAGCTTTTTTTGCCTTTTTTTTCTTTTTAAGTATCAACATGGACTTTTAAATTTTTATTTTGTCAGTGTACTATCAGTCACTATAATTAGTGCTTTTGTTGTTCATATTTTCCCAAATTTTGCCTGGGAGAGTCTCTTCAAATTGGCTTCTGTGTCCTTTTGACCTGATCCCATTGATTCTGAGCTTTCTTTGCTTTGGGGCACAAGGTTTACCAGGTTTACCAGATATGTCCCTGCCTCAGACATAGAATTAGCTTCTTTTCCAAGGAGCTGTGGTTCCTTTTAGTGGGGAAGGGTATTTAGAAACCAAGATCTAGAGGTTAGATGTGCTCAAGCAATAGCAAGTGTTAGCTGCAGCAGCACGCCAGGTTTTCTTCTCAACATTCAAAAAGCAGTGGTTAGTATCAACTATGTAAATCTCTTTGCTGTTCAGAGATTCCATAGAGAAAATAAAAGTAGTGGACAAAGCGGGGAATTTTTGCCTTCCCAATGGAAAAAATGAAATAATAGAAATTTGCCTTTTATTTTCACATTGATGCTTTACTTCATTGTTGATTTCATAATATAGCCAAATGTGAGAGGGAGGAATTTGAAAGGGAGAATGATCCTTTGTTAATATTTTCATATCAAGAGCAGTTGAATCTTGGGTAAGAAATGCCTTTTGCAAACAATCTTTGACAGCATAGAAGAGCAGACCATGTAGCTACAATTGGGAAAGATGTGAGTTCCATGGAGAATTGTACTTTGGGAGTCGCCCTGAGTCCAAAGCTGACTGTTTGAACTGTGCCCATGAAGCCAGGTAGTGATATTTGAAACTCAGCCAATGACACCGCTTAACCTCAGCAAACTGTATAGTAGTAAGCAGAGTTTCAGAGAAGGAAATGTTTGTCCTTGCTGTCTTCCCCCTTCCTTTCTGCCTCTTCCTTTTATCCTGGTGTCCAGTGGTAGTCTTAGGAAGGCCAGAACGACTTGTCTCCTCTTAAACCCTTCCTGCTCAGGTATCAGATCTTTACTTCCTCTGCTGCCTCACCACGGGTAAGTCTTAGGAGAGAGGTATTCTGATGGAGGGTATTGCCCAAGCACCCCAAAATGCCAGAGATATTTTCCCTTGAATAGAATAAAGTTAATACAAATGAATTAATAATTGGTAGAGTTCCAGAAAGTGAAACAAAATGAAGCAGTGTGTAAGAAGTGGTCATTTGGCCCAAATTGTATTAAGTGCCTTTCTCCCTCTTTGTAGGACTCTGTCCACTTTATTATATAATGTTAAAATCTTTTAAAATGGGATAAAGGCTAAAAAAATACCCTTTCAACTGATTTTATGAATTATACTCTTTTATTTGGGGCCTGTTATCATTTTCAGGGCTTTTAAAGACTCTTGATCTGTCATGTAGATTTGAAAATATAGTGTTGTGGCAGGTTTGCTACTTGTCAGATAAAGAGGCTGACTAAACTCTGTTCAAGCATATAAATATTAGTAGTAGTGTGAGGATCATGTCCTCTCATTCTTTCTGCCCGTCCTTGAGCCTCTGCTCCCTGCATTAGTGCTTTTGTAGAAGAGCCCCAGTTGGTCCTTAGAGCAGTTTTCCTTGGATGCCCTTTGCCCTTATCTCAAGTTGGATTCTCCTGAAGTGGACCCTGAGACAAGTATTCAAATGTAAGTGGTTTATCTGGGGAGGGATGATCAGTAGGGAGGATCGGTAGGCAGGTAGGCAGATGAGACAGGGAAGGACAGGTGGCTGGAACAGGGTGTATCACTAAGCCAACTACTGTAGTTGGTATCTGGAACTTAACCCCACAGGGAAACCCTGGCGAGTGGTTCAGAGCATTTGGAATATGCACACATGGCTCCTGAGTATCACTGATTAAGGACTGATGGGGAAGAGAAGCAGTGAGGGGAAATTAACTGTGAGCTCCTTGGGCACAGAAACAGAGATGTTGGGACTTAGGCACACCGAAAAGTGTCCCACGGGCATGTGTGGAGCTTGGCCAGCTCTGTTTCAGCCTGCCCTATTCAAGTGCCAGTCATGGGACTGGCATATCAGGGCATTCAAGGGGGAGTCCGCGGTTGAGGAGAGTCATCATCTGGTTCCGTCTCTCATCTGCTTGAAAGCCTTGAGTGCTTGCTCAGCCTTTTATGACAAAGCCCAGATGCTGCTCTCTGCCTGCATACCATCCTGCAGCTCAATCTTATGACCCTTAAGACATGAGCACATGCACGCGTGTGCACACACACGTTTCTTCTTGCTGTCCCTCTCACACAAATACACAGACATGTGCACACTTTCTCTTCCCCATGAACCCCCCTCCACCTCCTTCCTCTATCCCCATCTCTGCCTCCTATCTCTGCTCGCTCCCCTCCCCACACGCAGCTCTGCCCACTCCTGTCCCTCCATACCCCCCATGCAATCCCTCACCCCCATGTCTTCCCACCATTCCTCTCCATCTTTATCTCCCACACATGTGTGCTTTCTCTCTCTCTCTTACACACATGTACTCACTCACACATACCCACTGAATTTTAAACATACTGAGCACTGTATTTCCTTGAAAGCACTGCATTATCTTCTATCTTCTTCAAGTAGAAGGCCTCTTCCCTTCTGTCCTGTCTTATGTCTGTGCAATAATTATCTCTGTAAGTACTTCCTTCGTGGGATTGTTTACATGTTTTCCCACCTCACTGTGGGCTCCTCATCTTATTTTTATTTTAATGCTGTCAGTATCTGACCTAGAATGTGGCACATAATAAGCACTCAGCGTTGAGGAGCACCTCCCTAGACTTGAAGCACTCAGTGAGCATTGAGACTCCCCCACCTTGACTGAAAATTGATTCTTCTGTATTTTTCATCTTTCTCTCTTATGGACCATGAACAACTAAGGGAGAGCTAATATGGTATTGGTTCTGTCCTGTGTTATACCTTCCCAGGAACATTTCTGTTTAATAGTAGAAGCACTCTAAAGACATATATCACCATTTAAAGATGTGATTCTTGTTAAAAAATCAGTTCTTAGGTGACATGTGCATACTGGGGATAAAGTTTGAAGAGAACAAATCTTTGCACTCTCATTTGATTCCTACTGAGCATTGTAACAACCACTGTCGACAGGGCATGGCCTTCAGGCTCCTGGAAAACAGCCTGTAGTTTATCCTGTCTTTTATCAACCAGAGTGTCTTACTTGTTAATACGCATTGGTTGCATATAAGTAAGTGTTCCTCTGTACCTTTTTGTAAGAACTCCGCATTTACGAGGAAGCCCATATACTGGGAAAAAAAAAAAAAAAAAAACAGAAGAGAAAACAAAAGATTGTGAATCGTAGTCCTGAGGGTCAAATCAGACAAGTTTGTGTAACTCTCTGTATCCATTTTTTTTTTTTTTCCAACTCTAACATGAGGAACCTGGGCCAGTAGATTTTAAATGTCTGCTCAGTTCTGTAACCAAGAATATTTACATAATCCCAAAGACCACTGAAAAAAGGAAGCCTGTTTAAATAAAAGGTAGTGGTGGCACTTTCAGGGAAGTGCTAATGTGATGAGGATAAACTGAAGTAATTGGGGATACAGAAGAAAAGAAGGAAAGAATGGAAAATGAGACCTGTCATGAGCATGAATACATATCCTAGAGACCTGAAAGACCCGCCAGGACCTCCGTCTCCTCTTCCCACCACCCCAGACCATCACCAACAGATTTCATCAGTTGAGCTGAGATGAAATGTATTACACACAGTAAGGAAGTGAATAAAAAAGTCCTCTTAAATGGAGGTGGGTAGCATCCAGCCCAGTGCTGTGAAACAAGATGGTAACGGACAGAAAAAGTTACCTGATACATTGATCCGTGCTCTTGGTTTTATTAAAACAGATTTCTGTAGGGGAATTGGGGGAAGAGGGGACTGTCCTTAGAGAGGCTGTGGATTGGCAGATGCTACCTGGACATGAGAACTTTGGCCCCCAAAGCAGCAAATCTGACAGTGAAGAATCTAGGCCACACAAAGGAGGAAACAGGAACCTGATGCAGCACCAGACAGAAAAGATGCAATAGAAGCCCTGATGTATTTTGGAAATATAATGGGACCTGATCAGAGAAGAAATAGGGACTAAAACATGAAAGACTGTTGGTTGGAAAACTAGGACACATGCTATACTGTCTCATCAGACACTGTTAGCTGTGGAAGCTTTGGAAAGATTCATCTATACAGATTTCCAAACTTCAAAAACTTTTAAACATAGTACAGCCTTTTTTTAATTTGCAGATAGATTAGGAGGTGGGGCTTGAAAACCCTTGCTCTCCAGTGTTCAGAAGGTAGATTTGGTGGATAGTAACAAAATGTCCTATATAAATAAAAGGCAAAGAAAGGGAGCATTTGTAGGTGCAAGTCTGTGGTCCTAGGGGATGTAGAGTTAGAGTTTGTATCAGTTATCTATTTATCATAGCAACTTTTGATCTCAAATACATTGTTCATTTTTTATTTGCCTCACTAATTTAGAAAAGTACCTATAATTCTGTAAATTTTTTGGAATGCCTGAGAACAATGTAAATTGGACTTAGTGAAGAGAATTGCCTTGTTGTTCTTTATAAAGCCCGAATGCAGTTATCAGTTTTTGCTGCAGCCAAATGAATTAAATAAAACTCACATGTTTCCATGAGAAAGTACTCTGCCTTTGGAAGTTATGGCTCTGAAATGATCCCATAACAAGGAAATCACATACAATGCCTGTTGCATGTTTATAACTGATCTCAAAGAACCTAAGAAAATATTTGTAGCCACAGGAATGAAGAATTTTTGTTTAACCTCTAATTAGTTAATAAAGCTTGATGTTTATTTTGTTTATTTTGTAATCCACCCCCATCCCTTTTTAAAGATACTTTCCCTTAGATTCTGTAAAGTATGCCTGTTGAAAGCTCTTGGGGTTAAAAAATAAATATCTCTGAGTCCAAAGGAGTAGATATAGAACAGAGAGACATAAATTGTATTATCTTAATTGCCTTATTTCTTTATCCTTTCTTGGTTTATCGTATGTACAGCCTTATAAAACTTTTATTTAATTAGGAATCTCTTCAGATTATTACTGTCATCTATCATGTGAATATCATTCTGAGAGAGAAAAAAATTCCCTGCTTAACTGTTATTAGAAATGGACCAGCGTATAATACCCTTTAAGATATTTTGAAGGAAACAAATCACTTTCATCACTGTTTCTTTCTATGTCAAAACAAAGCTGAGGCCAATTTCATGTTCACACTGAGAACTAAGGAAACAGTTTTCTAATTTGATTATCTCACAGGTGTATTTTCTTTTTCTCTCATAGTTGTATTTCTAATTGCAGTGCATCACGGCCTAATTTAGAAAATGTTTTGATACTTATCTGTGATGGACCACCATCAGTGAATTTCTTAAGGCCTTAATTACTAACATGCTGAATCAAAGCCTTGCTTTTAAGAAAAAGTCATTTTATGATGGAATCACTTTCATCAATTATAATGTGATAATGAAGAGACATCTTTATGTAGTTATTAGTGCCAGAGCAAACTTCATTCCTATGGTGCTGATCATTGATGTCTACTGTATATTTTTATTCATAGAAAATAGAATTCATTTCAAGTTGATGATCTAGCAAATAATATACTCTGTTGCTGTGACTATTAGGACCATGATGCTAATGTAGATATCATACAGATAAGAAGTCAGTAGGATTGATTTCTTTCCCTATAGGACAAAAGTTTTCAGAGTAAACACTGTCTAATGCTTTTATAATAAGGTAACTGGATTTTTCCTGAGGGCTTAAAGTGCCAAGGTTTTATTCCCTGCGTTGAAGAAAGACAGTGAGAATACGTCAAATCTTATTTAAGAACGTACTGCATTTTATAGAACTCAACTTTTGACATTTTATTTGTGAAATCATCTATTTTCTAAGATAAGTTGAATTTCTTGGCGACATCAGCTTTTACTTTCTACTTCAATGTTCTTTTTATGCTCTAAAGACAGAAAACTATAGGTGGATACTGGTTGTCATAAGAGCCACCACAAAACCAAAACTTTGTTTATGTTTAGAATGAATATGAGGCTCAAATGAAGAAGGTGCAGCTGCTGTCAAAAGAGAGCCCAGGAACCAGAGGAGAACCAAAAGATGAAGACAGAAGAAAGGTAATAAGTTAAAATAATAAACCTTTGTTGACAGAGGATTTCTGCAGTATTCCTCTTTTACAGTAGTGTTTAAAATAAAATCATCTTATTATAAAGATCTTTTTGATTAACGCTTAAGTATTATTTAAAGACTTTTCCTTATAGAGTATTGCCTTAATGTCTAATTCAATTAAATGTGCTGAAAGGCCGTCACGGCGGGATTAAAAGAGACAGATTCCCAGGAAAACCTTAGAGTTGTTAGCAGGTGAAATTATGTTTGTCTTAAGAATGCTTTTTAGCCGCTTTTTTTTTCTTAGTTCCAGAAATATTTTAAGTAAAAGGTAAACAAAATGCTGCCTTTTGCTTTCCTTCTTTGTATATATAATTTTGTACATTTTAACCTTTTCACAGAGGAAGTGGAAAGAAAAGATTGCATATCTAAGCAACAGACAAAAAGACTGGCAAGGAATACTTAAATAAATTCTGCTGTGTATCTGCCGTAATGCAGGCTTCTAATCCTGCACCCTATCTCCATATAAATGATTCTGTTCAAGACCATAGATGTTTTCTTCACTAAAAGCAGTAAAGCTCTTTTAGATGAAATGTCTAAAAACATCTTGTAATAACTTGGAGCATGCTGGCAAGAGTAGTCACTTGTGACTATGTGTGAAACCCCCTCAGCCAGTTGATATTGTAATAAGCAAAAATGGTAGCATCACTCCATTATTCAGAGCAGCCAACAGCATGCTTGTTCCTTAGGCTGCAGCATTCATTAAGAAAAGCTTACTGGGCTGAAAGCTGGAAACAGATGATAACGGGATATGATTTTCATATTTAATGCTTTCCTTGGAAGAGTATGTGTGCTACAGATTGATAGAAGAACCAACTGCTACTTTACTAAAAGACTTTCAGGTTTGCCCTATAGCTACCGATGGAATCATTCAGCCAAGAAATTAACTTTTTCTCCTTTTACCTGCTTTATATATCTGCTAAGCAGGCTGCCTGGCTGCCAGTAAATGTTATTATGCAGTTAACTGTTTGGTATTTAAGACTCTTATCAGAAAAGAAACAGAGGCCACACTATTTTGTTTTTATAGTAGGAGGAAGGTTTTAGTTTTCCTTTTTTCCATGCATTAGCAGGCATTAATCTGAGTTTATAGGAAGTTTTAGTTTTCCTTCCCAAAGATTAAAAAGTTAAAAAACCTAGAATTTAGAGCATTCTTTAAACCATAAGATACAAAACACCAAATCCCAGCAACCTTGACCTATATAAAAAGGCCTTTAATGATAAATGATTTCTGTGCCATTAGATGTGCACCAAATGTGGTATGATGTGATAGACTTCTAAGTCATTCAGGCAGTTTTTCTGTTTGACATTGGGTCATGAAATAATTGGTGTGTTTTTAATCTATAAACTGGTTTGTTCTTTCTAGGCCATTCCTGATAAACGCATTCTTAGTACAGCAGTGTCAATGGTACTTAAGTAAAATGGTAGACTTTTTTTTTCTATTTACACTACTGATTCCTTACCTTACATACAGTTATGTAGTCTCCTTTTAAGTTATATTTAAAATTAGGACAAGAGACATGCACCTGACAACCCCTTAAAGATGTTACATATAATAATTAGAAGAGAAGTAGTTCCCTTTATACTAAAAAGTGTCATCTCCTTAAAAGCTTTGATTGTTGACTGTACGTAAGAATCACTTAGGTAACATTTTGAGAAATTTATATCTTGCCTTTTTCAATTTACTATTGATGTTCCATCAATTAAAAGGTAAATACATTTCAGTAAAATGATGTGTTACTCCTTCTTCTATACTAATTCCAGAACAGTTCCTTATCATATGAGCTACTTCCCCCCACCCACCCCAGTGGAAATCCACACATCTCTTCTTTAGACAGTCAAATGAATTCGTCTGTTCCCAGAGTTGTCAGTCTTTGGGGATGGGCTGGAAGCACACAGTATAGTGTCACTGGTTAAAGTCAATAAACAGGTTTTGAGCAAGAGATTTGTGTGAGGAGCCACGGTAGATCCCCCTATGAATTCCACAGTGTTTCCCTTCAAGGAGATGTCCTTTCTACGGCACAGGGTAGTATGTGATAAAGGCCAGTGACATGAGGTAGGCATGTGCTTCATGAAGAAATAAAGGTATGCTTCCACTGACATGAGTAGCCCAAGGCTTGGTGGAGGAGGTGGTGATTGGCCTACTGTGCAGGATGGGAAGGATGTCAGTCAGTGGGAATATGGTAGACATTCTAAGCTTCGGAGATGTTATAAGTAAAGGAGCAGGAGCAGGAAAGCCCAGTGGTTAGTTGTTTGGCCTGGCTAACATCTAATGTTCTTGTAGAGAAGTGGTAGACAATGAACTTGGAAAGTTACATTATGGAGCTAAATATATTTCAGTAAAATCATGAATTAGGTCATCCTTCATACACTATTTCAAGAATAATTCTTTATCATATGAGTTACATTTTTTTTTCCCAGTGGAAATATCTCTTCTTTAGACAGTCACATGAGTTTGTCTCTGTTCCCAAAGTTGTCCATCTTCAGGGACTGGCAGTTAATTATTATTTGTACCAGGTTAAGGATTGAGATTTCCTCTTAGAATTGTGTATATGTGTACGTGGGAGTAGGTGTGTGTGTCTGTCTGTGTGTGTTGTGGGCAGGTGAAGGCAGGACTTGTGGACAGAGCAGTGTCATTCCCAGTGCGCAGGTGAGGGAAGATGCCAGCCGTGCAGGAGGTACTAGGGGAAGGAGTTGGTAGAACTGAAGAAATTAGGGTTTGTTCAGACAGGAAGAGTTAAGAGTTGAAATTGGGGCTACCACTGAAGTGGAAAGCACTAATGAAGGGGAGAGGATTTATCAAATCGGTGATAATTCTGAATTATAAAAAAGGTATGTCTTTTAGATGGTTGTGTACCTTTCAACCATCGGAGTAACTTGGATATTCTACTAAGAAAAGTCATGAAGTAGTGGTTGTCCATCTTCTCAAGGTAAAACTCTAGCTCAGTTTCATACTAAGACATCCAAAGTCTTGATGCATCCAGTGGCTGTTCTTCAGGGTCATGTGTTCTCTCTCTCTCTCTTTTTTTTTTTTTTTTTTAAGATTTTGTTTATTTATTTGACAGAGAGACAGTGAGAGAGAGAGAACACAAGCAGGAGGAGTGGGAGAGTGAGAAGCAGGCTCCCCGCAGAGCAGGGAGCCTGACGTGGGGCTCTACCCTGGGACCCTGGGATCATGACCTGAGCCAAAGGCAGAAGCTTAATGACCGAGCCACCCAGGCAACCCTGGGTCATGCATTCTCTTAAGAGAATTAGTGATTGGTCTACTCATTCCCCAAACTTGTTACCAGTATTAGTTTACTTAGCAAACTTTTGTTTCTTGGTTAACAGCAAAAAGACAAATTTCAAGTCCCCATTTGAATCCTCACAGATTTTACTATAATTTAATAATCCTTTTCCTGTATTATACATTGCATTTTTTTAGTTTTTTGGGGGGTAAATTCTAATTCTGTTGGTCTTGAGGCATGTTCTTATTGCTCAGTTTCTTTTTTTAAAAAAGATTTTATTAATTTATTTGACAGAGAGAGATCACAAATAGGCAGAGAGGCAGGCAGAGCAGGGTGGGGGGGGGGAGCAGGCTCCTTGCTGAGCAGAGAGCCCAATGTGGGGCTTGATCCCAGGACCCCGAGATCATGACCTGAGCTGAAGGCAGAGGCTTAACCCACTGAGCCACCCAAGTGCCCCTCTAGTTGCTCAGTTTTTCTTATGAGTGGTGACCAAAGAATATACATAAAAACACATTATACCATGAGAGATGGAGATGGCATTTATGAATATAAATTCAAGTATAAATTTGGGGTTGTGAAGTTTCTTTGAGCTATTGTCCTATGAAACATATTCTACTAAAAGTAGACATGAACTGAATACTTCACAGCAGGATTATACTATGCATGGCCTGGGTGGAGAGACATGGAGGACCAGGAAATTTCATCATAGGGCGTAAGTTCAAATTGGGAAGTTCCATTTCACCATTGTAAACCTTCCTGCAAGGGTCATATGGAGAAATGGTTATACAGGTTGTTACTTCTACTTCTGATACTAATAATAACAATGGGTAATGATCATTGCACACTTACTCTGTGCCAGCTGCTAAATGAAGCACTTTATATTCATCAGCTCATTTAATCTTCTCAACAATCCTGGAAGTAGATGCTGTTGTTGTCTTCATTTTATGGGAAGTCTCAGAGAGGTTAATTAACTTGCCTAAGACTTCACAGTGAGGTGGAGCCACAACTCAAAACCAGACCATTTTGCTTTGGCATCCATGCTATTAGCTATCTTGCTGTCCCGTCATCTAGGTTGGTATGGGTGAGATGCTCTTCCAAAGTTGGGAGAAATTCCTGAACCAGATGAAAACACCCTAACCACATCACGCAAAATATTTCAGTTACCCGTTTAGATGCTGTATCTGTACCTAACCTTGGGAGAGTAAAATGGTCTCAATATTCCAGCTGCATCAGGTGAGCCAAGGAAAGCGGAGTGCCTGTCTTTGAACTGTTCATGTTTCCATTAAAAGGAGCATCTGCTTGAGTTGGCTTGGTGGAGCTCTACTGAAGAAGAACTTCCAAGTCAGAAGACAGATGTGCACCTGGTACCATGTTGGAGCCATGTCAGGAGAGGTGGTGGAGCTGTGGTTGGGAGCAGCCCTGCTGCAGGGGAGGCACCAGACAGGGAAGGCGCCCCCATGTTTCATAGTGGGAATGGTTCCACTCCCAGAGGGCAGACTGCAGCTCCCGGGATCTGAGCAGTTTTTATAAGACCAGGGCAGCCACTGTGGGGCCTGGGCTCATCTCCAAGGGGTAAAGTGATCAGTGTCATGGAGGAGACCACGATTGAAATAAACTTCATGGCAAGGGGAAAGGCATCATAAGACTATCCCGAAGTACCCATATTTAAAGAGGAAATAACTTAGGTTGGAATCTCCTGGAAGCAGATCCTGAGATAAGGATTGGAATGTAGGTGGATTATTTGGGAGGTGGTCCCAAGAACCTCAGATAGAGGAGAGAGGAAAGCCACACGGCTAGTGGTATGTGACTGAGTAGGTTATCACTATGAGCAACTGGAACTTGGTCCCATCAATGAAGCTTGGACGACTGTGTTGCATACACCTCAATGTCTTTACACCTGGGAGCAGGAAAGAGAGGGGTTTATTCCTTAATGCCTCTCTGTCACTGACTGAATGTTGTGTCTGGCTCCTCTCCTGGCTGCTGTACCTCAGTGAGGGGAGCTCCCAGCCCAGGAGGAGCTGTGGGCATGTACTAGGATGGTGAAGTTCCTGCGGAAACAAGTCTGGCCCTGTCATATCTGCTACTGGAAAGAGCAGTGCAGGGAAGGGGATAAAAGGGTTGGGTTATTGCTCTAATTTATCTATATAAGCCCCAATTTCTTATCCTTAGGGGCCCACAGTGCTTCGTTCACCAGCAGTCTCCTTGAACCACTGCTCAATTAGAAAGAGTGCAAGAATCTCTAAAAAGTAGGGCACTGAGTGCTTGCCCAGGTTTGTTGTACCTTGTTTGGGATGGTGACCCACCCTCAGCTCTTGCCATCATCAAAGTTGTGACTTTATTTGACCTAGGGCAATGACAAGTCCAAATGTTTTCAGCTGGACTTCTTCGATCTGAATAGTTTTTTATTTGTATGTGTTTCTAGTCGTAAAATAATTAACAATTAAACTGAATTACACAAATAGTTTTTTCAAATCCTGGCCCTAAAACTAGATATGCAGATCTTTTTTCAGGAGAGGCTAGAAATGCTCTTCTCTCCAGGCTTACTAGACTCTGAGCTCCTGCACTTTAGAGTCTAGACCCCATCCACTACTCTACCTAGTGAGTGGTAGCAGCCTGCCAGTTCACAGTGAGAAACAGGAGAGAGACAATTCTCCTTGCACAAGATGTGTGCCCCATTCCACTGGATTTCAAAGACAGGTAAAGTTTGAACTCTCCATATCCTACTTTTTTTGAGGATACCTCCCAAGTGGGCAATATGGCTCAGATTAACAGCTAACACTTACATTGGTCTTACTTTCAGGGGCTGTTCTAAGAATTTATATTATATGTCTATAAATATATGTGAATATACAGACATACACATACTCATTACAACAACTTTACAAAGTAAGGTTTATTTTTTAACTTTTTTAAAAGATTTTTAATTTTATTTATTTGGCAGAGAGAGATCACAAGTAGGCAGAGAGGCAGGCAGAGGGGGAGGGGGGAACAGGCACCCTGCTAAGCAGAGAGCCCGATACGGGGCTCGATCCCAGGACCCCGAGATCGTGACCTGAGCTGAAGGCAGAGGCTTTAACCCACTGAGCCACCCAGGTACCCCAAGATTTATTTTTATACCCATTTTACAGGTTAGGAGATGGAGGCCCCCCAAAATTAAGGATCACTTAACTGGTCAGTGGCAGAGCCTTAACTAATAAATATATCAACTTGCTTCTCAGTTACTGGAAGAAAGGTTTCACTTAGGACAATGGGGGAAAAAAGCCTCTCTAGGAGGGACTTAGCCTCTTTCTCACAGTCAAGAATGAAAATAGCCATATTTTTTAAACTCTCCTTTTGTGGAGACATTTGGCTACACAACTATCTTCCTTTGCTCTCTCTGTGGTATAATTATGTGACAAGTGTGTTATATGTCAAAGGCTTTTACAAGTAAGAAAAGTGCACATATATGTACATATCTTGTGGAGTGACAGAGAAAAGAAAAAGTAAAGGAAACAGGGAAAAGGAAACATAAGTTGACTTAGCAAGAGGAAGATAAATTTTTGCGGAAAACAGTTTCTTTTCTCCCTTTGATAGTACAAGGGATTACAGAAATCTCCACAGGAGAACAAATACTGACTTCTTATTCTTTAAAAGATTTTCCAAACTTCATATACTTATATTCTATGAAATACTGTGTTATTAGAAAAAATAGTCTTTTTCATGTAGTCTGAAAAAAATGAATCAACGCTACAACTTTTTTGGAAAGGAACCTGGCAGTAATTATCACAATTAAATATATAGTTGACCTTGAACAACATGGCTTTGAGTTGTACAAGTCCACTTATATGCAGATTTTTAAAAATAAATTTATGTACAGTACTATAAATGTACTTTCCTTGTGATTTTCTTTTCTCTGACCTGTGTTATTTTAACAATACAGCATATAACACATGTAACATACAAACATATGTGTTAATCTACTGTTTATGTTATAGAAAAGGCTTCTGGTCAGTAGTCAGTCAATATTAGTTTAGTGTTAGTAGTCTAGTAGTCTAGTCTAGTAATCTAGTCAGTACAAGTAGTTAAAGTTTTGAGTGAGTCAGAAGTTATATACAGATTTTTGACTATGCAGGGGGTTGGCTGTACACATATGCTTTTTGCCAGCCATCCAACTTTTGGTAATCTATCCTCAAGAAATAGAAGCTCTAGGGGCACTTGGGTGATTCAGCTGGTTAAACATCTGACTAGTGATTTCTGCTCAGATCATGATCTCATGGGTCATGGGATTCAGCCCCGAGTTGGCCTCTGTGCTCAGCAAGGAGTTTGCTTGAGAATCTCTCTCTCCCTCTTCCTCTGCCTCTCCCACACTGCTTGCATGCACACGTGCTCTCGCTCTCAAATAAATTAATTTAAAAAAGAAATAGAAGCTCTAGTTCATTTAATAATGCTAAGACAGTAAAAAAAAAAAAAAAAAAAAAAGATTGAGGAAGGGATGAGCGTTTTAGGAAGAAAGACCCTGCCTGTGGATGGGATTGCTCTTTTAATTGTAGTGTGTGAGTTGCCTCTGTCCTCACTCACATCTCTCAAAATTAGAAACTGGAGGTGGCACTCTGCCTTTCTAATGTAGTTCTGCACATTTCTTTTTGAACAGGAACCTCTAAGAAACACAGTTATATCTTGAGCCACCCTGTATGGGCAAATACAGGGCATATTACGAAAGGGCTATTGTCTTGATATTCTCAGATACTTGTTAAGCTTCTCTTCTTGAAAATCATTGCTTTGTACTGTTTTATTCAAGGCACTTGTGTAGGCCTGCAGATAATGGGGGAAAGGATGGTGCTGGTGTGTGTATTTTTTGAAGATCAGCGATTGGTAGCATTTAGGAATGCTAAATTTTGGTTGAAGTTTCTGTCTGCTTTTCTCCTACTTTTCCCATTTACTGTACATAGACTCGATTTATTTTTTAGGCAGAGGTTCCATTTAGAGTCTATTTTAGTACGTCTGATTTTGTACTGGTTGAATTTAGTAGGAAATTAGTTGTAGACTTATAATTTATTATTAGAGATTTTTGTATTTGTTTTTCAAAAAAGCTGTGGTTCAGGAACACAGTTTGAGTCTCACTGATTTCATTTAGTCTCACTTATTGTAGCACAAGAGATGGGCATTGAAGTCCTCCTGTGAAGGTCTGAATCCTGTGATCAAGAGCAAATTGTTCAACCTTGCTAACTTAGTCCCATAAGAGCAGGGAAATGGTAATCATTGTTGTGAGGATGAAAAAAGGTAATGAATAGAAATCTGCTTGACACCCAGTAAGTGCTTGACAAATGTTCACTGATCCTGCTACCGCTCTCACCATTGTCCCCATCATCTCCATCTTTGGTCTCCACCAGGCTAGCCATTATTTTGTACTGACTTCTTGCCACTCATCTAGGATGCTGTAGACACCAGATCTGGGGATGGAGAGGCTACCTATGAATTAAAGAAATGGGGACATAAAGACACTGGGGGATGACAACTTGTAATCAATTGATGTTGTAGTAGTGATTTGCCCAACAAAATTACTTACAGAACATACCTTTGAAGCCCAAATTTAATGGATCCATTTTAAAATTAAGACAGTTCCAACAACTACTAGATTTAATGGCTAGAGATGCCTCTTTGTGGCCTGTTATAAAAATTTGATTGTGCCTATAATTTATCACAGTGGCAAAATGAAAGAAATGGTAAGTATTGGCATGATGTCTTAGGTTAGGTGACCATAACAAAATGTCACAGACTGGGGCTTTAATAATAGAAATTCATTTTCAGGTGCCTGGGTGGCTCAGTTGTTGGGCGTCTGCCTTCGGCTCAGGTCATGATCCCAGGGACCTGGAAAAGAGCCCTGCATTGGGCTCCCTGCTCAGCGGAGATCCTCCTTCACTCTCTCCCACTCTCCCTGCCTGTGTTCCTTCTCTCATTGTCTCTCTCTCTGTCAAAAAATAAATAAAATCTTTAAAAAAATTATTTTCTCACAATTCTGGAAGCTGAAAGTCTAGGGTCAGGGTGCCAGCAGAGTTGGTTTCTGATAGGGCCTCTCTCTCTTTGGGTTGCAGATGACTGCCCCTTTTCTGTGTCCTCACATAGCCTCTCTACTTTGTGCATTTGTGTGGAGAAGGATCTCTGGTATCTCCTCCTCTTACAAGGACACATCCTATTGGATTAGTGCCCTGCCTTATGAACTCATTTAACCTTAATCACCCTTACCTTAAAGGTCCCATCTTTGAATAGTCACACTGGGAATTAGGGCTTCAACATAAGAATTTGGGGAGGGGGACACGCAATTCTGTTTATAACACATAGTAAAGTAAAATAGTTCCTTCAGGATTGTTATTTGTACATTTTAAAAAAGGTTTTATTTGAGAGAGTGAGTAAGAGAGAAAGCACATGAGCAGGGGCAGAGGTTCAGGGAGAAGCAGATTCCTCTGCTGAGTAGGGAGCCCAACGTGGGACTTGATCCCAGTACCCTGGGATCATGGCCTGAGCCAAAGGCAGATGCTTAACCAACTGAGCCACCCAGGCGTCCCTGTATGTAAATTTGTATTAAGGGATTTTTAAAAATCTCAGTGTGACTGGGACGCCCGGGTGGCTCAGTCAGGTAAGTGCCTGCCTTTAACTCAGGTCATGATCCCAGGGTCCTGGGATCAAGTTGCGTGTCTGGCTCCTTGCTCATCAGGGAACCTGCTTCTCCCTCTGCCTGCTGTTCCCCCTGCTTGTGCGCTCGCTCTCGCCCTCTCTGTCTGATAAATGAATAAATATAATCTTTAAAAAGAAATCCCAATGTGGAGTGCCTGGGTGGCTCAGTGGGTTAAGCTTCTGCCTTCGGCTCAGGTCATGGTCTCGGGGTCCTGGGATGGAGCCCTGTATCAGGCACTCTGCTCAGCAGGGAGCCTGCTTACTCTCTCCCCTCCCCCGTCCCCAGTGCTTTGCCTACTTGTGATCTCTCTCTTTCTCTCTGTCAAATAAATGAAATCTTTTTTAAAAATCTCAATATGACTTAAAGATTTGCTTACATAGAAATTAAAAGTATCACTGTACTGTGCGAAAGCTGGAAATTGGTCTGATAGCTCCATTTTCATTCTGCATTCATCCTGATACTTCTCAGTTGCCTCATCTATGAAAAAAATAATAATATAGTAAGAAAAAAATTAAGATTTTCTCAGCATTTTATAAGATGTGAAGTATAACATAAATATATTTTTTTAAATACAATAATGGTTAAGATCTACCTGCTTTGAGTACTGTATTTAGTAATTATTAACTAAGTCATCATTATAATAATTCATTTAAAATTTTTTAATTTAAATTCAACTTAGTTAACATGTAGTATATTATTAGTTTCAGGGGTAGAATTAATGTGATTCATCAGTTGCACATGCCACCCAGTGTTCATTCCATCAAGTGCCCTCCTTAATGCCCATCACCCAGTTACCCCCATCCCCCACCCACCTCCCCTCCAACAATCCTGTTATGGTTTGCCTTCCTGTTTTAATCTTACTTTATTTTTCATCATTACAATAATTCTAAAGTTGTTGATCTCTCCCTGTATATGCCCCTCCCATTACCCCCAGCAAAGATGAAGTCCTGGTTTAAATGTTACCTACTGTTCACTCATGAGTATTTTCAGCCATATTCATTTGTTTTGCTATCACTTTCTGCAACTCCTAAAATTTTTAGAGAAACTACAGGTGTATAGAGATTTACCTCAAGCACTAAGCTACAGAAAGTAATAGGAAGGCAGAGAAACTTTGATCATTATGTCAGATCCTTAAATACTGATACACGCCCCTTCTTTTGGCATTAATGTCTCTCTCTCAAAAACTTTTCAGTTCCTAATATTATTCCAGTGTCAACAATGTGAAGCACAGCATTCTCTCTTCAGCTTCCCTGGCTTAGAAAATGCTTGTGAGACACATAACAATGTCAGAATTTTAAGATTAAAGACCACCCTATTTCCTGTTGCTAAGCAAACAAAATGACAGACTATTTTAAAAAAGAAAAGAGGCACCTGTCTCAATGCCTGATCTCAGCGAACGGGAAAGCTGCCAACATGCGGAAGCACAGCTTGTATTTTCCTGGAGCCACTATTTTACTTTGCAAATGCTGAGCCAGTTCAAATGTAAGGTTGCCTAATAGCAAGCAGCAGTTAATTTTTACAGGTTTCTTGTAATTTTTTTTTGTTATAAAAGTTTGCATAATCGCTGGTAGAAATGTAAAATGGTGCAGTAGATAAGTGGTTGCCCAGGGCTGGGGACTGGTCAGGGAGAATGGGGAGTGATTGCTAAAGGGTACAGGGTTTCCTTTGGGAATGATGAAATGTTCTAAAATTGATTGTGATGGCTACACACCTGTGATTATATGGAAACCCCTGAATTGTATGCTTTAATAAAAGGATGAGTTTTATGGTCTGTGAATTATAGTTCAATAAACTTATTTTTAATGGTTTAGGTCAAGTTAAATTTGTTAAATTGGAAAAAGGAACAGTTGAGCAGAGCAATATTCATTTTCCTGGCATAATCTGACACAAACACATTTTGGTTAGTTTCTTTCTCCTATGTTAGATTTATCTTTATGTAGGTATAAGCATACTGAATATATAATTTTGGATTTTTTTTCACTTGTCATATCTAAGCATTTTCCTTGTTACACCATAGTCTTCATTTATCTCATTTTTGTGACTTCATAATCTTGCCCTATTTTATGCAGTTTGTTTCTTACTTTCATGATTGTAAATATGCTGCGAATGAACTTGTCACACAGCTTTTTTTTTTTTTTTTTTCCTATTAGGCTTACTTCCTTCAGGAGTTTACCTGTAAAATTACAGAATCAAAGGCAATATAGGTATTTAGGACTTTTGATGCTTGATTCTTTCCTGTTTGCTATCAGAGGATTTTGCCTATTTATTTTGCTACCAACAATATAGGAATTTCTATTTCATATAACCTTCATCAATACTGGGGATTTTTTTATTGTTATTTTTGTTTTATTTATTTTTTAATTGAAATATATTTAACATATAATATTTTATACATTTAAGGTATATAACAGGTTAATTTGATACATTTATATATTGTAATATGATTACCGTTGTAATAATTAGCACCTTTCTGTCATTACGTAATTACCATTTCCTTTCAATGGTTGGGATAATTGAGTTCTAGTCTCTGAGCAAGTTTGATGATTATAATATTGTCTATATTCACTATATTGTATATTAGGTCTCTAGGACTTACTACTCATTGCATGTTTGTACCCTTAAATGGTATCCCCAACACCCCACATCCCAGGGGTTATTTTTTAAGTAAACTTTTTATTCTAGAATAATTTTAGATTTGCAGAAATGTTGGAGACAGTACAGTTTCCTTGGATCCCTCACCCAGTTCACACAGTTATCAACAACCTATGTTACAGTGCCACATTTGTCAAATCTAAAAAACCTACTTAGGTATATTACTATTAACCAAACTCTGGACTTCATTCATATTTCACCAGTTTTTCCATCACTGTCCTTTTTCTGTTCTAGGACAAAATCCAGAATTGGGCATAATAATTTTAATTTCTAAAATTTAATATTATGGTTTTAAAATGACATTGTGTTGTTGTCAGTCTGTTTTTTAAAATTTTTTTTTGTTTTTTTTTTAAAGGTCAAGTTTTGTTTGTTTGTTTAGATTTATTTATTTATTTGAGAGAGAGTGAGAGCATGAGCAGGGGGAGGGACAGAAGGAGAGGGAGAGAGAATCATAAGCAGACTCCAAACTGACCTGAGCTAAAACCAAAAGTCAGACACTTAACCAACTGAGCCACCCAGGTGCCCCAAGAGGTCACGTTTTTAAGGGAATATTTCTAATTATTCTGCTTGATAGTGGGAAGATTGGGGGTTAACTCCCATCCCAATAAACTTGCTTTATCAGAGTATTACTCCTGTTACTGAAAAACTAGAAGCATAGTTCTGTGGTCTTCCTGCCAAAAGTGCATAATCCAAACATGAACATGAGGAAACATAAGTCAAACACACATTGAGAGATAGTCTGCAAAGTAGCCAGCCTGTATTCTTAAAAAATGTCAAGGTCAAGAATGACAAAGACTAAAGAGCTGTTCCAGATTAAAGGAGACTCGAGAAACATGACTCTAGATTGGATCCTGAACCTAGGAGAAAAGGTAGCTATATAAAGACATTATTAGGCCAAGTGACAAAATTTGAATGTGGACTGTGGGATAGAAAATAGCATTTTATCAATGTTAAGTTTCCTGATTTTAATCATTGAACTGTGTCTATTCATGAAGGAGGATGTCCCTATGGATAGGAAATACACACTGAATTGCTTTGGGGAGAGGGACCAGTTATCTCCAATTTATCCTCAAATGGTTCAGGAAAAAATTTTGCATATGTGTGTCTGTGTGTGTATAAACATTCACATATATGTAGAGGGAGAGAGAATGATAAATGGGCAAAATATAAACAATTGATAAATCTAGTTAAAAGATATAAGGGGAGTTTTTCTTATGATTCCTGCAACATTGAAATTATATCAGAAACTTAACCTTCCTCCCCCCAAAACAACAACTAGAGATATAGCAGCAAAAACTTCCTATTGGGTCTCAAGAGATCCTCAAATGTAAGTTGTCTCTTTTGGTCCTACAGGTGAACAGATGTACTAACCCACAGATTTTGATTTTATGCATAATTAAGGGCCACCTTTTCATAACTCCTGATTTATTATAGTCTACTAAAATGCAATGTTCTTATTAATATCAGTAATTAGTATATTTGTTGAGGACCCACAGTTCCATATTCCAAAAAGTCTGGAATGCTTGACAAAATTGGCACTTTATAACCATTTGCTGTTGTAGAGATTTATAATTTTTCCTGTGTTTAGGAAGTACCCTTTGTTTTTTGTTTTGTTTGTTTTGTTTTTTTAAAGATTTTATTTATTTATTTGACAGAGAGAGAGAGATCACAAGTAGGCAGAGCAGCAGGCAGAGAGAGAGGGGGAAGCAAGCTCCCTGCTGAGCAGAGAGCCCGATGTCGGGCTCCATTCCAGGACCCTGAGATCATGACCTGAGCTGAAGGCAGAGGCTTAACCCACTGAGCCACCCAGGCGCCCCGGAAGTACCCTTTGTTAACAGTACTATCTTGAATTGTTGTTGTTGCTGTTTTTCACTTAAAACTGTGGTTCTAGGAGCATTTACTATAAGTTAAATCATGATTACATGCTGCTTTTGTTGATTGTGTGGGTTACAATTTAGATATTGCAGTTTTTCTCTGTTTCTTGGCTCTTGGGGTTCTTTGTTCAGTGGGAATGGACTTGGAGTCTTTGGCCTTTTAGTAGGTCAGAGGACTTAGAGAATTACTGGTTGAAAGGGTTAGTCGGGGGCACTTCCTTTGGCCCTCCCTAGGTGGCTTTCTCATATCTAAGACTTGCCCACTCCTTTGCTTTACATTTTGGCCTTATCAGACCAACGAAGAGGGAGGTGTGTACTCCCTGTGTTGGGTTAATAATCACTCAAATATTGGTTCATTAACACTCCCTAAGTGGGTCTTGAAAGTGAAAAATCAAAGGCCTCCCCAATTCACAAGTCTGATCATTGATTTGCCTCAAGTTTCACTAAGTGTCCTCAGCATATGGCCAGCTAAAGTTCTTCACAGTAGCCCATCACTTGAAGCCATGTATTTGAAAACGTTTTTTGAGCACATGAAAAATGATAGTAGTTGTTCGATTAAGACAATGGTAATAGGTGATTTTCACCTGTTTTAAAATTTGTCTTTCTTCTTATATCAGCTTCTCAATTACAAAAGGAATAGAAGACACAAATATTTATACCACTGAATCAGGATGTTGATTACTATAATTTTGCTGTTTAACCAACCCATGTGAAACATTCTTAATAATGGCATGATGGCCTCTTTGGATGGTGAAATGGCAATATCCTATAAGTCAGCCTTGACCCAATAATTTCAATTCCAGAAAGCTGTCTTGTTAATGTACTCCCATGTTTGCCTAGAGGCATATGCTCAATGATAATCACTATAGCTTGGTTTAGAATGGTAGATGGTGGGAAACAAACCAAGGTCCATCAAAACAAGACTGGTTAAATAAATTATGGTATGTTTATAGAATAGGATAATATTCAGCTGCTGAAATTACAATGTAGTCTTGTTTCCTGTCCAACGTATAAGAAATTGGGAAGTCACCACACCATCCTAACAAGTAAAAAGCTGAACAAACCACAAAATCAGCAACTCTTCTTAGATCTCTCAGAGAAGTGAGGTTATAAAGCAATCCACTGCCTCTAAATTTGGAGAGACCAACAGGGAATACAGAGAATCAGTTTATTAGAGCAGAGCTGAAACCACTACAATAACCAGGGCCAGGTTGAAGAAATGAACTGTAATTGACAAATTGCCAGAGGCTCAGCATAGACATGCCTGAGATAAAAATTCCAGGGAGATCAAGTCATAGTCCTTCTTTCCCCACTTCTGTGTTTTAACTCCAGGGAGCATTAACAGGTCCGCACAGTGAATATCAGAGAAAAATCCCCCTGTAATTCAGGGATGGGCAGGGGAAAAGTAACTGTTTTTAAATATGTGAGAGAGTTCTGTTCTTAACAAGATCTGCCCTCAGGAGAAACTGACCAGAGCCTAAGTGACCTGAGGCAAGGGAAATACCAACCTCAGAAGGCTAGTCTATCTAGCCTTCTATGTGAAGAAAGGGAAATAATCAATTCCAGCCCCTTCTAGCCTTGAACTTTTAAAACTACTCTTTAAAAAAATGTCTTTAAGAAAGTCAGTAGAGGGGCGCCTGGGTGGCTCAGTGGGTTGGGCCACTGCCTTCGGCTCAGGTCATGATCCCAGGTCCTGGGTTTGAGCCCCGCATAGGGCTTTCTGCTCAGCGGGGGGCCTGCTTCCTCCTCTCTCTCTGCCTGCTTGTGATTTCTCTCTGTCAAATAAATAAATAAAATCTTTAAAAAAAAAAAAAAAGAAAGTCAGTAGACTGTAGAGGTATGGATAGTTCTGGGCTCTGAATTCTGTTCCATTGATCTATCTATCTATCTATATATATATATCTGTATGCCAGTAGGGTCTACAATTACCCTAGTTTTGTAGTAAGGTTTGAAAGTGGGAAATATTACATCTCCAAGTTTGCTCTTTTTTTGGAAAATTGTTTTGCTTATTCTGGGCTCCTTGTATTTCCATATGAATTTTAGTGTTAGCTGGCCAATTTCTGTAAAACTGCCAGTTGGGATTTTGATAAAGATTGCATTGAATATATAGATCAATTTGGGAGTAAGATTGGTCATCTTAACTACGTAACTCTTATGTTCCTTGAACACAGAATGTCTTTCCATTTACTTACGCCTTCTTTAATTTCTTTCATCAGTGTTCTATAGTTTTCAGTGTACAAGTGTTGCACTTATTTTTAAATTTATTCTGGGGTGCCTGGGTGGTTCAATCATTAAGCATCTGCCTTCGACACAAGGTCATGATCTCAGGATCCTGGGTTCAAGCCCCACGTCGGACTCCCTTCTCAATGGGAGGCCTGCTTCTCCCTCTCCCACTCCCCCTGTTTATGTTCCCTCTCTTGCTGTGTCTCTCTCTGTCAAATAAATAAAATCTTTAAAAACAAATAAATAAATGTGTTCTTTTTTTTATGCTATTGTGTATAAAATTGTTTTCTGATTTCAGTTTCAAATAGTTAATTGCTAATATATAGAAATACATTTCTATTTGTATATTGATCTTGTATCCTGCAACTTTGCTGAACTTAGTACCTCTAATTGTTTCTTGTGATTCTTTAGGTTTTTCTTTATATGAGATCGTGTTATCAGCCAATAGAGAGAGTTTTACTTCTTCCTTTGAAATCTAGATGCCTTCCATTTCTTTTTCTTGCCAGTACTGTTCTGCCTAGAATCTGTATGTCTTGTTTAATAGAAATGGTGAACACAGACATGCTTGTGTTAATCCTGATCTTAGGGAGAAACCTTTTAGTCTTTCACCATTAACTATGATGTTAACTATGTGTTTCCCGTAGATGCACTTTATCATGTTGAGGGAGTTCCCTTTTATTCCTAGTTTGTATAGTGCTTTTTGTCATGAACATGTATTTGATTTTGTCAAATGCTTTTTCTTTGTCTATGGAGATAACCTTTTGGGTTTTTTTCCCTTTAGTAAGATAGCATGTTATATTACTTGATTTTCATAAGCTGAACAAACTTTTATTCCTGGCATAAATCCTACACCGTCATGGTGTATAATTCCTTTATGAGTTGCTGAATTCAGTTTGCTAGTATTTTGTTGAGAATTTTAATATCTAGGGGCACCTGGGTGGCTCAGTGGGTTAAAGCCTCTGCCTTCAGCTCAGGTCATGATCTCAGGGTCCTGGGATTAAGCCCTGCATCGGGGCTCTCTGCTCAGTGGGGAGCCTGCTTCTTCCACTCTCTGTCTCTGCCTGCCTGTCTGCCTACTTGTAATCTCTGTCTAATAAATAAATAAAATCTTTAAAAAAGAAAGAATTTTAACATCTGTATTCATAAGAAATATTGGTTTGTAGTTTTCCTTTTTTGAGACATCTTTGTCTGGTTTTGGTGTTAGGGACTGGCCTCATAGAATGAGTTGAGGAGTATTTCTTCCTTGCCTGTTTTTAGAAGAGTTTGTGAAGGACTGGTGTTAACTCTTTAAACCTCTGGTAGGATTAACCAATGAAGCCTTCTGGTCCTGGACTTTTCTTTGTGAGAAATTTTTTTTTTAACTGCTAGTTCAATTTCTTGCTACACGTCTATTCAGATTTTTTCTTTCTTCTTGAGTCAGTTTTAGTAGTGTGTGTCTTTCTAAGAATTTGTCCAGGGGTGTCTGGGTGGCTCGGTGGGTTAAGCCTCTGCCTTTGGCTCAAGTCATGATCTCAGGGTCGTGGGATCAAGTCCTGCATCAGGCTCTCTGCTCAGCAGGGAGCCTGCTTCCCGCCCTCCCCCTCTGCCTGCTTGTGATCTCTGTCAAATAAATAGACAAAATCTTAAAAAAAAGAATTTGTCCAACTCATCTAGGTTGTCTAATTTGTTGGCATATCATCATGCATAGTAGTCCCTTAAAATCCTCTTTATATCTATAAAGTTGGTAACAAAGTACTCACTTTAATTTCTGATTTTGATAACTAAATTCTTTTTTTTTTCTTAGTCTAGCTAGAGGTATGTCAATCTTTTGATCTTTTCAAAGAATCAACTTTTGGTTTTGTTGATTATCACTATTGCTTTTCTCGTGTCTAATTTGTTTACTTCTCTGCTGATCTTTATTATTTCCTTCCTTCTGCTTGCTTTGGATTTAATTGGCTCTTCTTTTTTTAATTTCTTTTTTTGAAATATTTTATCTGTTAGAGAGAGAGAGAGTGCGTGCACACCCACGTGTACACATGAATATGGGAGGGAGCAGAGGGAGAGGGGAAGAGAGAATATCAAGCAGACCGTGCTGAGTACAGAACCCAACATGGCACTCAATCCCACCACCTTTGAGCCAAAATCAAGAGTTGGATGCTTAACTGATTGAGCCACCCAGGTGCCCCTTGTTTGTTTAATTTCTTAACATGAAAAGCTAGGCTATTGCTTAGAGTTCTTTCTTCTTTTTTAATATAGGCTTTTACAATTATGAATTTTCCTCTAAATGCTGCTTCTTGTAGGTCTTAGTATGTTGTATTTTCCTTTTCATTTAACTCAAACTCTTTTCCTATTTGCCTCGTAATTTCTTCTTTGACCCATTAGTTATTTAGGAGTGTGTTTTGTAATTTCCATGCATTTTTGAATTTGCCAAATTTCCTTCTTTTACTGACTTCTAATTTTATTCTATTGTCATTGGAGAACATACTTTAAATTCCTTTAAATGTATTGAGACTTGATTTATTACCTAAAATATGGGTCTATCCAATAGAAAGTTCAATGTGCACATGAGAATATGGATTCTGCTGGTGGTAGGTGGAGGTTTCTGTATACATCCATTAGTTCTAATTGGTGTATAATTGTTCAAATCTTCTATTTCCTTGTTGATCTTCTATCTAATTGTCTAGATCATCTGCCTATTTTGTCTGATATTAGTATAACTACTTTAGCTTTCTTTTGGTTACTATCTACATAGTGTATTTTTTTCATTAAGCTCTGTTCATATATCATTTTCCTTTCCTGTTCTTTCAACCTGTTTATGTCTTTGAATTTAAAATGAGTCTCTTTAGATAGTATATAGTTTGGTCATGGCTTTTTAAAAATCTACTCTGCTGGTCTCTGACTTTAATTGTAGCGTTTAATCCATTTAAATTTAATGTGATTACTAAAAAGATGGGATTTAGGGGCACCTGGTGGGTCAGTTGTTTAAGCATCCAACTCTTTGTTTTTTGTAATATTCATTTTATTTATTTATTTTAATTTTATTTTATTTTTTCAGTGTTCCAAGATGCATTGTTTATGCACCACACCCAGTGCTCCATGCAATACGTGTCCTCCTTAATACCCACCACCAGGCTCACCCATCGCCCCACCCCACCCCCCCAAGAATCCAACTCTTGATTTTGGCTCAGATCATGATCTCAGGGTCCTAAGATCGAGCCTCACACTGGGCTGTATGCTCAGTGGAGCATCTTCTTAAGATTCTCTCTCTCCCTCTCCTTCTGCCCCTCCCCCCACTTACCCTCTCTCCCTCTCTCTCACTCTCAAATAAATAAATAAATCTTAAAAAATAATAATAAAAAGGTAAGATTTGATTCTGCAACTTTGTACTTTGTTTTCTATACATATTTTTTGTTCCTTTAATCTTCCATACGGCTTTCTTTTGCATTAAACATATATTTTCTAGTGTGCTCTTTTAATTCCCTGTCATTTCTGTTACTGTGGATTTCCTGGTGTTGTAATTAATAGCTTACAATAATCTAGTTCAGACTAATACTAACTTAACTTTAATAGCTTGCCAAAACTTGGCTCCATTCTTTTCCCACTCCTTTTGTGGTGTAATTGTAGTACAAACTATGTCTTTATATCTTATATGCTGCTCATCCACATATATTTATAATTATTGCTTGATGCAGTTGTCTTTTAAATCATATAGGAGAAAAAAAGAGTTACAAAAATACATTTATGCTACCTTTTATGTTTACCAGTGTAGTTACCCTTATTAGTGCTATTTATTTCTCTTTTTTAAACTTTTTTTAATTTAAGTATAGTTGACACACAATGTTGCATTAGTTACATTGGTTTCAGATGTACAACATAGTGATTCAACAGCCCCATATATTATGCTATACTCATATCCACAAGTACAGCTACTGTCTTTCACCATACAATGCTATTACAACATAATTGAGTATATTCCCTATGCCGAACCTTTCATCCATACGACCTATCCATTCTGTAACTGGAAACCTGTACTTCCCACTGCCCTTCACCCATTTTACCCATCCCTCCATCCCCTTCCTTCTGGCAACCATCAGTTTATACTCTATATTTAAAAATCTATTTCTGGGGCACCTGGGTGGCTCAGTGGGTTAAGCCACTGCCTTCGGCTCAGGTCATGATCTCAGGGTCCTAGGATCGAGCCCCGCATCGGGCTCTCTGCTCAGCGGGGAGCCTACTTCCTCCTCTCTCTCTGCCTGCCTCTCTGCCTGCTTGTGATCTCTCTCTCTGTCAAATAAACAAACAAAATCTTTAAAAAAAAATCTATTTCTGCTTTTTTAAAAATTTACTTGTTTGTGCATTTGTTTCTTATATTCCACGTATGAGTGAAATCATATGGTATTTGTTTTTCTCTGATTTATTTCACTTAGCATTATACCCTCTAGGTTCGATCAATGATGTTGCAAATGGCAAAATCTAATTTTTTATGGCCAAGTAATATTCCATAGTGTGTACACACACACACACACACACACACACACACACACACACAAACACACTACATCTTCTTTATCCATTTATCCACACACACACCACATCTTCTTTATCCATTTATCTATCAATAGACACAGGTTGCTTCCATATCTTGGCTACTGTAAATAATGGTAAAATAAACATAGGGTTGCTATGTTTTTGTTTTCTTTGAGTAAATACCCAGTAGTGGAATTACTTTAGCATATGGAATTTCTATTTTTAACTTTTTGAGGAACTAGCATACTATTTTCCACAGCTGCACCAATTTACATTTCTACCAACAGTGCACGAGGGTTTCTTTTTCTCCATATCCTCACTTGTTGGTGAGGTTTTTGATTGGTTTTGGTTTTTGATTCTAGCCATTCTGACAGGTATGAGGTGTTAGCTCATTGTGGTTTTGATTTGCATTTTCCCTGATTATTAGTGATGTTGAGCATCTTTTCATGCATTTGTTGACCATCTGTATGTCTTCTTTGGAAAAAATGTCTGTTAGGTCCTCTGCCCGTTTTTAATCAGATTATTTGGTTTCTTGGTGTTGAGTTGTAGAAGTTTTTTTATATATTTTGGATATTAACCCCTTTATCAGATATATCATTTACAAATCATCTTCACCCATTCAGTAGGTTGCCTTTGTTTTTTATTGATGATTTCCTTTACTGTGCAAAAGCAGGTATAGGCCCAATAGTTCCCTTTTACTTTTTGTTTACCTTGCCTGAGGAGGCAGACATACCTAGAAAACTCTTGCTAAGGCTCATGGCAAAGAGATTACTGCCTGTATTTTCTAGAAGTTTTATGGTTTCAGGGAGGGACAGTATATTTGAAGAGAAGCAAACCAAGATTCTGTTTCAGTTGTGTGTGTAACATTTTCTCTGTCTTAAAATTTGAGCCTCAGATTTTTCCATCCACAGAAGAGTGATGCAAATACATCTCCCCATTTATTCTGTAGGGCTCTGTGAACTAAAGGTTATTAAGTACGTAGAGATGCTTTGGCCCCTTTAGAAGAAAGGCACTTAACTTCCTCAAGGCTTCATTATTGTTACTTCCAGTTTTACTTCCCACTGTGTGTCCTTGATCAAGCCACTGAACCAATTGCTTCTGTTGCTCCACCCAACACCCCCCGCCTTTTTTCCAGCCCCCTCTCTTTTTAAGGAAGAGACAATGCTCATTCTCCCCCCATAGACATGACAGTAAATTTATTCTTATTTCATTTTATTTTATTTAAACTTATTTTATTTAAATTCAATAAGTTAACATATAGTTAGTTTCAGATGTAGAAATCAGTAGAGATCAGTAATTCATCAGTTGCATATAACATGACAGTAAATTTAAATTGCTTTACATGTGTTTAAAATTACTTGAAGATGTTCAGGAAAATCTGCTGTTATTTGCAGTTTGACTGGCAATTAGGATTATTTTGTACAGATGGAGTATATTTTAATGTAATCCCGAGTGTGATTATTTGAAGTTTTTTTTAATTAGGCATAATACTAGAAATAGAGTTTTGAAACCTCCTATAGTCCTTTGTATGTATCTCTCCCTCCTTCCTTCTCTCTTTCTTCTTTTTTTGTCTAGTATCTAGCTCTATTAAATCCAAGCTTCTCTGTGAAAAGTGGTTAGAACCTTCAGCTTTTTAAAAAATTGTGATAAAATATATATAACATAAAATTTACCATTTTAACCATGTTCAAGTGTACAATTCAGTGGAATTAAGTACTTTCACATAGTTGTGCAATGTGTACATCCATTTTTGAAAAATGCAGACTCCACAGTTGCTGGACAATATTTGTTTTGTGGACCAATATTGTTATTAAAATTAACTAATATGGACTGTACTGTGTTTCTGACATTTTGTGGAAGCTGTGAGTTTTATAAAACGAGGTCGGTGTTGATTTCAGTGGTCATACATCCTTTTCCTCATTTCATTTCAGAGAATAACCTAAACAACCTATTTGTTTATCCACAGGATGTTTAATTCACATCTCTTTTGGTGTCGCAGGTTGCAAGGCAGGCGGGAATTAACTTGGGGACAGCCATGTCAAGAGGATTGTATCAACCAGCAACAATCTTTATGGGCCGCCAAATGTCAGCTGTCTCAAGCATTGGAGGTTTCAGTACAGAGCAGAAATCTCCCCAGCCCACAAAGAACTTTTCAATTCCTGACCCACATTCACACCGACAGACAGCCCAGAGCGGTAATGTGACAGACAGCTATGTAGTACAAACTAATAGTGACACACAGCGCTTAAATAAGTCTGACAAAATAGATGGAAAGACATCTCTTCAGACTGGTGAGGAAACGCCAGTCACAGCCAGCGCATTGTCTGAGGAGGAACAAACTCATTGCTTGCAGATAGGAAGCAACACACGTCACGGCGAGAGTAGTTTATCTGAAGGCAAAAAGTCTGCTGAACTCCATTCCCCGTTACGGGAAAGATTAAGTCCAGAGAACAGAACCACGGATTTAAAGTGTGACAGTTCCAGCAGATCAGCAGGATCAGAGGGAGAAATACTGACACAGGAACATATTGAAGTCAAGGAAGAAAGAGCCAGACCGCCAGTCTCTCCGATATCAGTCTCAGAATACTGTGCATTTGAAAATAAGTGTTCTCAAGAGAAGGATTCTGCTTGGGAAGGTTTCTCAGGTGGGGTGAGAGGCTGAGCTTGTTTGCTGATTTTTGTTGGTGTTTAGTTTTGGGGGTGGTAGTATTCTTATGTAAGAAAAACATACACTCTTTAATTTTTTTCTCTGTCAAAAAAGCAAACCAGTGACTTGGCCAACAAATTCCATTCTAATGAATTCTTGAATATAGGCATGGAAATATTTTTGCAAGCTAATTTGCTGACTTTAAAGCCCACTGTGATATTTTTATTGACTTTTCATGTACTATAGTTAGTTGTGGATTGTTTCTACATGTATTTAGCTGAGTAATTCTGCCTGTGAGGCAGAACATGTTTACCTTGCTTCTCCCAGAAGTTAGTGATCGGTAATCTATGCATATCCCCTCTTACAGATCATCTTCCTCCCAGGGACCCAGAGTCACAGAAACCCTTCAGAAAAATGCAGGAAGAGCAGGAGGAGAAAAGTTTGAGCAGCAGCAGCAGTGACCTTACAGTCTCTGTAAGTGAAGATGATCTCATTTTCAAGAGTCCAGAACCACAGCCAAATCCAAGTGACAAGATGGAAGGAGAAGATGGAATAGAGGCCTTAAAATTAATCCACTCTGAGCAAGAAAGAGATGCCCTATCCACCGAAAAACATAATTGTATTTTGCAAAACCTAAGCTCTCCTGATTCAAAAAAGGAATCCTCCACTAACTCACCAACAAGAGAGTAAGCCCTTCAATTTTTTTTTTTTTTTACTGTTCTGTTTTTAATTATAGACATTTTTAGAGACTATTCCACTGAATGTATTATTGAATCCTCAGCCATGGATGGATAAGTTCCTTAAGTCTCATAAACAGTCTTTTAGATAAGGTCTGATTTTTCTTTTCTTTTTTTTTAATGAAATAGCTTTAAAAGTCTGAATATCATTGAATTATGGTGATTGGCAGTTTATAATTATATCCAAACAATCTCTAGTTAATTTTAAGTCATTCCTCCCACACCCTGTCTTACAGCCTTTTAGAAAAGAAATCATTTTTGAAGTTGTGTTTAACACAGGTGACAAATAGTTAAACTTAGTAGGAGTTCATCTTTAGAGGCTAAGAACTTTGTATCTGATTAATTTGCTTAATCCTTTTATTCCTTGCCATGGTATCATATGGTTAAATATGAGTTTACAAGTTCTGTTACAAGTATTTCTAAGTCAGCTTTCCTTTTCTGAATGTAAAAATGAGGACACTGGAATCTTTAATGTTAAATAGTAACAACATCCATGTTATGCATTTTGAGCAGTTAGAATATTCACCTTATCGGGGCGCCTGGATGGCTCAGTCGGTTGAGAGTCTGACTTTTGGTTTCGGCTCAGGTCATGATCTCATGGGTCATGGGATAGAGCTGTCTTAGCATTGGGCTCTGTGCTTAGTAGGGAGTCTGCTTGAAAAATTCATTCCCTCTGCCCCTTCCCCCATTCATGCATGCACATTCTCTCTCTCTAAATAAGTCTTTAAAAAATAATATCTAACTCATTGGGACGCCTGGATGGCTCAGTTGGTTGGACGACTGCTTTTGGCTCAGGTCATGATCCCGGAGTCCCGGGATCGAGTCCCGCATCGGGCTCCCAGCTCCACGGGGAGTCTGCTTCTCCCTCTGACCTTCTCCTCGCTCATGCTCTCTCTCACTGCCTCTCTCTCAAATAAATAAATAAAATATTTTAAAAAATAATAATAATATCTAACTCATAAAAGCTGATTTATGATTTTTACTACTGACTTGTATAGAGAGCATAGAAACTGTTAGAAAACCAATTCTGCGATAAAAAGTAGCATCACATCTCTTGTAGGGATAGAAGGAACCTAAGTAAACAACCTAAGGTAGATCTCATCTTTTAAAAACAGGGAAACCAAGGCCAGGAACATAGGAATGACATTTGAGCCATTCGGGGAGACCTATACAGCCTACCTCCCCAGCCTCCATGCTACCTCCAGGACTTTCTTTTATACCACAATGGTGTCACTCTTTCTTTTCAAGCATCTCAGCAACAGTGAAAAACTAAGTAGGCATTCTTGCATATCAGGGTATATATTCTCTTTTAGAGCACTGTTATCCTTTTCAACATAGTGCTTTTTACCACTCATAATCTACTTATGTGAAAAAGTTTAATTATAGTCTGATTGACTCCAAGCTGGCATTCAAGAAATATTTACTAAGAGCACCCCAAAGTACAAAGTACTTGCACTATGGATGGAAGAACTGACAAGTCTCCTGTCCTGGTTTGTTGTTGCAAAGGCAAGCCAAATGGGTTTGTCTAGTCATAATACTTCTCTCCCATCAAAGGTATTACATCATACATCATCAGAAACTTTATTACTAGAGATAAAATGATCTATTTTGGGTTTTGTATTCACAGGCTTCTTTTTATAGCAACTCATTGGCCAAGTTGGTACTTTGGTAGGCTAACCAGGGGGCTAGTGTACTTACTCAGGATTCATTCTTTTTTTGAGATGAAAAACATTGAGTATGTGTGTATACATAAACAATGTCAAAAACATTGAGTATATGCATGGAATTAGGAGCATTCTATCTCTCTTTCTCCTATATAAATGCCTTTTTCCTGTGACCTTAAAGCCAAGCTCCTTGGAATATGGGGATATGGTTTTCCAAAATTTATTGGGAAATATGGGCACTTGGGGAATTTTTAAATATTTGCCTTAAAAGAACGCCCCCAGAATGAAAGGTCAGTCAGCACTGGTTGATATTTGTGCTATCAGATTTGAGCCTATTGATTTTTTGTGGTGCAGGTACTCCCCATGAATACGTTGAAAGTGGTTTTATTTTTATTTTTATTTCTTTTTAAGGATTTTATTTATTTATTTGACAGACAGAGATCACAAGTAGGCAGAGAGGCAGGCAGAGAGAGAGAGAGGAGGAAGCAGGCTCCCTGCTGAGCAGAGAGCCCGATGTGGGGCTCGATCCCACGACCTGGGATCATGACCTGAGCCGAAGGCAGAGGCTTTAACCCACTGAGCCACCCAGGCACCCCGAAAGTGGTTTTAAATGATGCTGGTTAACCTGCTGAGATTCCCACTGCTTTTGAGGCTCTACTTTGTCTTTCTTATTATTTAGCTTGAGCTACTCTTCTTTGCTCTAAGGGTTAATTATTAATCTGGGGTTATAATCATATTTATAGAGCTGACACTGTGACCTCAAAGGTTCATTACCTCGGTTTACTTTAGGGTCTTTTGGGGGCTTAGAGAAAAGTCATTTGAATGAATTTTAGTTAACAAAGATGAGGAGGTGGGACAAAGGCAGACACATAGGAAGATACAAACAGAAAACCATTACCTCTGATGATGATAGTTATGATGTTTTAGCACATCTCTGTGCCAACTGAATTGCTGTGTTTGGACATAAAACTTGGTCTTTAGCTTCCTGGCAGTAAAGGTGAAAAGAGGAGTACAGTATGCTGAATAGTTTCCATCTGAGGGGAAAAATGAAGCCAAGGATGATTTTTGTGTTATTTTGTTTTTGTTTTGTTCAGAAAAAAATTGAATGGCTCTTTTGAAATATAGTTCACATACCATACAATCCACCCATTTGAAGTGTACAATTCAAGGGTTTGGTGTATATTACATTACTGATTTGTAAAAATTGTGCTATAATATAAAAAATATTTAAAAAGTACCACCTTGAGCATATAATTTAGTGTTAGCACCATATTGTGCAACCATCACCACTATTTCCAAAAGTTGTTCCTCACCCCAAATATAAACTCCATAATCAGGAAGCAGTGACTCTCCATTCTTTCCTCCTCCCAGTCTCTGGTAACCTCTAATCTACTTTCTGTCTATGAATTTGTCTATTCTGTTGGTAATTATACAATATTTGACCTTTTGTGTCTGGCTTATTTCAGTTAGCATAAGGTCTTTGAAGTTCATACAGGTTGTTGCAAATATCAGAACTTCTTTCTATTTTATGGCTAAGTAATATTCCAGCATATGGATATACCACATTTTATATATCCACTCATCTGTTGATGGACACTTGGGTTGCCACTACCTAAAAGCCAAGTGTTTTTGAGAAGCTTCATAACCCAATCCCATGGCTACTTCCAGATATTGAATTCTGGATTCCTTCATCACAGGTTATAATTAACCCTTCTCATAAGAAAGCATACTAAAATGAAACTGAGGGAAAAAAATGTCCAAAAGAATCTTGCTATTCTTTAAGAGTAAATAGTTTGCTGCAAACGTTGGTACAATGCTCCATGATTTAAAACACCAGAAATTTGTTACTTTTCACGTATCAGGTGGTTTGGCCCAGTGTCATTTGGGGCCATAGGGGTAATTTGGCCATGAGCCCCTCTTCATCCAGGAGAGTAGTTCACCCTGTCACCTGGTGGTGGTAGCAGAGTTCCCAAGACAGCAAGACAGCAAGCCCCAGGGCCCAAGTGCTTTTAGAATGTCTGCCTGAGCCACATTCATTCCTATCCTATGGCTAAAGAGTCACAGGCCCCAGCCCAGATTCAACAGGTGAAAAAGTGAAGAGGTCACCTCTTGATGGAATAAGTGGCAGAGTCACATTATAAAAAGTGTGTGTAGTGGAGGAGACACACAGGAAAGGGCAGTTTATGGTCATTTTTTGCAAGCCACCACAGTACCTTAGGACAAATTCAAAGGAAGATAAACTCAGTGTGAGTTCAAAGGGCAGGAAAAGTTTTGCACAGGTGTTCATGAAGCATCTTGAAGGCTGTTGAGGCTTTGAGTAAGAAGGCAGTAGAAAGAGGCGAGTTAGATATGGAGGAAGAGTGCAGAAAGGCACATAGATGGAGAGAGCACAGAGGGCAAGGGAGGGCAGAGCCTAGGGTGTGACTGAGGCTCACTGAACAGGACTCCTTAAAGAAAAGGTTTAAAATGGTGCCTGACGTGTGGCCAGGAACAGGCCTAGAATCAGGTTAATGAATTCAGAGTTCATTTGCAGAACTGCTGAAGGGTAGTATGGTGTGTAACTTCATTTAGGAAGATTAATCTGACATGATTAGTCTCATCAGAAAACTAATCATCCACAATGAGGTAGGCAGAATTCTGAGGTGGTTCCCAAGAGTCCTGCCTCCTGGGTGCACTCTGTCTCATCTATTTGCCTTGAGTGTGGGTGGGACTGTGCATCTGATGGATTTCCCTCCCACAATTAGTCTATATTATATGATAGACATGAGGATTTTGCAAATATGATAAAGTCCCAAATCAGTTGCTTTTGAGCTAACCAAAAAGGAACTATCCAGAGTGGGCCTGACCTAAGCAGATCAGCCTTTACAAGGGCTTGGGTCTTTATGAAGTCAGAGATTCAAGGCTGCTGGTATACTCTCCTATTTGCCTTGAAAGAGCAAACTTGCCATTTGCGAAGAAGGCCAGAAGGCAAGAAACGGTTCACAGGAGGTTCATTTGCCAACAACCAGTGAGCTTGGAGGAAACCCAGAGTTAGACAAGATTGCAGACCTGGCCACTGCCTTGATTTCTCCTTGGTGAGACTGAGTGAAAGACTCCACTAGCCTAGGGGTGCCTGAGTGTCTCATTTGGTTAAGCATCTACCTTTGGTTTCAGCTCAGGTCATGATCTCAGGGTCATGAGATCCAGGCCTGTGTTGGCCTCTGTGCTCAGGGAGAATCTGCTTGAGATTCTCTCTCTCCCTCTCCAACTTGCCTCGCTTATGTGCTCACTCTCTCTCTCTCTCTCTCATTATGCTTATGGTACTATATTTAGGTATAAGATCACCTAGATTTTCTCTTATGTTATCTTCTAGAAATAGTTTACATTTAGATCTGTGATCCATTTTGGGTTAATTTTTGTGAATGGCAAAAGATCAGTTTCCAGATTCATTTTGTCTTTTTGCTTGTAGTTGTCTTATTTGTTCCAGTACCATCTGCTCATAAGACTGTCCTTTTTCCATTGAAGAGTTGAGTAGTTTATTTGTGTAGATCTGTTTCTGGACCTTCTATTCTATTCCACTGATCTGTTCACCAGTACTATACTGTCTTCATTATAGTAGTTTTGTAGTAAATCTTGAAGTCATCTAGTATTAGTCCTCTGACCTTGCTCTTCTTCAGTATTGTATTGGCTCCTGTAGGTCTTCTGCTTTCCATATAGACTTTAGAATCAGTTTTTCATTATCCAGAAAAATAACTTGCTAAGATTTTGATTGATATTGTATTGAACCCGGAGTTGGGATTCAAAGGGACACCTGGCTGGCTCAGTCAATAGAGCATGTAGTTTTGGATCTCAGGTTCGTGATTTCCAGGCCCACATTGGGTGTGGAGCCTACTTTAAAACAAGAAGGAAAAAATGTAGGTAAGTGGAAGGAAGGAAGGAAAGAGGGAGAGGGGGGCAGGGAGGGAGGGAGAGATGGAAAGAAGGGAGAGAGAAAGGGGGGAAGAGAAAAGGAGAGAAATAAAAGATACAGACTTAGGAATTCAAGTTGAGAAAAACTGATATCTTAAAAATCTTGAGACTTCCTATGCCTGAACATGGAATATCTCTTCATTTATTTGCTCTTTGGTTTTTTTCATCAGTTTTGTAGCTTTCTTCTGGTAGTTCTTCTACATATATACTGTTATATTTATTCTTAACTATTTTTCTCTTTTGGTGCTAATTTAAATATTTGTGTTTTTAATTTCAAAATCCAGTTGTTCATTGCTGCTATATAAGAAAGCAGTTGACTTTAAAAAGTTTACATTCAACTTAATTAAAATATACTGTATTATTATTTTCAGAGGTAGAAGTCAGTGATTCAACAGTTGTATATAACACCCAGTGCTCATTACTTTAAGTGCCCTTCTTAATGTCCATCACCCAGTTACCCCATCTCCCCACCCACTTCCCCTCCAGCAGCCCTCAGCTTGTTCCTATAGTTAAGAATCTCTTATGGTTTGTCCCCCTCTCTGTTTTAATATTATTTTATTTTTCATGCCCTTCCCCATATTCATATATTTTATTTCTTAAATTTCACAGATGAGTGAAATCATATGGTATTTGTCTTTCTCTGACTGACTTATTTCAGTTAACATAATAACCTCTAGTTCCACCCACATCACTGCAAATGGCAACATTTCATTCTTTTTGATGGCTGAGTAATAGTCCATTGTGTGTGTGTGTGTGTGTGTGTGTGTGTGTGTGTGTGTGTGTGTGTGTCTATACCACATCTTTTTTGTCCATTCATATGTCTGTGGACATCTGGGCTCTTTCCATAGTTTAACTATTGTGGACATGGCTGCTATAACCAATCGGGTGCAGGTGCCCCTTTGAATCACTTTGTTTGTATCCTTTGCATGAATTCCTAGTGGTGCAATTGCTGGGTAGTAGGGGAACTCAATTTTTAACTTTTTGAGGAACCTCCATACTGTTTTCCAGAGTGACTGCACCAGTTTGCATTCCCACCAACAATGTAAGAGGGTTCTCCACATCCTCACCAACATCTGTTATTTCCTTAGTTGTTAATTTTAGCCATTCTAACCAGTGTAAGGTGGTATCTCATTGTGGTTTTGATTTGTATTTCCCCAATATCAAGTGATGCTGAGCATTTTTTCATGTGTCTCTTGGCTATTTGCATGTCTTCTTTGGAGAAATGTCTGTTTATGTCTTCTGCTGATTTCTTGACTGGTTTTCTGTTTTTTGGGTGTTGAGTTTGATAAGTTCTTTATAGATTTTAGATGCTAGTATTTTATCTGATAAAACATTCGCAAATATCTTCTCCCATCCCGTAGGTTGCCTTTTAGTTTTGTTTCCTTTGCTGAGAAAGCAGCTGACTTTTATATATTAACCTTATATCCTGCAACATTCCTATAATTATTATTAGCTCCAGGAGTTTTTGTTGTTGATTCTTTAGGATTTTCAACATACATAAACATGTCATCTGTGAATAATAGTTTTATGTCTTTCTTCTCAATCTATATGCCTTTTATTTTCTTTCTTACTGCATTAGCTAGGAATTCTAGTACAGTGTTGAACAGGAGTAGTGAGAGGAGCCATTCTTGCCATGTTGCTGATCTTATGGGGAAAGCGTCTGGTTCTTTGACATTAAATATAATGTTAGCTGTAGGTTTTTTGTTCTTGATCTGTTGAAGAATATCTGTTCTTTACCAAGTTGAAGGAATTTCCCTTTATTCTTGTTTCACGGAAAGTTTTTATCATGAATGGGTGTTGACTTTTGTTATATGCTTTTTCTGCACCTAATGGTACAATCATACCATTTTTCTTCTTTACCTTGGGATGTGATGGATTACATTCATTGATTTTCAAATAATTGAACCAGCCTTCTGTACCTGGTATAAAATCCAACTGGTCATGATGTGTAATTTTTTTAACACATTCTTAGATCAAGTTTGCCAATACTTTTTTTGAAGATTTTTTATTTCTTTATTTAGCAGAGAGAGATCACAAGTAGGCAGAGAGGCAGGCAGAGAGAAGGGGGGTGGGAAGCAGACTCCCTGCTGAGCAGAGAGCCTGATGCGGGGCTCAATCCCAGGACCCTGAGATCACGACCTGAGCCGGAGGCAGGCTTAACCCACTGAGCCATCCAGGCGCCCCCAATATATTTTTTTAAGATTTTATTTATTTAGTAGAGAGAAAGAGCACAAGCAGGAGGAGTGGGAAGCAGAGAGAGAGGGAGAGGGAGAAGCAGGACCCCACGCAGAGCAGGGAGCCCAGCCCAGGGGCTCAATCATAGGAACCTGAGATCATGACCTGAGTGAAGGCAGACACTTAACCAACTAGAGCCACCCAGGTGCCCCAGTTTGCCAATAATTTTTTGAGAATTTTTGCATTTATGTTCATGAGAGATAGTGATCTATAGTTTCCTTTCTTATAATGTCTTTATCTAGTTTTGGTGTAAGGGTAATTCTAGCCTTACATAATGAGTTAGGAAGTGTTCTTTTGGCTTCTATCCTCTGAAGGAGATTCTGTGGAGAGTTGGTATAATTTCTTCTTTAAATGTTTGGCAGAATTTGCCAGTGAACTAATCTGCCCCTGGTACTTTCTGTTTTAAAAGATTATCAATTACTAATTCAATTTCTTTCACATATATAGTTCTATTAACGATTGTCGGTTTCTCTTTATGTAAGGTTTGGTAGATTGTGTTCTTCTAGGAATTGGTTCATTTCATCTTTATCAAATTTGTGAGTATAGAGTTATTTATACTATTCCTTTATTATCTCTTTAATGCACACAGAATCAATAATGATTGTCTGCCATTCATTCAAACATTTGAATATTTTCTTTTTTTCCCTGTGGTTAGCCTTATATTATGGGTGAATGTTTGTGTCTCCCAAAATTCATATGTTGAGGGGTGCCTGGGTGGCTCAGTCAGTTAAGTATCCGCCTTCCACTTAAGTCATGGTCCCAGGTTCCTAGGTTTGAGCCCGGTGCTAGGCTCCCTATTCATTTGGGAGCCTGCTTCTCCCTCTCCTTCTGCTTGCTGCTCCCCCTGCTTCTGCTCTCTTTGTCTCTGTCTAGCAAATAAATAAATAAAAACTTTATTAAAAAAATTCATAAGCACTGGAAATTGAAGCTCCAGTGCTGCAAGTGTGACTATATTTAGAGATATGGCCTATGAAGAGGTCATCTAGGTTAAATGAGGTCATAAAAAAGAGGCTTTACCTCTGCCTTCGGCTCAGGTCATGATCTCAGGGTCCTGGGATCGAGGCCCGCATCGGGCTCTCTGCTCAGCGGGGAGCCTGCTTTCTCCTCTCTCTCTATGCCTGCCTCTCTGCCTACTTGTGATCTCTCTCTCTCTGTTTCAAATAAATAAATAAAATCTTTAAAAAAAAAAAAAAAAAAAAAAAAAGAGGCTTTAATCCGATAAGGCTGGAGCCCTTACAAGAAGAGGAAGAGAAACCTGGATAGATGTTTATCCATTTTGTTGGCTTTTCTTTTTTCAAAGAAACAGTTTTTTGTTTTGTTGATTTCCTCTATTGTTTTCCTGTTTTCAGTTTCATTGATTTCTTCTGTAAATTTTATTATTTCTTTTCTTCTGCTTACTTTGGAAAATCTCTTCTTTTTTTTCTAGTTTTCTAAGATGGAAGCTTAGATTGATGATTTTAGACCTTTCTTCTTTTCTAATATATGTGTTCAGTGCCGTAAATTTCCCTGTAAGCCCTGCTTTTGGTACATCCCACAAATTTTGATAATTTATGCTTTCATTTTCACTTGGTCGAAATATTATTTAATTTCTCTTGAAACATCTTCTTTGACCCATGTGTTCTTCAGAAATGTGTACTTTTAATGTCCAAATATTTTGAGATATCCTAACTATGTTTCTGTTATTGATCTTTAGTTCAATTCTGCTGTGGTCTGAGGGCGTACTTTCTATGAATTCTTTTCTTTTAACTTCTTTGGGGTGTGTTTAATGACCCAGAATATGGTTTGCCTTGGCAAATGTTCCATGTGAGCTTGAGAAGAATGTGTATTTTGCTGTTGTTAAGTGACATATCCTATAAATATGTCAGTTGGATCCAGTTGACTAATGGTGCCCTTCATATCAGCTATATTCTTGCTGCTTGTTTACCTGCTGGATATGCCAAGTTACAGACAGAGGTGTGTTGAAGTATTCAATTGTAATGATTGAGTTACCTGTTTCTCCTTGCAGTTCTATCAGTTTTGCCTATGTATTTTGGTTCTCTGTTGTTGGGTGCATACACATTAGGGGTTTTGTGATATTCCTAGGTGTAGTTTTTTGAATATTTATCCTGCTTCATGTTCTCTGATCTTCCTGAGTCTGTAGTTTGGTGTCTGTCATTAACTTTGGAGAATTCTTGCCCATTATTACTTCAAATATTTCTTCTGTTCCTTTCTCTCTTCTTCTGATACTCCCATTATTTGAATGTTACACCCTTTGTAATTACCTCACAGTGCTTGGATATTCTGTTCCTTTTTCTTTTTTTTTTTCATTGTTCTTTCTCTTTGTATTTCATTTTGGGAGGTTTGTACTAACGTTATCTTCTGGCTCATTGTTCTTTCCTTAGCTAAGTACAGTCTGCTTGTGAGCCCATCACTGATATTTTGTTTTGAATTGGATGTTTATGTTTTTGGTTTTGAAATTAGGCAGACCATTTTAAATTAATTATTTTTAAATCCTTGTATGAAGGAATCAAATTGTTGTTCTTCTAATTATAGTACCCTAATTGAAAATCATGTTCTATTATTCTATTTTGATTCAACCAGAATATTTTGAATGCCTCTTAGGCCCAAAGCTCTGTATTGTGCAGTATGGGATTGTGGCAATTTAAAATATGGCCACAAATTCTTTTTTTTTTTTAATTTTTAGTTTTTTAATAAACATATAATGTATTATTAGCCCCAGGGGTACAGGTCTGTGAATCACCAGGTTTACACACTTCACAGCACTCACCATAGCACATACCCTCCCCAATGTCCGTAACCCCACTACCCTCTCCACCACCCTCTCCCGACCCCCCTCCCCCCAGCAACCCTCAGTTTGTTTTGTGAGATTAAGAGTCTCTTATGGTTTGTCTCCCTCCCAATCCCATCTTGTTTCATTTATTCTTTTCCTACCCCCCAAACCCCCCACATTGCATCTCCACTTCCTCAAATCAGGGAGATCATATGATAGTTGTCTTTCTCTGATTGACTTATTTTGCAAGCATAATACCCTCTAGTTCAAACCATGTCGTCACAAATGGCAAGATTTCATTTCTTTTGATGGCTGCATAGTATTCCATTATATATATATACCACTTCTTCTTTATCCATTCATCTGTTGATGGACATCTAGGTTCTTTCCATAGTTTGGCTATTCTGGACATTGCTGCTATAAACATTTGGGTGCCTGTGCCCCTACATTTGTATCTTTAGGGTAAATACCCAGTAGTGCAATTGCAGGGTCATAGGGTAGCTCTATTTTCAACTTTTTGAGGAAACTCCATGCTGTTTTCCAGAGTGGTTGCATCAGCTTGCATTCCCACCGACAGTGTAGGGGGGTTCCCCTTTCTCCGCATCCTCGCCAGCATCTGTCATTTCCTGACTTGTTAATTTTAGCCATTCTGACTGGTGTGAGGTGGTATCTCATTGCGGTTTTATTTGTATTTCCCTGATGCCGAGTGATGTGGAGTACTTTTTCATGTGTCTGTTGGCCATCTGGATGTCTTCTTTGCAGAAATGTCTGTTCGTGTCCTCTGCCCATTTCTTGATTGGATTATTTGTTCTTTGGGTGTTGAGTTTGCTAAGCTCTTTAAAGATTTTGGATACTAGCCCTTTATCTGATATGTTGATTGCAAATATCTTCTCCCATTCTGTCAGTTATCTTTTGGTTTTGTTAACTGTTTCCTTTGCTGTGCAAAAGCTTTTGATCTTGATGAAATCCCAATAGTTCATTTTTGCTCTTGCTTCCCTTGCCTTTGGCGACGTTCCTAGGAAGAAGTTGCTGTGGCTGAGGTCGAAGAGGTTGCTGCCTGTGTTCTCCTCAAGGATTTTGATGGATTCCTTTCTCACATTGAGGTCCTTCATCCATTTTGAGTCTATTTTCGTGTGCGGTGTGAGGAAATGGTCCAGTTTCATTTTTCTGCATGTGGCTGTCCAGTTTTTCCAACACCATTTGTTGAAGAGGCTGTCTTTTTTCCATTGGACATTCTTTCCTGCTTTGTCGAAGATGAGTTGACCATAGAGTTGAGGGTCTATTTCTGGGCTCTCTATTCGGTTCCATTGATCTATGTGTCTGTTTTTGTACCAGTACCATACTGTCTTGATGATGACAGCTTTGTAATAGAGCTTGAAGTCTGGAATTGTGATGCCACCAACTTTGGCTTTCTTTTTCAATATTCCTTTGGCTATTCAAGGTCTTTTCTGGTTCCATATAAATTTTAGGATTATTTGTTCCATTTCTTTGAAAAAAATGGATGGGATTTTGATAAGAATTGCATTAAATGTGTAGATTGCTTTAGGTAGCATAGACATTTTCACAATATTTGTTCTTCCAATCTATGAGCACAAAACCGATTTTTGTATTTTGTTTTTGTATTCTGCACCTTTACTGAGTCATCAGAATATAAATGCATTTTAAATCATATAACCTGAAAACAGCCCAAGCTTGACCGATATCCAAGGTCAGGAAGATAACAGGAATCGACAAAGGAATCTGAGACAGGCTGCAGGGAAGAACAAGGAGAATTAAGAAGTTGTGTTGTAGGTGCCAAGTGGGGTGTTTCAGGTGGTGTTTAGAAAGATTAAGTAACCTTCCCAGGTCACAAAGCTAGTCAGAGGTACAGCTAGCATCCATACACATAGATGCCAGAATTCATGGTCAATTTCTGTGCTTTATCACCCAAATCACAGTCATAATGACAACGATATCCTTTAATAGCACCAACTCTGTGCCAGGCACTGTTATAACACCATTGTAATCCATTTATTCCTATTTTTTTTAAAGATTTTATTTATTTATTTGACAGACAGAGATCACAAGTAGGCAGAGAGGCAGGCAGAGAGAGAGAGAGGAGGAAGCAGGCTCCCTGCCGAGCAGAGAACTCGATGTGGGGCTCGATCCCAGGACCCTGGGATTATGACCTGAGTCGAAGGCAGAGGCCTTAACCCACTGAGCCACCCAGGCGCCCCCATTTATTCCTGTCATTATCACCATTTTACAGAGGAGGAAGCAGACACAGAGAGGATATATTCAAAGTTACAAATCTCAGTGCATTTTGAACTCGGCTGCCTAGGTCCACAGTCTGCAGTCCTAACTAGTTTGCTGGACTGTTTCCCAGTAACACTCTCCTGTCTAAATAACTGGAGTGTCATCAAGGATAATATTTCATAAGGTTGAATAAAGAAGCTCAGGAAGCAAATTAGATTCTTTAATTAGAAAAAGAAAAGAAAACTAATCTGTGGCAATTTGACCTTTTGCTCTGTACACATTGATTTTTGTGCCTTCAAGTTTCAAATGAGCTGCTGAAGTGCTATGCCTTTCTTCACACTTGAACAAAGGACCTGTAAAGTTGCTTTGTTTTTTCTCCCTGTGGAGTATGACTGAAAGCAAAATGTAATGCTGCCTTTTACGTTAAGTCAAATGAAGCCTTGGTTTCTCAAGGACATAAAAATGTGATCACGTAGATCAAATCTCATCCAATGATACTAATTTAGCACATCTTCAAAGTTAAACATAGGAAGGAAGTTTTTGTATCTGAGAAAGTTTTGCTACTGGAAATCACATTTTCAGGAATTCTAAGTTATAACTGTGTTCCTTTAGAACTTACCCTAAATTCACTTAAAGAGGAGCTGGAAAATTCAGCATTGCTTCAGATGGGATGATGCCTTCAGATATCTCGGTTGCTTTTTTTCTTCACTACTGCCACTTGTTTTTCAGGACATGACCTCTAACCCTCAGTGCAGGTGGCCTACTGAGTTTTTTCTTGCCACCCCACAGATTCTGCCCTTTGTTCCCAAAGTAAGGTTGTGTGTTACACTTTTGGGAAAATAACCCAGTGCCAGCAGGTGGAGCCATCGGTGTATCTTTTTCATGTTCTATTTGGCACGTCATTCTCCAGTTTTGCTTATGCCTCTTGTTTTTAGCTAATCTATTTTGATCTGAAAAATCTGAGACTTCCTTTATGCCTACTTTGGTTAAAATTTGAAAAGTCCAGAATCAGATTTCCAAGAGGGCAGTAATTCTAATACCTGATCATTAGCAAAACAGGCAGTAATCACAGTCATTGTTACTTGCTGTCTGTGCAGGAGATTTAAAAAACAAAAAACAAAAAACAAATAAACAAACAACTCCATTGGCCATCTTGAACCTGATTCCTTAGTCTTTGCCAGCCATCCCACCCTATCCACTGGCCTGGGTAAGAAGAGGTGAGTGATGTATAGGGAACACAGGCTTGGGAATATTGAGAAGCACTTGTGAAGTTACAGCCTGAAGAATTTCTTTAAACATTTTTCACAAGACAGGTCTATCAGTGAAGATTCCAAAAATATTTGTTTGATTACTTATTCCAGTTCTTAAATGCTCATGTGTATACTTATGTTTTCATTCATCTCAAGTCAATTTGCAAAGCTAGAAATAGATCCATTTTCTAAGTTTTCAAATGTGTGGGCCTATTTTGTATTTTAGAATTTCTACTATGTCAATAATTATGCTCCTTTTCTCATTCATAATTTTATGTCTGCCCTACTTTTTTAATCAATTAACCCTGCATGAGATTTGTCTATTTTGTTGATTTCTTCAAATCAGATTTGATCCCACAGATTGCTTTTTTAAAAAATCGCATTCATTTCTATTATTCTCTTTACTATTCCTTTATTTCTTTTCTTGGTTTTCTTATGTGGTTCTTTTGCCAAGGCTTTAAATTTCCCTGAATACTGTTTGACTTGCACCCCGCTGGTTATCAATGTCAGTTTTAAATATTTTAATTTAGGGATGCCTGGGTGGCTCAGTGGGTTAAGCTGCTGCCTTTGGCTCAGGTCATGATCCCAGAGTCTGGGATTGAGTTCTGCATCAGGCTCCTTGCTCAGCGGGGAGCCTGCTTCTCTTTCCACCTCTGCCTGCCGCTCTGCCTGCTTGTGATCTCTGTCTGTCAAATAAATAAATAAAATCTTAAAAAAATATATTTTAATTTAATTATCTTAATGTTTGTAAATAAGTATTAAACTTTCTTCTTTGACGGGCATTATTTAGAAGTTTTTTTTTTTTTAAGTTCTTAAACATTGAGAGAAAGAAGGATCATCTTTTTATTTTAGATATCCAGTTTTATCACATTTTTGGCAAAGACTGTATTCTGAACAGCATCTGCTCTTGGCCTTTGTTGATTGGTCACAATAATGGACAGTTTTTATAAATGCTCATGTGTGCTTGAAAAGAATGTATATTCAACTCTTTGTTAGATGTAGAGTTCTATATGTTTCCATTAGCTCAAACTTATTAATTACATAGTTCTAACCTGTGTATCCACTAATTTTTGATCTACAAGTTTCTGACCTCTCAAAATCTATTGTTAGTATTTTTACATTCTGGACAACATTTTACATTCCAGTATTTTACATTCCTGGACAATATAAGTACCTTAGACACTATACCCCCATTTATTCCCTGTGGGTCTATTTTCTTTTGTTTCTTTTGGTTTTTAATCACTGTCTTGTTTTTCTCAAATCTCTAGTAATTTTTTTTTTAAGATTTTATTTATTTATTTGACAGAGATCACAAGTAGGCAGAGAAGCAGGCAGAGAGAGAGAGAGAGGAGGAAGCAGGCTCCCTGCTGAGCAGAGAGCCTGATGTGGGGCTCGATCCCAGGATCCTGGGATCAGGACCTGAGCCAAATGCAGAGGCTTTAACCCACTGAGCCACCCAGGCGTTCCTCTAGTAATTTTTGAGTGGCTATTATATAGGAGCATTTTCAAAGTGATTTCAGACCTGGGAAGTTCTCCTCCTCTGAAGAGGCAGAATGCTTCTGGCAGGTATCTGGAGCAGAAGCAATCCTGGATTCTTTCATCCAGCTATGAGGATTTTGATGGTTTGGAGCCAGACTTTGGTCCCTTTGACCACCAGACTATTGTTTCACCCTTATCTGCAGGAAGTAGCCCTTTGAAGTTCCAGTTCAGAGTGTGGGTGATTTATTAGGGTTCCCTTCTTTAGTATTAGGGTTCCCTTCTTTAGTAAACCTGAATATCAGTTTTTATTCTCTAACTCTGGGGTGTTGTCTAAAGCTCTGTCCAGCTTTTCAGGCTTTCAGCCTCCTGTTCTGGAATTGGCACATGCCCTTCAAAGAAAAGTTGCCCCACATATTGGGTTCATTTCTCTGAATTTCCTTTTTTCTACATTTTGATCCTGTAATTCTTCATTACCTTTCTCTCTAATGCTATCAAGGAGATTTTTCAAATAAATATATGTTTTTGTTCTTGATGTAAGGCTTCACCTCTATTACCTAGGATGCCATTAGGAGAAGCTAAAGTCCTTGTCAAATGCACTTCTAAAAATAAATGTTATTATTGAAGTATAGCATATACATCAGAAAGTGAACAAATCATAATATTCTGTTTGATTACTTACCACAGAGTGAACACCCCTGGTAGCCCTGACCTGTCAAGAGATGGTATCAGCACCCAAAGCCGACCCTGTGTCCCCTCTCCCTTATCCCTCCTCATTGCTTCCACTGACTTCTGCTTCTTTTCTGAAGACCAGGAAACCAGATATGATTTAGCCCCTTTCAATTTTAATTATGAAATGCATTGCTTTGGCCAAGGCCTTCCTAATTTGGTTTGAGTTTTCCCCTTTATTAATTAATTTATTATTATTTTATTTATTTATTTATTGCCTTTTCCCCTTTAAATCTGTTACATGGAAGATTTTCTCCCCTTCCATTTTATCTTTTTTCCGCTGTATGAGCCCTCTCAAGTCTTCTAACAATTTGTCTCTTTAGATTGTACACAATACTTTCTTGTTTCTCTGTGTGCAGTTACTAGAGAGCCTTCCAAACTCATGACTGTTGGCTGACATGTAGAATATGCTATTTCAGAATGTTATGTTTTATACACATTTACAAAGAATCATCCAGAATATGAAACTGTTGTCTTACTTTTATTTCTCCCATCAGGCTAATGCTATCTCTAATCCCCTTTCTTTAACTAAAGATGATCTTAAGAAACAAATCAGGAATCCATTTATTCGGTTAAAATGTTCTCTTGCTCTCTGCCTGCTGTAGACATGTTGTGAAATCACAGGAGGAATGGCAGAACTATGACCTCTGTGATTGTCATCTTGTATCTCCTTTTGGCTAGTATTACAATTGACTAATTGAACTTAACTTCTGGTTCTCACCTTCTTCATCAGATGAATTTTTTTCAGCTAAAGAACCTGGTACAGAGGCTGGCCCATGTTGGCATTTGATAATTGGTTAAAGGGAACCTGACATGATGTTTCTAGAAGTCAAGATGCAGGAACATACATGAAATGAAACAGGAATGGTCAGGTTTTGTTTGTTTGTTTGTTTGTTTTAAGTTAGAAATGAACTTGGCTTCTGTCTCTCTTACTTTTGACTCTTGGCAATTTGGTAAATTTAGTTTCTAGCATCAAAGAATCCAAATCATGACAAAATGGGTATTTTGTTTTACTTAACTCTTTTCCTTGAGAAGTGTTGGGTATAATGCAGTCACTGTAAGTACAGTTTGTACTTAACATCAGTATATAAGTCACTGCAGAGCCCCAGAAATCTGAGAGTTCACCCAGGAAATTATCATCCATATATGTATGACCAGAAGGTTTCCTAAAAAATGAGGTACTTTCTAGAAAAAAAGATACACGCATACCTCGATTTTATTGTGCTTCACTTTATTGCGCTTCAGATTCTGCATTTTTTACAAATTGGAAGTTCAAGACTTTACTGGGAAGTAACTGCTGATGTGGTAGAAATAACAAGGGAACTAGAATCAGAAGTGGAGCCTGAAGATGTGGCTGAGTTGCTACAATCTCATGATCAAACTTTAACAGATAAAGAGTTGCTTCTTATGGATGAGCAAAGAGTGGTTTCTCAAGATGGCATCTACTCCTGGTGAAGATGCTGTGAAGATTGTTGAAATGACAACAGAGGTGTTAGCATAGTACATAAATTTAGTTGATAAATCAGTAGCAGGGTTTGGGAAGATTGACTCCTGTTTTGAGACAAGTTCTCGTGTGGGTGAAATGCTATCAAATAGCATTGTCTACTACAGAGGAATCATTCTTGAAATGCTTTGAAATGCTATCAAATAGCATTGCCTACTACGGAGGAATCATTCATGAAAGGAAGAGTCAATGCATCAGACTTCATTGTTTTCTTTTAAGAAATTGCCACAGCCACCCAAGGCTTCAGCAACCACTACCTCGATCAGTCAATAGCCATCTACATTAAGGCTAGACTCTCCATCAGCAAAAAGATATGACTCACTGAGAGCTCTGAGGATGGTTAGCATTTTTTAGCCATATTTTCAAATTAAGTTATTTACATTGCCTTTTTAGACATAATGCTATTGCACACTTAATAGACCACTACAATATAGTATAAACATAACTTTAATATGTACTGGAAAATGAGAATATTCTTTTGACTCACTCTATTGTGATACTTGCTTTATTGCAATATTCACTTTATTGAGATACTCTCTTTATTCTGGTGGTCCACAATATCTCTGAGGTATGCCTGTAATCAGGGCTGAAAAGTTATCATAAAGGAAAATCAGAGACTAATCAGCTGTAGGAGTCTCTCTGAAGCAAGAACATGTGACCAGGTAGAACAGGGTCAGCCTGCAGCCCAGGAAGGGGAAGGCTCCAGGCAGAGTGGGGTAGTTCCATATCTATTACTGATATGGAGAGAGAGGCACTGAGTCCAGGGGATAATAACTTGGGAGGTGTCCCCTGGAGTGGGGCAGTGGTGTTTTACCACACTTCACCTGGCCTACCTGAATTCTGTAATATTTTGAGGATTAGGCTTAAGGTGGTTCTACAAACTTGATATGCTAATATTTATAATAATAATGATAATTTCTATTTTGTGCCAGCCACTTTGTACACATTAGTTCTTTCATGACAGCAGTCCTATGCAGTAGAGGTGTCATTACCTGCATTTTACTGATAAGGGACCCAGAATCTCTTCAGGGACTGCGTTCCAGTGCCATCTGCACTCAGGAAGGGCAGGTGAGCCAGGCCGGCTTTCCTACTTTTATGGCTCCAGAGCTCCCTCTTCTGTGGTTCTCCCATAGTGTTCCTAAGTGTGGCTTCTTACTTTCTCAGATCTCTCACCTCTTTCCCCTCTTCCATTTTAAGTGGAAGGATCCTTTCTTTCTTATTATCTCAGTTCAGCTCAACTTAGAGCTCACTTCTAGCACTTTCTTCTTGGGCTAAACTCTCCACTGTATGGGCTTTTAGACCAGAGAGGTCCTAGAGTCTAGGGCCTGCGTCACTGCTGCTCCTACCCCCACTGCAGATCTCTTCTCACCCTTGAAACTGGACCTGCAGACCCCCTTCCAGATGGGCTGCGTCCTTCCAGTGTGAACCCTGCTGATGTGGAGGCTCTCATGTTCTGGGGGACATCATATGTCCCTTTGCTGTCCCTCCCCTTCCTTCTGCACAGTTGCAGGTATAATGGGTTGGGTTGCTATCAGGAGTTAAGTCATACTCCCTCACATTCTGTTATCTGATTTTGTAATAGATGTAACCCATGAGTTTTTGGTTTGCTCTCCTAATTGTTCTCTTTCATTTTATAAGGGAATTCTGAGAGATTTTTTAAAAAGACTATGCTGAGGGGCGCCTGGGTGGCTCAGTGGGTTAAGCCTCTGCCTTCGGCTTAGGTCATGATCTCAGGGTCCTGGAATTGAGCCCCGCATCGGGCTCTCTGCTCAGCTGTGAGCCTGCTTCCCCGTCTCTCTGCCTGCCTCTGATCTCTCTCTCTCTCTGTCAAATAAATAAATAAAATCTTAAAAAAAAAGACTATGATGATACTATTTTCTTTTTACCATTTGATACTTCAGCAAATTACAGCATTTTGTGGGAGCTCTCCCTGTGGAGTGGTAAGGTGCCATGCCCCAGCTCTCTGGGAGTCAACCAAGAGATGGAGGGGGAGGGGAGGAAAGGAGGGTGGAGACAGAGAAGGAAGGCTAGTGAGATAATGTAGCAGACCAACACTTCTGCCAAGGAGGGAACAGCAGTCAGACCAAATCCTGCTAGGAGTGTAGCTAAACTAGACCCCTTTCAATACAAATTTGAGATCTGAAAGTAGTTTATAATGAGTGGGACAAATTTACCATGGTTTCAGATGTTGGAGAGTAAACTCTGGGAGTCATGTCCTGGTTGTTTAAGACTCAAATAAGGTAGGAGAGACTGGAGCGTAGCCGCGGCCATTAGTAGGCCCAGCTGAGCCTGAAGTCATCCCAGCCCAGGCTGTCGGTGGAAGTATAGAAGCTTCCAAGTAGTTAGAGTCTCCTGAATTCCAGGTCACCCCTAGATGTTCAAGCTGAGGTCCCAGACCATGGAGCAGACAAGCCACTTGCACTGCTCTCTGTCCAAATTCCCAGTCCATAAAAGCATGAGCATAGCAGGTTGTTGGTTTTTGTTTTATACCACTGAATTTGGGTTAACTTGCAACACAGCACTAGATAACCAGAAGACTGGCGGTGATTGGTTTGGCTGGTTGAAGGAAATTAGCCATTCCAACCATGGGTGGGGGTGGGGGGTGTGGGGGCGTGGGCTAAAGTGTGAGCAAAGGCCCAGAGAGAAGCCAGCACAGCCCAGGTCAAGGGAACTGTTAGTGACTCCCACTGAAAGTGGCTCCTGTGGCAGAGTATAGCACCTACTACAGGTCAAGGGCACACATTCAGGAGCTGCAAGGGTCTTTTATTTCTTCCAGTTCCAGGGACAGTTTCTTCTTCCCTCCCCTCCAGGGACAGCCCCTGGTCTTATGTCCTATGGCCAGCCGCTCCAAGAACAGGATCCTGCTATTGCTCATATTTATAAAAAGGAGATACGGTGGGGGCCAGGGTAACAGGGGCAGGATTGTCATTTTAAGATACCTCCTTAAATTTTTTTCAATCAAATATGAATCTGAATTACTGAAAAGTAATCCATCAGGCGCCAGTTGAGCGGCCGACTCTTGATTTGGGCTCAGGTCATGATCTCAGGATCGTGGGGTCGAGCCTCACTTCAGACTCCACACTTCAGGCTCCACATCAGACTCTGCTCAAAAGGCGGTCTGCTTGAGGTTCTCTCTCCTTTCCCTCTCCTTTTGCACCTCCCCCAACTTGCACACACTGTCTCTTTCTCTCTCTCTCTCTCTCAAATAAATAAATCTTTAAAAAAAGAAGAAAAAAGAAGAAAAGACATCCATAAGAGTTTTTTTTTTTCAAAGTTAGTTTTTTGCCTTTTTGAACATTCATCTATAAATTATCTTGATATATCAAGTTGCTGCTGGCTACAAATACGAGAAATGCTGTTTAAAACTGCCTTAAATAATAAATGTACTTATTATTTCTGGAAGTCCAGGAATAAAGCAGGCCCTGGGGTTGGTTGCTACTGCCCTTCGCTTTTGTCCTCAGAGACCCGGGTCCTTTCCCTTTCCTTGCCCTGTCATCCTCAGTGCTGGCCTCATCCTAAGGCCAGGAGCATAATGGCGGCAGCAGTGCTATTAATGGACTGAATTATGTCCATTCAAAAGTCATGTTGAAGCCTTTGCCCCCAATGTGATAGTATGTGGTGATGGAGTCTTTAGGAGGTGTTAGGGTTAGATGAAGTCATGAGGGTAAGGCCCTCATGATGGGACTAAACCCTTACAAGAAGTGACATGAGAGAGCTCTCCCTGTCTCTCTGCCATGTGAGGACACAGTGATAAGGCTTCTGTACAAGCCACAAAAGGGTCCTCACCAGGAACCAAGTCAAACAGCATCATGATCTTAGACTTCCTAGCCTCTAGAACTGTGAAAAATAAATATGCTATTTAAGCCACCCAGTCCATGGTATTTTATTATAGCAGCCCAAACTAATGAATACAAGTACCAAGAACCTCATCTTGACACCACAAAGATAAAGAGATACCAAAGATAGAAAGACACTTACTCTTCTCCAGTCTCTTTGTTAGCAGCAAGGAACGCCTTCAGTAGACTTCCCCTAACATCTCATTCACTAAAATTCAGTCACATATCCATTCCTAAGCCAATCACTAGCAAGGATTTCTATAACAGACTGAGATGAGAGAAACCTGTACTGTAAGGCACCAGATAATTAATATTTCAAGCTTTGCTTCTCCTCTTCCCACCCCCATCCCCTTTTCTCCCCCTTCTTCTTTTTAAATCTTAGCTCAAGGGTTGTATAAAAGCAGGCTGTGTCTGGATTCTATCACCCCTGGCTTAGACTAATTGTGATTTACTCCTGAACTGGTGTTACTCGAGGGGGAGGTTGATTACTGAACAAAACTGAGATTCTGTGAAAGGAAAGAAAGGAGCTGGACATTGAATAGGCAACCACAGTGTTGTTACACTTGATTAAAATAAGAGTTTGTGGATACGGGAAATAGGCATAGGAGCTGTGTCCAAGGCAGAACTCAAATTTTTTATAATGAATAAGTACTACTTTTATAATGAGAAAAATAATTAAAATAATTATAATTATAATTATAACTAATTAATTTCCAAAAATAACTAAACTGAAAACAAGCCCTCAAAACTACCTTTTTAAAAAATTCTAAAGTTAGATTGAGGTTACACAATTCTATGAGTATATTAATAAAAAACATTGAGTATATACTTTAAATGATTTCTATGTTATATGAATTATATTGTAGTAAAGCTGTTTTTTTTTTTTTTAAATCTTCCAAATTCCAGAGGTTTAAAATACATGACTTAAAAGTCATGTCTTACAGCTCTGTGGTGTTTGCCCTGTGCAGGCAAGGGCACCTTTGTTTATATGGCTGGTTTCATAGCTTTCACTGATGGCCTTGAAAATCTTCCTATAGTGGGGATGCTTTTAATGACCACTTTTTTGGACATATGTATTAAATATCCTTCAGGCCATAGAAAGTATTTTGTATTTTATAATCAAATGCTTAGCTTGCTTATAATAAAGATAAAAATAACACAGGGATGCCTGGGTGGCACAGTTGATTAAGCGTCTGACTCTTGGTCTCAGCTCAGGTCATGATTTCAGGGTCCTGAGATCGAGCCCCACGTTTAGCACGGAGTCTGCTTGGGATTCTTTCCCTCTTCCTCCCCCTCCCTCTCTGCCCTTCACACCATGCTCACACTCTCTCTCACTAAAATAAGTATAATCCTTAAAAAAATAAACTGATGCAGAAGCAAGAAATTACTTGAATATTTTTGTCCTTTTAATGTATTTTAAACCTTATTTACTCTTTGTGTCCATTAGGACTCTTTCTGTTGTTCAGTATTTATGTATTTTAAATCGTTCTAAGTCAAAGGGAACTCTATTGGCATACAGCAAGAAGTCCAGGGGTAGAAAGTCTGCAGACTGGCTTCACCCAACACTCAGATGATGCTACTAGGCTCTGACTCCTCTTTTTCTTGGTTCCATTTCTCTTGGATTGGCTCAGTTCTCAGGCCCTGCATCCTGGTGGCTTTTGCCCTGGCATGCTGAGCCAGAGTCTTTCATTGGCTCTGATCTTGTCATTGGCTCTGACCTCCTCCACAGTCACTGTAGCAAGGGGAGAGCACCACTGGCTTACACCTGGACCCCATGCTTCACCCTGAGCCCCTTCCGAGGTGGGTGGGTTAGGATGGCGGAGTGGTAGTTCATCAGAGCAAAACTTAGATGTTCCAAGCTGTTGGGCAGCAAACCGCCACACTTCCTTCTCTTCATTCCTGACTTCACTTCTGCATGTTGTTGCCTATTTTATTCCTCCTCCTTCAGTTCCTTATGGCCCATTTTTCTTTTTATTCTCTTTAACTTATATTTCTTATAGGCTTCTGGAAAAAACACATGCATTTTAAGGTGGGATTTGAAAAAGAACATTTGAGGGGCGCCTGGGTGGCTCAGTGGGTTAGGCCACTGCCTTCGGCTCAGGTCATGATCTCAGGGTCCTGGGATCGAGCCCCGCATCGGGCTCTCTGCTCGGCAGGGAGCCTGCTTCCTCCTCTCTCTCTGCCTGCCTCTCTGCCTACTTGTGATCTCTGTCTGTCAAATAAATAAATAAAATCTTAAAAAAAAAAAAAAAAGAAAAAGAACATTTGAGCCTGATAGCTGAATAGGAAAATTTCCCTTCAGTGAGAACTTTTGTTATGAATTTTATCTGGACAGGACAAGCAGATAAGACAAGGAAAAACTCAAAAGTTAAGCGAAAAGCAAAACTTTGATAAGTTTATTTGTATTCTTATACTTAATCTCACCATTTTGTTTCCTAGTTGGGAAACTGACATCATTGCCTTAACCTACAGGAGAGATGTGAGGAGCAGTTTTGAATCCTGTCTTTTATGGCTTTCAGTTAGCTAACTTTTTTTCTATTTTCCTTTGTCAGTATAAATTCTTCTTAATTTGCTTGTCATACTGAAGGACAGGAAGTGTGTTTGAATCTGCGGCTTAAAACAATGCTGTTTGATTTTTTTGTTGCAGTGACGCTCAGATATATTTCAGCACAATTATTCTGCAGTTAAGTAAAATGATCTTTTCCAAGTTTGTAGGGGAATGAATTTTTGTAATTTTGAGAACTTTCTCAAAATCATTTTACTAAAACTTTGGTACCTGCTACTGCCTGCCTACTTGAAGATAAAATTTGTAAGAGTATCAGATGAATAATAATGAACTGTGTGAGAACAGCTGATCTTGTTAGCTTTGACAGATTGTTTTTTTAATCATGGGTGTATGTACTCATGGTTTGATTTTTATATTGCATACATATATTAATTGCTTATAAAAATGTTTCCAATGTATATGATGAAAGTAAATATATCAGTCTTTCATGCTGTTTTGCAAAAAAGTTCTGTGTGTTCCAAGTGTTGTGCCATCTTAAACATTGGGAAGCACCACTTTCTAGGACAAGTGAATCCGTGAAAGAATTTCTGGGATGGAATCATGGGGCCAACGGTCCTTACTGATAAGCTGTGTTATGTATTATTACAAGGACATGCTCTAGACATGGTGGTTTGGGAGCATTATTACATCTGTAATCATGAGCACACTTGGAATTGGTTCCCACAGTTTTGAAAAGTATACTTAGCAGGAATCAGGGATGTGCTCGCCCAACACCCCTGAACTCTGACACTGAGGAGATAAGCCTTTTTACTTGGTTGCCAGGGTCTACCCAGGAGGGCCAGTTGGCTTTGCTTGTTTTCTTGCATGCATCCTGCCTCTCCTCCACAATTAACCCATTTATTCATTAATAAGTATGAGCTGGCATCTTCCACTTTCTCATTTCCTGTTTTCTCTTTTTGTCTTTGGCTTTCTCTGAGCAGCTTCTTAGGTGAATGCACATTTGCATAATTAATTGACTCAGCTTCTTCATTGTCATATAGGATTGAGCCTGTGAGGGGCCAGCAGCAAACCAGCACCATCTTTGCAGCAGTCCTGCATTTGTCTTCTACCTTACTTGCCCAGCAGAAGGCAAGTGTTAATAGCCAAGGGTTCAGTCTCCTTCTGGCAGGTGCCCCCCTCAACCCAGGGAAGTGCCACTCCCATTTCATTGTTATCACGTCATCCAGAAATTAGAGTCAGAATCCAGAGAGGGAATTGGCCTACTTGTCTGAGCTCTGCCACAGTGAGGGTGACTACACTTGACCCCATTCCTATTCGTCAGTTATTGGCCTCCAAGGAGACTCACCTATCCCACACAAGTGACATCTTAACTTATTACAGAGTCTGAATCTGGCAAGAGCCCTCCATAAGCCCGCCCACCACCCCATCGTGTCCTCCCCTTTCCCTTCTCCCTGGGTCCCCTCACATGCTGTAACCCTTGCCAGCCCAGTCTAAGGCTCCTCACCTTCCCTTTTAACACATGCACATACTCACATGTGGACACACGGATGCACACGTATGTATGGAGACAGGCAGACCTGTAACAGCACAGCAGAAATCTGATGTTTTGTTTTATGGTCCTCTACCAGGCATTAAGGCCCAGCGAAGATGGCTCCACCCTGACAATACAGATGCCCTTTTACCAAAAGCATCCCCTAGAGCTTAGTTATAGAATTGATTGTGATAATGTCTAATAAGCAAAAGTTTATTATGTTTATAATATTTTTAAAAGATTTTATTTATTTATTAACAGGGAGAGAGAGAGCGCACGCGAGCGCGCGCGCGCGCGCGCACACACAAGAAGGGGCAACAGGAAACAGAGAAAGAGGGAGAAGCAGGCTCCCCACTGAGAAGGGAGCCAGATGCTGGGTTCAGTCCCAGGACCCTGGGATCATGACCTGAGCTGAAGGCAGACACTTAACCGACTGAGCCCCCCAGGGACCCCTATGTTCATAATATTTCTGAAACTTTTCCAAAATGCAGGGCCTGATTGTATTCCACTTTTGAAAGGCTTAAAGTTTCATGATAGTAAGAGAGTCACCCTCTGTGTTCTTTTTTGCAGCAGACATTCAAAGCCCTAAATCTGTTGTGTGTGCCTCAGACTGGGAAGCACAGCCAGGACCCTAATGATGACACCCCTTTAGTGACATGTCAATGCTGATTTAAAAGAAACCCAGGGAGCAAGAGTAGATATTTCTGTTCTTTACCCTTCTAGCAAGGATTTTTATCAACAGGATAATGTTAAGTTTGGGATCCATAGCTTAATCAAGGAGAAAATGGACAGGAGTACTTAACGCATTTCACAAAGCCTGTCTGCAGCCATAAGTCATGATTCTCAGCTACTAAAAACTCCTTATAGGTTCCGGCTGCTTATCTCTGTTTAAGGGTAGAGAAAACAGCCATTACAAATTCTCTCAGGCTGTCCAGTGCCTCACTAATAAGGAACTTCGAGGGGAAAAAAAAGGTGGCATGGGAGAGGGAGAAGTTCTGCGAATTAAAGTGGAACAGAATGATGAGGTCCGTTTTGAGGCCGAAGTGGGGGGAAAGGCAAGGGTTTTGCTTGTGAGCCTCTGGTACAATACAGAGGACCTTAACACAGACGGATGGTACCCTACAAAATGTAGCCCATAATTCAAACTGTCAGCTTAATCACACTGTTTCCAGGTAAAGAGAAGGAGCCCTTGTTTCCTGGGTAAAGAGAAGGAGCGTTGTTTGCTGACCCCTGGTCCTCAGCCTGCCGCAGACCGCCCCACTCTGTTGGCCTTTGTGTCGCTGTCCCCTCCTTCCCTCCTTTTTGGCATTGTGCTCCCTTCAAGTGGCCCCCTGGAAGGGACCACCCAGGGGGCTGCACAATGGGGACCGAGGTAGCCACCAAAACATAGGTTTTGTAAGACAGCCCGTTAAAAGAAAAATACTGTTTAACTATGTATGTGTTTGTCCTTTCTACCACTGTTTTGTGTGGCAAACAAAACCGCATATACAAACTTCACTGTGGCCGCGCATACAGCTGTTCCAGCCATCGGGTGTCAGGCTTGAGATAGTCGCTTCCAGTTTATTTTCCCAGGACAGTAATTTTTGATGCGGTTTATATTTACACGTTTGGATTTATGGTCAGGAAATTTGATATCAAAGCAAACAAATTGCACTGGCTTTATGAAACCATTTTATCAGTAGTCCTCAGAGTGGGCGGTTTGGCGTTGCTCTCGGATGAAATTTGTCTGTAATGCTGCTTAACAAAGGCTCGCAGCCCGGAATTCGGTTCTCAATAGCCATTTACACCTCTGTAAAAGGATTAGCTCTGGCTGATTGTTACACTGTTTAAATCTTAATTTGCATCTTTATGGAGGTAGAGCTTCTAGAGACCTCTCTGGTTCTCTGTTGTATTTGTGTACCTATGGGTGGGAGGTCACTGGAGGTTTTCTCTTATTGGTGAAGGTGCTAAATTGCTTCAGGATGACCAGTAAGCTACACAAATTGAATTAGCGTCGCAGGTTTTGACTGACGACGGTCGGCTCTGGTTCGTTAGTTAGATTTTGTAGCAGTCGTGGTCTGAGTGTTTGGTACATGAATGTGCACTCCGTTAGTTCTGTTTAAACTTAAGAATCCTTGGGGTTCTTAGGAGGATTTTAAACGTTCACTGTAGTCAACAAATGCCCATGGGAATGAAATGTAAAACAACCAGAACTGGACAAAATGATGGTTGTAAAAAGTAATCTTTTCTATCGAGACCATGTGTTCTTAGCTTAAAGATCAAAGCCTTCTCACATTTAGGAAGGAAGGTGGGTCAGACCAATGAGGAGGAAGAAGTTGAGTTTCCCAGGCCAGTGTTTCTATAGGCACTGGAATTGGAAATAAAAGCCGGTTGTGTTGCCCCTTTCCCACCTTTCTGGGTATAATTTATTCCTAAATTACACACTCCTAACCTGTGGACCACCTCTTCAAATGATGCCTTTCCATTGTTGCTCATTTTGGAATGCAGATTTCCTTCCCTAAAACTTTGTTCTAGACGTGACCTGCTCTGGTGCTTTGTGATCTTTCGGTTGCATTAAAAACACAGTGAGCATATACCGTGAGTGTTTTGAAAGTAACTGTTGTAAGTGTTGTAAGCCACTCATTACCATTTATGGCCATCAATTACCATACTCTTCTGAGACTGTTGTTGCCTAGAGAGGATGGAACTTGAAGGTTGAGCCTGTAGTGCTGCAGCTGCAACACTTGAGTTCTGAGTCCCTGCAAAGCTGACACCCACAGGTGTGGGAGACAGCTACCGGCAGAGCTAAGGAATAGCTGACCCTCGGTAGTCCTCATGCAGGGTTTTTATTTTTGTTGATGTTTTTGTTTTGCCAAAAAGTAATTCTCAGTTTGCAATACTGACAGACAAAGCATAGCGCTTTTTCTCTCTTCTTTTTTAGAAAGTGTGTATATTAATGTGAGTGTTTTCATTAGCCTGGGATGGAGTTGTTTTCTTTCACATCATCTCCAAAATTCTGTGTGACTAAGAAATGAAAATGAAGCTAGGAAACAATTGCTTTCAATTTGACACCCCCCAAATTTTATGCAGCATATGCTTTAACCATTGCTGGGTAAAATAAAATACACCTCTTTAAAATTCCATTTGTGTTTGTAGTGATTCCTGGTTAACCAGCAGGTTTGTCCATTTGCTTCACAGAGAACAAACTGGCCCGGTGTGTTGATGCTAGGCCAGTCCACACATTCCCAGGAAAGACTGGACCCAGCCTCATCAGACCCATATCTCTCCAATAGGAATTATTTTGGTTGGAATGCAAATGGAAGACCCAAAAGCTGAGGTCTTGAATTCCAACACAGGCAGTGTTTCTATAAGATGTAGTCTTTAATCTTTAGCTCCGAAGTGTTTGAATTCTTGAGTAGAGTTATTTTTAGCAAAGGGCTGACGGATATTTTGTCAACTAAAACCAGGTAAAGCTATTAGAAATCCTCAGCACAGACCAACTCATCTTTTAACCAGAGAAGCTCCTGAGTTTATCTAGAGTAGACCCAAGTGCTGTGCAGACAGTACTTGTTACTGATCACTTGTTGCCTAGCCCTGGAATTGCTGGGCTAGTTTAACAACCACCATGTAAAAATGAACTGTTGGAATAAGTGGGTCATGAATTTCTCTAATCTGGGTTTGAATCTTGGCCTGTCATTCAACACACAGTGTTGTTAAGTGTGTCTTCAGTGTCATGCTGAGTGCTGTGTGAAACTTAAAATAAGATAAAAATCCACAAGTCCAGTGGCTCTTTCCAACAAGCTTTTGGTTTTGTAGAGCAGACTAAGCAGACAGGGCGTAACTAGAGGGCAGTTCCATACGATGAAGAATGCTGTCTATATAGTGAGGGCTAAGGGAAGTCAGGGATAAGAAAGAGCCCTGAATGAGCTAGTCAGAGAGGGGCCTAGACAAGCGTGAGATGAGCTAGTCAAAGGGAGGCCGACATTTGGATTGCTCAAATTGGAAAAGGACCAGGGTTATGTCACCAGACAGTTGGGTGTCATAAAGCACTGGCACACCAGGCTGGAGGGTGGGGGAGATGGCAGTGGCAGCAAGGTGCATTGTTGGTAGAGAATTTAGAAACAATAGCCCAAAACTGTCTGCTTTCTCCTACCACCATTGTTAAGAATGACAAAGGTAAAATACTCCTCCCTGGCGGGAGGCTGTTCCCACCACAATGCTCCACACACAGCCTGCCTAGGCACACCAGTATCCCTGAGTGTCTGCTGACTTCCACAAGCATGCCTCCATTCTAGAGTAGCTACAGAAACATCGAGCCATGGTCCTTGTTCTGGGTGTACCACCCGGTTCAGGGAGTCAGACTAAAGGCATTCTAAGCTGAAGAGCCCACGCTTGCAGGTGGCCTCTGTTTGTCTAGCGTAGGATTTAACCTTCTTTTGAATTAATGGCCACATTTGCAAATTTGGGAGATGTCCTATGAAAATAAACCTTGCAATGGTGGATTTCTGGCTTCTGTTAAACACTAGGAAGATCATAGTCGCTGAGAACCACAGTGGGAGCCGTGAGTGACTATCCCTTTGCTGGAAGTGTAGCCCCAAGCCTTCCACAGTCCCCGCCCCCACATCAGCCCTCACCTTGGGCGCTTGCTCTCTCCCCTGCCACCACCACTGGTGCTCTCACATTTCTGTGCTTTCCCCTTGCCGAAGAGAGTACAAGCTCAGTCTCTTGGTTGGCTTGGGGCCTCCGGTTTCTCCTTTCACAAATAGCAGCAGCCCATTGCTGCCAGGCTAACCTTCTCAAAAACGCGGCTTTTAGGAAACCAGCCATAGCTCAGAAATCTGAAAGGTTTATGGCTGTTTTCTCACCAGAGTTTTACATCAAATTTTATTTCCCATTTCAGTTGCCCCTTGAACAACAGGTTTGAACTGCACAGGTCCACTTATATGCAGCTTTTTATCAATAAATACGGTATTGTAGGGGCGCCTGGGTGGCTCAGTGGGTTAAAGCCTCTGCCTTCGGCTCAGGTCATGATCTCAGGGTCCTGGGATCAAGCCCCATATCGGGCTCCTTGCTCAGTGGGGAGCCTGCTTCTCCCTCCCCACTGGTACTCCCCCAGCTTGGGCTTTCTCTCACTCTCTGTCAAACAAATAAAACCTTAAAAAATTATATAAAAAAAAAACGGTATTGTAAATGTGTTTTCTCTTCCTTATGATTTTCTTAATGATTTTTTTCTTTTCTCTAGCTTTATTAAAAGACTATAGCATATAATACATATGCAAAATGTGTGTTAACCAACTATGTTGGGGGCTGGGAGCAATCAAAATTTATATATGGGGGCACCTGGATGGTGCAGTCAGTTAAACATCTGACTTTTGCTGTTGATTCAAGTCGTGATCTCAGGGTTGTGAGGTCAAGCCCTGTGTGGGACTCCATGCTCAGTATGGAGTCTGCTTGAGATTCTCCCTCCATCTCTCTCTGCCCCTCCCACTCGTGCATTCTCTCTCTCTCTCTCTTTCTCAAATAAATCTTTAAAAACAAACAAACAAACAAAAGTTTTGTATGGCATTTTGACTGTATTGGGCAGGGGCAAGGGGGTTGGTGCCCATAATGCCTGTGTTCTTCAGGAGTCATCTGTACTATCCTTTCACCATCAACAGCAACCCCTATCTGGCCAAACTTGTCTTCTTGCTGGTCCCCACACCCCTCTTTCCTGGCATTTCCTGACACCGTGGTCTGTGCTGCTTGGAAGCCTGAAGTGTTATCTCCCCTCTGTCTAAATGCTACCTGGCAGAGGCATTCACCATTCCTGATTGTCTGCCCACTGATTGTGAGCTTCCCTTTACATCTCTAAAATTGGCTTACCACTGGTGGGCTTGTCTTCCCCTTCTGAAGAGCAGTGTTATTATGTGAATCTAGTGGATGCAAGATAAAGCCTTTCAGGAAAAATTAGGACCCAGATTTTGCCCAGAAAACGTATTCATAGGTACTTTAAGTGATATGGGCCAGGAGTCTAGAAGATTTTCTGCAGCAGAGCTCAGGAGTAAAGTTCCCAACCTAGGGTCTTGCCCACAGGGACTAAGAATCCAAACTCAAGAGTCTAAACAGGAGGTCAGAACTTGGCAAGGAGCTGGGGCACTGACAGTGTGACCCAGAGCCCAGAATAGGTCCCAGATACAGGGGGTCGTTTTTATTTCCTGCCCAGGGTAAAAGCCTGCATCAGAGTAGGGAGATAGTGGGGGAGGGTGGGGGACTATGCCTGCAGTTGTCTCTCACCCTCCCATACGACAGAGCACATCTCCTTTATCCCTGTGATGTCAGGCATAGGGCTATCAAATGGATCCAGTAACTTAACCAACTATGGAAGTAATTACAAATTAGTAATACTTTGCTAATTAACATATTGCTTCAGGAGTTGCTTCATTTGGGGGCGGGGGTGTAATATATCAAACATTCCCAACTGTGATCATCTCCTTTAAAGTAGAAGTACTATTTTGTTTTTGATTTCTCTCCCAATAGCTTTTTAGAAACATATTTCACCAAAATAGACATTTTTGAAAAAGAAGTTACTAGCCAATCTCTTTGGAGGCTAATTGTACCATGACAGACCTAACTAGAAACAGTAGCCAAATTATTAGACTTGGCTGGTCCCCAGTGTCCTGGAAGTAGATAATGAAGGCTCAGTCCCTCTTCCCACACCTTCCTGTTCTTACTAAGAATAAAGAAAATTTTATTTTAGTGGGATCCAAGTGGAGAAATAATAGTCATTTTTCTGCATTCAGAAATAGAGGACATAACCTATACTTCAGCCAGCAGTTTGCAATTTCTTAGCAGTGACAATTTAAGTAAATTTCACATGAGTTGTAGAGCTCTAACTTTGTTATGATTGACAATATAAAATTAGCCTTTTCCACTGTTAAGATTATCTAGCATTCCTATCAGTCAGATGCAATGTGGAATGAGATTGCACAGCTGTAGACTGAACAACGTTGAAGTCTTCAAAGGGTTAAAAGTTGCTTCCTCTGATGGATTTAAACCTGCTACATACACACAAACAAGTTTTTCAAACTGCCCCATTTTACATTTTTGTCAAGAGACAGTCTAGTTGCTGCATTTTTATGTCTAGATTATATTACAGATATATTTCAGTAAACCACAAGGAACCACCATAGATTCTAGAAGCAGGGGGTCTGTGCTTAAATAAACATCTCATGCAGCACCTGTTTTATTTTATAGGCTCTATAATCACAGTGACATTCTGGAAGAAGACCTTGAAACCTGCGGAGCAGCTGTCCTTCACCAGTTTCTGAGACCCTTATCTGTGGGTGACAGCAGTGAAAAGCAAGTCAGGTATTAATAGCTGCTGGGGTGCAATAGCCTTTCTGTTTGGAAACATCATCCAAGATGTTTCCAAATGTGAAGGGTTACAGAGTTGCAGACTCCGAGCTCACCCAGTGGTGACGGGGTAGATGCTTGTAGTCATCAGTTTAACCTTTTTACCAACTGTAAATCACAATACTCTTACTTCTTTGTAAATGTATCTGTTCCTGTTAATTGGATATATCTACTCAGTGTCTGCTCATAGCAGTGTTTTAAGGGCTTGCGGGGGTGCGGGGCAGGGAGTACAGGTAGCCTTTGTCTGGCATATTAGCATACTTTGAGAACAACCCAGGATATGATCCAGTATAACCACCATCTTGAGGGATGCATTCCTCAATGTCCAAGGTCATGCTAGTCACACAGGCCTCTAATTTGTAGGTGTGGTCACTGGACTAGCAACATCAACAAAACCTGGGATTTTATTAGAAACACGTGTTCTGGGGCACCTGGGTCACTCAGTCGGTAAAGAATTTGCCTTCAGCTCCTGAAGGGTCCTGGAACTGAGCCCCCCATCAGACTCCCTGCTCAGTGGGTAGCCCACTTCCACCTCCCCATCTGCCTGCTGCTCTGCCTACTTGTGTGCCCCCACAAATAAATGAAATTGTTAAATTTTTTTTTTTTTTTAAATAAAAGAAAGAAACGTGTTCTCAGGCCCCACCTCAGACCCCCTTAATCAGGAATCTGGAGATGGGGTTTGGCCATCTGGATTTTAATAAACCCTTAAGAGAACTCTGCTTCTTCAAGTTTGAGAGCCACCATTCCAAAGATATGCCTTAAATGGTCACAAATCTGGGATGAGAGGAAGTTAATTATTTGCAGGGTAGTTGGTGCATATGAACCATACATAATGCTTGTACATTTTTCCTAAGCCAATGAGAAATCCATCCCATACACTCTACCCACCTTTTAGGCAAGGTGGGTTTCTGTTCATGGCCTCAGAAGTTTTGTGACAGTGGGCTACTTACTGAGTTCATGAAATTACAAATATGTAATATGCGTGACGGTTTGTCCAGTACTGTCATCTGGTAGGTACCTAATTCATGTGGCATAAATGTTGCCAGTATTCTAATTTTGATTTGTATTTTGGGGATTGACTGTATTTCCTCTTATAAAAATATGTCCTACCATTTACTAGTAGAAAACAGATTATTGCTCAGGCCTTGTCAGCAGATGGGTGTCTGTGAAAGCCCATCTGCAAGGACCTGGTGTGACTGAGAGCACAGGGCGGGCTCTTGGGGTCTGGTTATCTTAGCTCCAACATATTTTTCTCTACCTTAATGTGCCATGTTCACTGTTTTTTGTTCACTACTTTCTTTAGAGTAGAATTCAGCCTAAGTGTAGTATTTATTGGATCCCATTAAGGCATGAGAAGTCAGGGTAATAGTCTCTAAAAGGGCCTTATTGCAAAACAAGCAAACAAACAAACAAACTTGACCAATTGAATGATTCCATTTCACAGACCACAGTGAGCTTCCTAAGTCCTGAGTGCGTTTCCTTTACCCTCTGCATCTCCACTAGTGATCCCCAAACTATGGGAAATGTTGGAAATGATCTTCCTAGTCAGTAGCTTTTCAACCTAAAGTAGTAAAGGCAAAATAATCCTCCTCCATGTATTTATCATGTGAAATGAAAGAGCAGTCTTAAAATACTCCTTTACAAGGTGGTGGAAGAAGCTGCCTGGAAGGAGTCTTTCTGTGCTCTATGGGTTGTTCAGTGCTTGTGTGTCGTGAGGCTTTTGACTGGGCCCCTATTTCTTTCTCACTGCCTTTTATATCTGTTGATATACTGTTCAGCATAAACCACAGTTGTGGCATGTGGCATAGGAAGCATATATGCATTTATAATTCTGTGTGCAAACTGACTTGTAGACTAAATGATTCATTGTTTGACTCTCTTAACCTCGGCTGCCAAACTGTGATTGTGGGTGAGAAGATATAATATCTACATCTACTAGACTAACGTTTGTTATAGTTTCTCAACATGCATAATAGAGCATTGATTTCCATTATGAAAGGTTGCATTTTACGTGACTATTGATCTACAGTTGTGTATAAATCAGCCTTCCCTAAGAATCATCCTTCTTTATGACGAACACAAATTTTAAAATTAATATCTGGAGCCTTCAAGACTGTTTGGTTACCACAATCATTTTTTAAAGCCAGATAAAGAAGTCAGGAATGGTTACTAATGTCAGTGTTATGTTCTGTTACAATTAGAATTGTCGCATGTACTGTGGGAATAGTGTGTAACGCACACTGATTGTCACTGTTTTGCTGTCTAGCCTTGGAAAAAGTGCCAAGTTTTATAGGACCTGTGAGAGACAAGTAGGTTTTTAAATACACGTTCTTTCTAACAGTTTTAACCATGACATCAGGCTCCCCACTGTACTCCTTGCTCTAACGACTCCCCTACATCTCTCAACACCCAATAGTTATTGCTGGATGCGCCCCTAAGTGAAATACTCCTGCTTTCTTGGTGATCTCCCCTGGATCAAACTAGTCAATTTGATAAACCATCCCAGAGACGCAGATTTGGAAAGAATGATCTGCTTTTGTTCCTTGATTGCTAATGATTCTGATGTCACAGAAGTCTAAGCCAGGCAGAGTGGGACGCCTCTAGCAAGTTAGGAACTCCTTAAAGCCTGTTGAATACAGCCATGTTTGGTGTGGCTGAAGTCCTGCTTGTGCCCCTGACCAAACCATGGCAATCGACCTCTTTAATCTCATCTGTAGACTAGGACACCTGCCCCATGGCCTATGCTAAAATGTAATGTGAAGACTTCCAAATTCCTGCCCATAAAGTGAAGCATCAAGAAAAGATGAAGAACATAAAAGAAAAAAGAACAAGACCATTACTATCATCATTATTGATTTTTGTTATATCAAGGATTAAGTGTTCAAAGACCTTCATTTGAAAGAAAGGCTTTTTATTATGTAGAGGACTAAGTCACTATTTTAAATAATTATGAACTACTAAAATATGATTCGTGTCATTTGGGGTACTTGATAAAAAATTTTGTTCATCAATACCTTTGGGAAAACATTTTTTTTTTAAGATTTTATTTATTTATTTGACAGAAATCACAAGCAGGCAGAGAGGCAGGCAGAGAAAGAGAGAGAGTAGGAAGCAGGCTCCCTGCTGAGCAGAGAGCCCGATGTGGGGCTTGATCCCAGGACCCCGAGATCATGACCTGAGCTGAAGGCAGAGGCTTTATTTAACCCACTGAGCCACCTAGGCACCTGGGAAAACATATTTTAAGATAAAAATGATCACTTAGTAAGTAGTTTTATCTTATATGATGAGCCATCATGCAATTAATTAATTGTCTCTCTTAGTGGCTACTCTCAAATATAGTTTCCCAATTTTGCTCTCAAACTCACACTGAAAAACTGAGTCAGCTTTATATTGTTTGGATTATAGCATATAAAAACATCTTTATTTTATTCTGACTGTGTTCAGAATAAAAATCAAGATGTTTATTAATTTACCTGCATTTAAAACTTTGATCAATTACCAATCTGCTATAAATCAGTTGTGGTTAGGAAGCATAGGTGCATTTGTGTTAATTGCAGTTTTCTGACTGGAAGCCATTCTAAATATATGAAATTAATTATAGATTCAAGGTTCTTCCTTTGTTGTATTTTTAACTAGAGGAGTATATCATTTAACTGACACCAAACTTTGTTTTCTCTCTGTGGCACCGACATTACAAATCTCCAACAAAAGTGCATAAAAGAAAAAAAAAATGTTTAAGGCCTTTGTACCACTTTGCAAATTTTCTGATTTGGTGTATTTATGTAGAACCACAGACAACACTTCATGCAAAAACAGCCATGGCTCTTGCATTCCTTGCCCAATTGATCCTGAAATAAATCTGCAGAAAAGCCCGTTTTTGTGCCTTAAGTCTTGGCTTAGCTGTTCCAAAGTCACAGATTCTAGATGTTGTAACTCCTTCAGTAGTTCATTTGCTGTTTGGCCTCATGAAAGTTGATTAGTGGTTTTGTCCTTTTGTGAAGTTTGTACAGTAATTGTGGGAAACATTAGCTAGTTCTTCATCCCAGGACCCGAAGGATGGTTATAATTGGTGGGGTTATTAGTAGCCAGAGTCTTGCCTTGGCTTTGCCTCTGCAGAAATCATGTGTGTCAATCACCTAAGAGACTGGTCTCTGATTGTTCAATCCTTCCCAACTAATTTAATTAATGTAATTCATCCGAATTCAACTTATTTTCAGGTTTAATTCAACCTAACTAAACATGCTGTCAGACCAGAAACACAGTTGATTTACGCATTATAAGAAATGGAACAGCGGAATAGACTAGAATTTGCTCATGTCCTGTGAGTACATTTTCCCAGTAGGGAAATCTATTGTGAAACCAAATGCAGATGGATGTTCCTTCATTTGTATAGAATCAGAACAAAGGAACTGGGTGGCATTATGACTTCAGTGAAGTCTGGAAGAAGTGAAGAAATTCAAATTGCTGAAGGGGCTTTCTGCCAAACCAGCCAGAAACTTTGGAATCATCTTGGGAAGTTTTTAAAGAAGTTCACAGATCCCCATGACACATCCTACTTTAAGCATGTCTTGGTTAAGTCAAGCAAAGATGATAACAATTAAGATTCATTAAAGAAAGGTCTCAATTGTACATAGACTTACTTCCCCCCCCCCAAACATTTTATTATGAAAATTTCCAAACATAAAGAAAAATAAAGGAAACTGTACAGTGAGCCCTATATCCACCCCTCAGATCTACTATTGACATGTTATTACACACCTGTATCTGTCTGTCTTTCCATCCTTCCATCCATCTCTCAATCTCAATCTCTTATTTTTATGCATTTACAAATAGTTACAGGCACTAATACACTGGGTTGTTTTTTTTTTTTTTTAACTTTCTACTTTGAAATTTTAAAAAATTCACAAGAGCAAATATAACAACATAATGAAATCCCATGTATTTATAACTGTGTTCTACCAATTGTCAACATTTTTTTAGTCTTTTTCCTCCCCTGCACTTTTTTCTTGAGTTATTTAAAACAGAAAACATATTTCCTTTATAAATACAAATACCTTTCTAACAGATAAGCATTTAATACATTACTGTGTAACAAGATTCCTTATCTAATACCTATTCTTTGCCAATTGGCCTTGATTGTCTCAAAGTCTTTTATATTTGATTTGTTTGGAAAAGGATCCACATGATGCTACCCATGAACTGATGGTTCAATCCAGATACAAGATGACAAGACAACGTCTTTGGTGGTGGTCCCTCTGTTACACATCCGCAGGCAGCATGGGATGGCTGGGTTCAAGTGTTGGCACACTGATGCCTTTACTAGGACATTTACCACTATGCAGTTTTCACAAAATTATCATTTCTTGGATGCATTCATTAATTTGGACTTACAGAATGGTGACTAATTTATTCATTTGTTGTACATTTATTAGTTGGAAGAATTTTGCCCATCAACCTCTTGGTAATCCTGAAATGCATTTTTTTTACTTAAAGGGTGGAACAAATGATTCTGTCCCTTTACTTACCAATTTTCAGAATAAGTTGTTGCCCTAGCAACCTCCAAAGGTTTGTTGGTTGGTTGGTTTATATTATTAATTGTGGTAAAAACACACACAGCAAGAAAACAAAACAAAACAAAACACACACACACAGCAAAAGTTACCATCTTAACCATTTTCTTAAAGATATCATTTATTTGTTTGAGAGCAAGAGAGAGAGAGAATGAGAGGGAGAGAGAGCATGAGTGGGGGGAGGGATGGAAGGAGAAGCAGACCCCTTGCTGAGCAGGGATCCCAATGCAGGGCTTGATCCCAGGACCCTGGACTGTGACCTGAGCTGAAGGCAGATGCTTAACTGACTGAGCCACTCAGGTGCTCCCCATCTTAACCAATTTCAAGTATTCAGTAGCACTGAGGACATTCACATTGTTGGGCACCAGATCCCCAGTACTTTTTCATCTTAAAAAACTGAAACTCTATACCCATTAAACAGCTCTCCATTTCTCCCTCCCTCCAAGCCCCTGGCAAGCACCATTCTGCTCTTTCCATGAATTTGACCATTTTAGGTACCTTATGTAAATCGAATCCTCCAGTATTTGCCTTTTTGTGACTAGCTTATTTACTTTAGCATAATGTCCTTAAGATTTATGCATATTGCCACACGTGATAAGACTTGCTTCCTTTTTTAAGGCTAAATCCAAAGGTTCTTATTCTTTTCAAAGCTTCCTTACTTTGTTGGTTATTTTTTTTAAATGAACTCATGATTTTCGTATATCTGCTGCAATGTCCATTGCAGTCATTGTTCTTTTTGGCGTTCACATTGTCTCATCTGGGGCCAGTGGGATCCCCTTCACAGTAGCCTGTGAGGCCTTTAGACATGACTCAGTAGTCTCTGAGAGCTTCCTCTGTGATGCCAAGGTATTCCAGGCTCATCTTGTCCATCTCCTACCCCAGAGGTGTACTAAATGCCATGGTCTAGGCATATAATTTAGGCTCACTTTTAACTCTTTCCTAATATTATCTTAATGCTTTTTAATTACAAGTAGGCCATAGTAAGAGTATAACAAGAATAAACTGTTGTTGAGCATAAAATGTAATCGGTTTTTTTAACCACATGTGAGAGGAGCTTGACCATCTATGCCGTGATTTGAAACCATGGCTATATACTAGAACCACTCTGTCTGTGAGCCTTAAAAAAGTCCTAAAAGCCAGACCACACCCCAGTCCAATAGATCCTTTAGGGGTGGCACCAGACACTTAGATTTTGCAAAGCCCCCCAGGTAGTTCCTCTATGCAATCAAAGTTGGGAATGCTCATTTAGCAGTGAACTCATAACCAAAGTAAATGGGGAAAAAAAAAAAAGATACCTGACCCTGGAAATTATCTTAGTCCTGAATATACTAGGTTCCAGACTTTTCTGGATAAACTGTCTTTTGCTGACTTGACTGTGGCACCTCTAAAAATGAAGGACTCTCCTAGGTAATACAGTTCGGCCAATCTTTAATGTGTCTCCCCTTTCTGTTTTATAGATCTGAACAAGCAGCAGCAGCAGCCTTATTGAGGGCACACTTGGGTCAGCGTGTTGCCACCTTGCAAGAACATGATAATTCTATCAGAGAAGAGGCAGCTAAGCCATCTGAAGTTTTCCCAGTCAAAAATATGGACCATATGACAAGAGTCAGTAATATTTACTGTTTTAAAAAATAAGTTTAAAGTTTATGCAAAGGATTATTTGTAGAAATAGTCACATTCTTGACAATGGTTAAAATATTTTTTAAAAATATTCCATAATAAGTGAGTTTTTGTGGTTGGTTTGCTTGCACGTTAGGCCTTTTGCGCAGAGTTTTGTGTAGGAATCTCAACTTCCTCCATACAGTTAATTCAGATCCTGGAGGTGACCTAATTAGACACAACAAGCACAACATTTTTCGAAGAACTTAGAAGCATTTTATAGCATTCTGGTTTTCTTTCTCCACTCCATACTTTAAAAATACTGAACAGTCATAAATGTTAATTCAGCAAATACATATTGATCCATCTCTGTACACAGGTACCAGACCAGATCCATTGGAGAGAAAGAAATAAGTAAAAATGTGGCATCTCCTTCTGGGGAATGGCATATTGGGATGTGTGCAATAAGAGAATAGCAAAGGCTATGGGCCTTCAGAAAAAGGAGCCAAGCCATCCAGAGATCCAATGAGGGCAGACTTTACAGCAGAGGGAGTAGAGAGGTATGAGATGACCCTTAAAAGAGAGACAGAATTTTAATAAACTGAGTGCAGGTGGGTGTATCAGGAAGGTGATGGCAGGGGCAACAGGGAAGTGCTGTTGAGAGCCAAAGAACAGACCCAGGAAGTAGAACCGAGCTCTGGTCCTTCTGGCTGGAGGGCAGGCTCCAGGCTGGGGTGGTGGGCGAGAAGGTCCTGGGTGGTCATGGGCCCTGTGTGCAGCATCCATCCAGCACAAGTGGGGAGTTTGTTTTGGTTTAGCAGACCCGGAAAGCCCTAAGAGTTTTTTAAGCAAGGAATCGCCTGAGGGAGAGTGTGAAGATGCTGAACAGATGGAGTAGATCCCCAAGGAAAGCAAGAGAGAACCCAGAAGCCCAGGTCTAGAGCATGCCCAGTGTAGTCTTCATGATTCTCTAGAAGGCCATCTATTCAGAGAGATGGCACTTCTTCTAAGTTTAATGTCTTGTCACTGTGTCTTGTTTCAAAGTGTGTTTTCTCATCTTCAATGTAGGGTCTTCTGGCTTTGATCTTTTCTTAAGTTCGTATTTGTATCATGTTCAGGGTTCAAGGATTTGACACATGCCCCCTCCTGGAGGCAAGCCTTGCCACCTCAGCACTGAAGTCACACACCGCTGTCACTGTGCAGTTGAGTCTCTGCCATCACTCCCTTCCCCTTTCAGAGCACTTTCAGTCCTTCAAGCCCCCCGTTCCTTGCCTCTATCTTAACTAAAGTAAAAAGAGAGGAGAAGGATTTTTTTAAGGATTTCAAACATACACACATAGAATGATGTAATGAACCTAATAGTCCCATGCCTGTCCAAGTGCATGTGTGTTGTTACCATTGCACCAGATTTGTTTCAAACCTCACCGTCTGCTTCCTTCTTCCTACCAAACCTGCCATCACCTTATGCCTCCACTCCCTCCTCCTACTTGCTTCCTTCTGAAGTCACTATTGCAGTTACAGATACAGCTCCATGTTTCTCTCATGGATCCCATTTCCCTTTTCACAGATAATCTTGGATGTATCCCCCTGCACACATTTGCATTTTGCTGCATTTTGTGTGATTCGGTAAATAAAGAACGATATTCTTTAAGAAAAACAGAACCTGTGTTTCTTAGGTCCATTCCATACTTGTTGATAAATGTGGTTCTTAAGAAGAATTTTGTTCTCAGGTTTTGTTGTCCATTTTATTCAGTACTATTTTATAACAACATTATTTCCCATTCATTCCATTCACTGCAAGGACTTCACATTTCACCCACATCAAGGGTGACAGAAGTATTGGTATACTTCCCTTCCCTATGTAATCATCTTGTTATTTAAGTTGTTGATAGTAGAACACATATTCCAAGTTCCAGACTACCAGTTCACTCATAATTTTTCAAATAATGACTCCAGTATTAATGGGAAGGGAGCTGCTTGATTAAAAACTTAGAAACCAAATGATATTCTGCCTCCCCAGTACGCTTTTTGTTCCTTTTTAAATCATTGTTATCTCATCTTTGTGACAATCATAAAAGCTACCAACAAATTAATGATGAAATCTGCCCTTAAAAGTAGAAGTAAGTGAGAAGTTTCTGTTAGTTTGGGACTGAAGAAATGCAAAGCCCTAAAGAGCCGTGTTACCAAAATGACATGAGCAAGACAAGCCTTGTGAACTTTACAACAAAATGCTTTTGTGAATTCTAGGACTGCTTTGTTTTACACAGTCATCCTGTCACAATGAGCAAAATTTGAAGTGTCTTTGAGTTGTTTCTCTGCATTGAAACAATATACATATTTAGTATACGGGTTAAATATTTTTCCATAGATAAAAATCACAAAACTAAGAGATTTTCAAAATTTAAGAAAGCTCTACTAGAAATTACTTGGTGAAGAATCTAATGAAGCTCAGAAATATTTACTTTGATCTCTTGGGTAAATGGCTAATTAAACAGCCACATGTAAATGATGTTTACCTGTGGGTCCCTTTGCTGTCAGCTGGAGTCAATCCTGTCTCTTGAGTAAATACATCATTAAAGCCGCGGAAACTCAGACTATGTCCCCTCGAGACCAGATAAGATCCACAGCACCTGCATAACCTATTAGGTAATTACATAATTGAGCTGCATGCTTTTAAATCAGAAAAATTTGTAATTACTTTATGTGGAAAAAAGAGTGAGTTGGGTGCTTCATTAAAACACTAAGTGCCTTAATACTCCTTTTTTCCTACGTGATGCCTCTTTCTGCTGGGAGAACTCCTCCAGGCAAAGCAGAGTGGCTTGCTGGTGTCACCCGCAGAGCAGGTCAGTCATGTCCCCCACCACACATGCACCGCCAGAGAGACATGTGACTGGTCACAGACATCCCTTCACCTCTCCCTAAATGATGGACAGGATTTTTTATCTTATCTCTTGAATACATGTTTGCTGGCTCATATGAATACTTTCCTGTTTCTTTTAATTGCTACATAGATAAAAACCCCCTTTCCCATAACCTTTCCTCTTCCCCTCCTATAACTTAGATATAACCTAAGAGCATTTTGCTTTAACTTGTGAAAAATTACTTCCGGTGTGCAAGATGAGTGTCCTTAAGGAAGATCAATTAAATCTGTGTATTAGGAGAAAATGTCACCTGATGTTTTTTTAATTTTCTTGTTTTTTTTTTAATCTGCATTAATAGCACTGATTTATGTATAGAAGAGAATTTAATTTTACTAAATGCTTTCACATTTACCTTCTCTTTATATTTGTAGCACCCATCACAGAAACCGGCCTCTTTTATGGGTAGCATACGTTTAAAAAAAAAAAAAAACTAGCAGAAAAAAAAAAACCCTCCAAATTTGGAATATTGAGATAAGCAAAAAGAATAAAAGATAATTTTCCATTGGAATTGCAGTATGTGGTTTTTAATATTTAATATATTGACAAACATGGTTGGTACAAAGCTGCTTTTTTTCCCACTTGTCACAAGTAGAGTTCTTTCATATCATCCCGTGTTCTTCTACATCATTTCAAATGGCTGTACAGAGATCCCCGTATGGATACTCCAATCTCTTTTGTTTTTAATTGTTCCTCTAGTAAAAAATATTTCAAAGAACATCTGGGCCATTCAATTTTTACAGCTGTCCACACTTTTCCCTTAGGATGAATTTCTAAATGTGGAATTGTGAGGTCAGAAGGTACGTGCATCTCTCACACTGTAGATATGCACCAGTATGTCTCACTCTGGAAGGGTCATCAGTTACAAGGAATGAATGGAAATGTGATTTCCCTGAGCTTTTTATGAAACTGGATACTATTGACTTTTTTTTTTTTTTTTTTTTGAGCAAGATTGAGAAGTACAAATGACATCCAATTTTTTTTGTTCATTTGACCTTTATATTACAATTGAGGTCAAATTTTCCCCTACCTATTTGTTAGTCATTTGTATTTCTTCTTTAATAATTTGCAGGTTCATGTTCTTTGCTCATCTTTCTATTAGATTAGTAATTTTTTTCTTATTGACTTGTAAGAACTTTTTTTTCCTTATAAATTGGTGCAATTTGTTGCAATATTTTGAACAGTTTGATTTCCTCCTTTCACTTATTTTAATGGTGTTTAGGACATAATGTCTTTTCCAGTAATACACTCATCTATCTATCTATGCATGTGAATATCACACTTGATTGTTTCTGGATATAAATTAAGAGATGACTCTTGGGGTTCTAGACCTAGCAGGATCCATACTGAAACTGAACTTTGAGGAAAATTCTAGCACATTGAACCAATAACTCTAGGTGTCCTGCTGAGTATAATTCACGGGATGATTTATCTTTTATGAGATCTGAAATGTGGGGGCGCCTGTGGGTGGCTCCTTCATTAAGCAGCTGCCTTCAACTCAGGTCATGATCCCAGGGTCCTGGGATCTGAGCACTGCATAGGGCTCCCTGCTCTGCGGAGAGCCTGCTTCTCCCTCTCCCACTCACCCTGCTTGTGTTCCCTCTCTCGCTGTCTCTCTCTCTCTCTTTGTCAAATAAATAAAAAATCTTTTTAAAAAATAAAAATAAAAAGTAAGATCTGAAATGTAGAGATATCACCACCAGTCATTCTGCGAACAGTGTGTGCCTTGGCATTGAATTTCCCTTTTGCCTGGCTCTGGGGAAGGCAGAAAAGTGAGAGACTAGCTTATTGATATTGACTTAAGCATCAGACTTAAACAGTGACAGTCTCCATCGCCCTCCTGGGCTCAAAATATATGCAATCAAAGAGAGCCTTTATTAGCTAACAGATAAGTTGACACCCAAGCATAGTCCATTCATAGGCACCATCAGGAAGCCGGTAGGAAAAGTTGTTGTCTGGTGGCATTTTTCACATAGAGAGCTCCGATTTGCAGAGCCCATTCAGTCCCAGCATGAGCTGTGTAAAGCAGCTTGTTCACTCTTCTCTGGGCTTTTGTTCCTGTGCAGGTGTGGGTTAGTGTTGTAGCCTGTAGTTAGTGTTGTAGCTCCTTCAAGTTGGGGGCTTCTTTAAAAATACGCCTTTCTAAAAGGTCTGCAAACAATACAGCTTGAGAATGTATTACAGATGTTTCTCCCAACTCTACCAAACTTGTTTTTGACTCAAAACCTTCTGACTATTCCTTATCTGAGGCTGGTTTTTCTTACTGTGCTGCTTATCATTATTCCCTGCTTGTTGGGGACTTATATTGTGGATTCCTTTACGGATGACCCACTGGGCACCTCTGCAGTTCTCTGTTGACTCCATGGTCCACTAAAGCCAAGCCAGCCATTCTCCTATAGTTATTTGACCTTCTATCAAAATCCTTATAGGTAGACAAAACTCATCTTTGAGAAATTATCTATAGAATTATCTTAGAAGATGAGTCCTTTTATAAAATGTCTCTATCAAAAAAGTAAGAGAAGTCCTAGAGGAAGGAGTATTGAGGAGTGAAGATCATTTATCTTCATTTGTGAAATACACAAAATAAATAAAGACCTGCAGTACGCCCACCGCTCTACTTACCTCACCCTAGTCAAAACAAAAAAGAAAAGAGGGCTCAGTGTAGAACTGTCCGCAGGGCTCATATGGGTATTAAGCATAGAAAGACTTATTATTAGAAAGACATTCAATATTAATATAGCATTTTATTTTGAGGACCAGTTGGAACCCAGCTACAGCAAAAGAAGGTCTCCTATGAAAAGGGATGCACAAAGCTTTGAGATAAATTGTGTGTCATCATTGAGGGCCTAATAAGTAATCTGAGTCACTGGCAACCCCAGTTTCTGTTGTCTGCAAATTCTACAGCACAAAGTGCAGGAAGTTGCAACAGTCCTTGAATAATTTTATTCTTGAGATATATGTGAAGACAGGCTATTATGAAGTCATGCCAAGAAATTATTAGTTACAGCTATTGTGTAAGGTAAGATATGGAAGAAATACATCTTTGAGGGATATTCAGATGTTTGGAGTATTTTACTATCAGAAGAAGAAAGCTACAGCTTTCTTTCCTTTTTTTTTTTTTTCTTCAAGATTTTTATTTATTTAGTTCAACACAGAGAGATCACAAGTAGGCAGAGAGGCAGGCAAAGCAGGCTCCCTGCTGAGCAGAGAGCCCAATGTGGGGCTCAATCCCAGGACCCTGAGACCATGACCTGGGCCAAAGGCAGAGGCTTAACTCACTGAGCCACCCAGGTGCCCCAAAACTACAGCTGTCAATATAGACTCTGGGCCAATTCTCTTTGTTCATATTCTTCTACTTTTTTTTTTTTTTTTTAGATATTTATTTATTTGACAGAGATCACAAGTAGGCAGAGAGGCAGGCAGGGGGTGGGGGAAGCAGGCTCTCTGCTAAGCAGAGAGCCCAATGCGCGGCTTGATCCCAGGACCCCAAGATCATGACCTGAGCCAAAAGCAGAAGCTTAACCCACTGAGCCACTCAGGCACCCCTTTCTGTTCACATTCTGAAATGCTCTTCACATAGCCAGGATTATTGGGCACAGAGAATTGGAGCTTAACTCTCTGTGGGAACAGACTAGATCAGAATGGGCGGAGATCTAGAAATGAGACATGCCAGGCTGGTCCAGAGACCATACTGACAATTGAAAGATGGCAGTTCAAGGACGTGGTCCTCCTACTCTTCATACCTCTCTTCCTGGACAGATTCTGAAGCAGATGCAGTGCAGTGGTCCATGTGGGCAGCTGGGATTGGGGCATTGTGGCAGCCAGTGACGGGAACCAGCCCTAGCCCAGGCTTCAGAGGCAGGACTTTATACCCGAATCCTAGTCTACAGGGATGCTGTGCAGATCACCCCAGGACAGAGTTACCACCATTGGAGTAAGATTCAGGACTAATTTCAACAAATGGAGGAAAGCACCTGGTTATTAGAAGTGGACCACAGACAGGTCTTGGCTGCAAGTATAACTTGATGCCACGTCCCTTGACCAAGGAGGCTAGAACTCCTTTATTCCCCTCCAGTCAGCTGCTGCAGCCCCTAGAATGGGTGCAAATTCAAGAGGCCAGCTAGTCCTAGGGAGGGTAAGAGCCTTGCAGGGATGTCAAGGCCCATGGCAGTGACCTCAAAGTATGTTCCAGGCAAACTCGACAAGGCTAGATCTTCCATATTCTGCCTCAGTGATTCTCCCTGTCAAGGCATCTTCACCTTCTTTCATATTAATCACAAGGAAAGATTATTGTCTTCCCTCTTCTTCCCCAGATAATTACGGTGTTACACTGCTTTGTGCTTAGACTAAAGATAGGACCTGTAATGTTCTGTCCGGACCCACTCTTCATATTAACTTGTAGAGTCTCATGTTCGTTTCCCATGGATTGGGTTGGACACTGCCCTGTCGTCAGATACCAGTGATAGGTCAGCACCACCATCTAGGTTTTCTCTGTGAAAAGCCTGGGCAAATCACCACTTACAAGTAGGAACTGAGAGAGAAACCTACACTCTAGAAGGAGGCGATGTCTTCATTGGTTACCTCTTGTTACCAGTGTATTCGTATTTCTCAGGAGGAGAGTACTGACCTGGAAATGAATAGACAAGAGTATTAACTTGTCCTGTTAATTGCCATTTGTTCTCTACCTCTCAAGTTGGCTGTGATGAAATCTGTGCTCACCTGCCTGCCCACGAGACACGAGGTGATATGGGTAACACAGTTCAGGGCCCTTTGAAAACAGATAGGCAGTGTGGCAGGCCAGTTTCCTGAGCTCCCAGCAGACTGAGGGGCAAAGTGCAGAGTTTCTTTATCCTTAATTAAAGATGGTGATTTAGAATAAGGTTAGTTCTCTTTTTGCTTTCATGTATCCTCCTCAGCCATGAAGTTTTTCTGCAGTCTTCCCATTTGGGGAAGTTCAGGGTCAATCCTAGAAAGATGGGGATACCTCAAGGTCACATTCTTCCAGATCTCTTTCTCATTCCAAATCAACCATCTTCCGTGCCTGAAAAACAGATTCATGCAGTGAAAGATAAATCTTGGATAAACCAGCCCAGATTAATGGAGGTGGTCACATCTCATATATATACTTTACGAGTCAAAGAACACTTCTGCATTCCATAAGTCCTCAAAGAAGGTATTACAAGTGCAAGTGTTGTAAAGAAATTATGCTGGAAAATAATCAGATGTTGTCTCATCTTGAAGATATTTTAATTTCAGTTAAATGTCAGGAAGCAAATTAAACCCCAAGTAAAGCTTAACCTAACATTACTTTTGAAGGCTGGGTTTTTGAGACCAAGGGTAATGTGGTTAGAGTTTGTTTTTATTTCTTTGTGCTTTCTTTTAAACACTCTAGGCAACAGCATTATTGAAAAAAGCCCTTACAGAAGAGTGTGACGATAGGTCAGCTATTCACAGTAATGAATCATCTTGCAGCTTGCCATCTATTCTGAATGACAATAGTGGAATAAAGGAAGCCAAACCCGCTCAGTGGCTCAACAGTGTTCGTACAAAGGAACAAGGTAACTATTGCTATAAATTCTGTCCACAGAAAACATGCATTCAGAGTCAACCCAACACCCTCTTTCTCAGGGTATTGCCTATAAAATTAAGCTGACTAGAGAATACTTTTGATTTTAATATGCATGATATGTTCTTTGTTTTATACCACCTCTTAGGAAAAATATTTGTTTTCATTTAGTCTAACAGGAATGGAAGACCTCACCATAGGTCTGCAGTTCTGCTGAATATCCAATAAGGTTTTTTTTTTTTTTGAGATTTTATTTATTTATTTGAAAGAGAGATGGAGCACAAGGGGGGTAGGGAGAAGCAGACTCCCCACTGAGCAGGAAGCCCAGTGTGGGTCTGGATCCCAGGACACAGGGCTCCATCCCAGGGCCCTGAGACCATAACCTGACCCAAAGTTAGAGGTTTAACTGACTGAGCCACCCAGGCACCCCTCCAATAAGTTTTTGTAAGTAATGAAATGTTAGCAAAATGAATCTCTTGGCAGTAGATCATTTTGATCATGTCACAAAGATGAAGGTGATTCCATTAAAATGATTCCGTAAAATACTCTGAAGTTTTTTATATCACTTAATAAAATCTACTCATAATTTGTAAACATTCTTTTTAATTATAATGGAACCTTATAAAAAGTTTTAACAGATGACTAAGAATCAATGAGTTTATGCTCCCCAAATTTAAGAGGCAATTTTTAGTATCTGGGAATTGTGATTATTTTAGTAGTACTGTTAAGGCATGCCAGGAAACTGCTGTAATGTCATTTCTGAGAGCCATAAGTTGCTCAAGATATGCTTAGAAGTTGATATACATGCACAGGATTTGGAGCTCACTTGTTCTAAGACCTATTTGAATTTGAAAGATGTTGCACTATAGTATTTTGCTTCAAGGCAACATAGAGATACCTTAGATTTAGAACAGGTTTCCTTTTGGGCACCTGGGTGGCTCTGTCAGTTAAGCCTCTGCTTTGGGCTCAAATCATGATCCCAGGGTTCTGGGATTGGGCCCATTTCTCTTTCTCCCTCTGCTCCTCCCCCGCTGCTCACGCTCTCTCCAGCTCTCTCAAATAAATAAATAATCTTAAAAAAGAATAGGCTTCCTTTTAGAAATGGTACAATTTCAGACAAAAAAATAAACTAACCCACAGAAAGGGACATGGGGAGTCAATGAAAATAAAAGGAATGGCAGTTAAAAAAAAAAAAATGCAAACAAAGGTCCACTCCATAAATATAACCTTGAGATACACTTTTATCATCGCATGTTTTGTTTTTAGAAGTTTCCAGTGGCTGTGGAGATGAGAGCAGGGAAGAAAGCATGGCAGCGAAGATCCCAATCACAGGTAAGGTTACAGTGACCTGAGAGTTTCAAAAGGAATTCAGCCTTATCATGTAATCGGAACCTTCTAGGTTAGTGGTTTGTGAACTCCACTAAGAGCAAGGATATTCAGCCGCTGCATACTGGAGCAGGCGATTAATCGTAAGAGCAGAACATGTGAACTTATGTTGACATAAACTAAGGTGGAAAATACTTCGTAATCATGTCATATATTTACACGTGTGAGCACCCCCGCCCCACAGCCTTTCAGCACCTGCGTCTGGGTGACAAGGTCAGTCTCCATGGGGAACACCCAGTCATTATACGGCAAACTACAGATGTTTCTGTTGTGACTCTTTTCTTGCCTGTGATAATTGAATGTGTATCATTAAAATAAGAGCAAGGGTGGGGGGAGTGCCAGACAAGAAGCTTGCCCTGTACCTCTGATAACTTAAAACTAACCAAAATAGGAGGTGATTAGCTCGTCTGATAATTTAGCAATTTTAGCAGTAAGGTTTCATCAAGACCTATTAATATTTCTGCACGTATATTAGGCTTGTTTAGATGCAATCTGAATATCATTACTTTTTTTTAGTTTTAGAACATCAACAGCAGCAATTAGTATTCTGAACAGCGTTCTATTTGTCGTACATCTAAATTTACTAGTACCTTATTTTGTAAAGTGGTGTACTACTTCATTAGAAATTCAAAGGTCTGACTTTAAATATTTATACAAGTAAATACACTATTGCACCGAGGTACTGAGGCATGCATCTGCATATCTGGTAGTTTCGTTGTTTATAAGCAGAAAAGAATGGCTTTCTTTTATGGCAGTGCAATTCATGGCCTGATGATTAATTTTTTAAACCCATGTTTCTGTGATGAACTCTGGTTTTGAAAAAGGAGTTTATAGTAGAGCAATTATTGTATATATTCTGCATCAGATAGTATTTCACTCCAAAATACACAGGTTTTCTTTTCAACATTTTCCCAGTAATATAGTTTATTGCATTTTTATTCTTCATTTTGAGAAAACTCTGTTAGGGTCTCTTCTTTATTTTCTTTTTATGAATAGAAGTGTAGATGATCCCAAGCTGCAAATAACCAAGAAGTTATTTGGATGCTTTTCCTTTGCAGTTTACCTTTGAATGCAGAAGTATCTAATGACCTCTGAATTTGTTTCAGTGAAAATGACAAAAGCTAATTGGGTGGAAACCAGGAGATGACCCAGTTGCCCATTCTTACTTCTCCAGTATTTTTTCCAATCATCCCTTGCCAGTAGACGACTCTCTCCCAAATTAATCCAGATGGCATTTTCCACAGACTTTTAGAGTAGAAGAGAGTTAAGTACTGGACTTTCACATTTTTCTCCTCCTTGTGCAGAAAGAGGTGTAATGAGCCTAACAAGGATTATTTGCCATTAGGATCTTCAAAGAAATTGCAATTCCAACAACCTGCCATTGACCCATCAGTAGTTGGCAGTTTAAAAAAAAAGTACTTTGTGCTTCTTGTATGCCAAAGTAGTAGACATATAAACTAACATGGGAAATACATAAGAAGAAAAAAAAAAACTTTCAAAGCCAGTGACTTTGTTTGAGTCTTGCCAGTTCTTTCCTGGCTACCAACTCTCTTCTGTGCTCCCCACCCACCAGATCTCCCATGAAGTTAATGTTTGAGGGCCTCAGACACCTTGGCCCTGCTTAATACTGTTGTTGCACATGTCACTGAAGTTACAATCTTAAGTTCTTTTTTCCCCCCACTTTTTTGCAAGATATAATTGTCATATAACATTGTATTAGTTCAATCTCCAAGTTTTTGATCATCATATTTTTATTTTTTTAGAGATTTTATTTATTTATCCGACACAGAGAGATAGTGGGAGGGAGAGAGAGAGAGCGCACAAGCAGAGGGAGTGGCAGGCAGAGGGAGAGGGAGAAACAGGCTCCCCGCTGAGCAAGGAGCCCGATATGGGGCTTGATCCCAGGATCCTGGGATCATGACCTGAGCGGAAGGCAGCCGCTTAACTGACTGAGCCACCCCCAGGTGCCCCAACCATCATCGTTTTACTAAATCTTTGTGTCTTTTGGCATAATTACTTGGAGATTTGGCCCTCGGTAGAGTTAGGGCAGGTGTATCATCTGATTTAAGATAGAGTTCGCCTCTCCATTCATGATAATTTTTTGAGGTTTTTCTATTGTATGAGCTGCATTCCTTCTAGAGTATTCCAAAGAAGGAATATTCCAGAGGCTATCCTCTGGGAGTTGAGGAGATATGGTGGCTGTCCCTGGGCTTTGGCATCAGCCATTTATGTCACCTCTTTACTCCCTGCTCTGTTTCCTCATCCCTCTGAGCATTTCTATTGGGAAAGCAGACATATTACCTGGCAAGGTTGTCTTAAAGTTGAAATGAGATCATGTGTGTGAAAGTGCCAAGCACTCACTACACACTCAATATATGAACACTACCTCCAGAACTGCAGTAGGCACTTGGGACCAAGACCCACCTAAGCCCTGTGCTGCCATAATTCCTCATAGACAGTACTTCCCAGTAGTACCACTAAATTAATTTCTTCAAGAAATTTCCGCTTGAAAACTCAATGGATGGTTTGAATCTATAAGGATTTTTACCTTATCAAAAAGGAATCTTGAGGACAGTTTCATGATATTTTAGGAACTTCTAATTACTCCCATGAAAAAACCATTTAAGAGGATGATGAAGTGATTGCTGGAGGTCTTCTTGGTGAAGGCCGCATGTCTCTGCTTCTGAGTACTCATGTACCACATGCCTGACATATCCACAGTTGAGGAAATTGCAGGGCACCTGATCACCAGGCGAGTGTTCCCGTGTGTGCTCTAACAAATGTTGCTGGGCTGATGCAACATTTCCCCCCATCTGTTCTGTGCAGTACTCCACCCAGAAGATACTTTGAGGAACATGTATTTTGGGACCAAACCCTACATGACCCCTCTTTCCCTCTCTAGCCAGCACAGTATGCTGAGGCATATTAAAGAACTTTTAGAATTTCCAATAAATGAAACATTTAAAAGTGTGAGCTTGGAGTTTCATATAACTTATCTCCTATCTGAAAATGGAATCCTTCCTATAAATGGCCAACAAAGTTAATATTCTGTGGGACACATTTTGGGAAATGTAAATATACACACATACACATGGAATGTTTATTAAAACCTTAAGTCTAGGGGCACCTGGGTGGCTCAGTTAACTAAACGTCTGACTCTTGATTTCAGCTCAGGTCATGTTCTTAGGGTTGGGAGATAGAGCCCCACGTTGGGCTCCATGCTGGGCATGGAGCCTGCTTAGAATTCTCTATTTCCCTCTCCCCCTACCCCTCTCCCCCTTTCTAAAACAAACAAACAAACAAACAAACAAAAGCCTTAAGTCTAATGAGGGCACCAGTATTCTCAATAATCTAAATTTATCTTCAATATTTTCCTGTGGTTCTCTTTTGTGGGAACATCCCTCATAGATGAGATTACTTTATGATATTATATTATAATATTTAGTGTAACTAAACCCAGATGACGTCACGACTGAAAGCTATATGTTAAAGCTGCTCCCTGAACTGACAACCAGCAGGTTACAGTAGTAACTTGTGAAAGTCCAAAGTGCTCCTCTTCCGAGTGTGTCCTCTGTGTGACATTATGTGCTTTACAGCCATCTCAGGAGAGACGTAGTAAAGAGAGAGGCTGAGGTGAAATGTAGGACAGGCCCCAGGAAGCTGGGCAGGATGGGTGGGAGGCCCTGAAGTTACACCGTTTTCAGAATGATGAGGGTCCTGGGGAAGTTTAACTCAAAAAGAGCACAAAAGCTATCTGTAAATATTTGTGGGGCTGCTACATCCAACATTTATCAAGCGTAACTGCATAGTGTAACTCAGTTTGTGAGTGTTGCAAGGAAGGAATTCACAGTGGAGTTGTAGAAGAACTTTCTAGCTCTTCATTCCAGCAAAAACAAGGTGTCTTTCAGCTGCTAGCTGGTTGCACTGTGGCAGGAACCCACTCTAGAGGGGCGCCATGGAAGGAATTCTTGTTTCTGGGAACCCCAGCATTCCTTCAAATGCTGGGAGTCTGTGATTCGCAGTCCGTAGCAAAGGAATCAAATGCGCCAACATTCTCATTTCTCTTTTTTCCCTTTATTTGCTTATCATTCCCAAACATGGGTTTTCCTGGCAGAGGGGCTCATCTTTAACAAATTTGCTCTGAAAGGCATCTGCTTTGTTAATAATCATTTGGGAGAGTGTAAGTTTCATAGCTTCGGCTCCCACAATCTGTGCTAGAATTGACACAGAAATCCTTCAATACACACCCACCCACCCACCCACCCACCCACACGCACACACAGTCTTTATGATCTCCCATTGTTAACACAGTCTACTCCTTTTATTAGTCTGGCTCTTCACACTTACGAATCCAGGTACAAATCAAATATTAATTTGAATGACTAAGAACTTGTGGTTTTCTGTGTAAAATAAATAAATATATCATATGCATGTATGCTATACCTTTACTTGGGCTGCTTCCTGGAAATACCAGGACAGCAAAAGCCCATGACCCTGCCCTCACTAAGCCTCCATCCTGTCCGATCTTCATAACAGTCCTGTGGGGTAAACATCAGTAACTCATTCTATAGATAGTCCAGCAGAAACCTAGAAAGGTTAAGATTCCTGCTCAAGGCCATATAGTTAGTGTGTTGGGTTTGGAACTCAAACTTCAAGATTTAAGCCTTGACCTCCTTCCATTCCACTACCCTTCCCCTTTCATTTGACAGGAGAGACAGTCACATCAGGATGTCTGGATCAGTGAAATGTCAGTGTGTATCCCCACGAAAGATGAGCTCTGTGAGGATGCTTGGAGAGCTGTGATGAACAAAGCCATACCTTTCCTTTCCCTTGTGTCAGGCCTAGAGAGGTGGGCAGCTCACAAGGATTTCCAAGTACAGATTGTACCAGAGGTTTGCCCTTCATAAAGAAGGGCAAGCCTGAGTGCAGTTAGGCCTGAGACCGTGTGCAAGTAGGAGGCTGTTCAAGTCAGTGTTTCCTTGAAACACGTAGGCCAGGATTAAGGCAACACTTAATCTAGCTGATAAGAGAAAGTCTCCCTCTGAACTACTTCTACCCCCAAGTAAAATTTCCCACACTGGTAATTTTTTTTGTATTCACACTAAATTTACCTTTGAGAGGGTAAGTTTTCATTTTAGCCAGTGATGTAGCTTATGCTAAATGTCATAAAAACCCATCACCTAACACAGTATCCGCACATAGTGGCCACTCATTTCGTCAAACGAATGAATAAAAATGAGAGTATTAAGGAGTTTCCTTAATGCTTGTTGATTCAGGCCGGAATACTCTCTTTCAGTCATTCACTCCACCAGTACTTTTCCCACCCCACGTGCCCATCCTGGCAAAACTCATCTCCTTAAGCTCCATGTGAAAAGGCCTCTCAGCTTTTATCTCAAGAGGATTAAGCCTCTAAGAATGTCCATTCAGCCTCTCATTCTTTTGACACCAATTCTCTTGGTCAAGCTGTGTTGAAAGTGGTTGCCTGACTGTGCCATTTCTCACTGATATTCTTTGGAAGCTGAAATATTCAAGGTCATACTAAGGTACGTCCATTTAAAAGCTTTGTGGGAGGTCAGCATCGATTTGAAGGTTGCCACTTAGGGTTCTGGGCAGTGCTTCCCCAAACATGATTACTTGAGTTTTTCATCACACCGCAAAAGGTCTGAGAACCTACAACAGCCAGGTTGTCATTGGCTACTAGATTTATCCTGGAAGAAAAGACTGCAGTGACAACTTTTGGCAGCCAGAGAACAGCGGCACAGCCCCTCCACTACCCAGACTTTTCTAAGACCGTATCTCACTTGTCCTGTCCCAGAAATGCACAAGAATCATGTAAAGACATGTCACCTGCGGTACCTGGGACTGGGAACCCCCAACTCGTGCAAAACCAGGGGAGCCACCATGTGCTGCTGGACTGTCCCCTGCAGTCCACACGGTCCTGTCTCTGTTGGAGAGTGCGGTCAGGCTGCTGGGGTCTCACCGGTGGGGCCCATTGCCTACTGCTTGCTCCAGCAAAGCAGTCCTCACTCATGGCATTAAGGGTGGCCATGGTGACTTAAAGTGGTCAGTAAAGAATGAAAGCCATCTTTCTGAAGAGTGATCTTGGGTGGAGACTCCCGTGTTCAAGGAAATCAGTTCCTAAGTGCCTAGAGAAATTCTCCTCAGTGGCTGTGCAGTAATATCCCATGCAGGCTTTTAAACATGTCCATGCCCCAGCCACACCCTTGACCAGTCCCATCAAAACTCTGGGGGTAGGGCCCAGGCATCAGTCTTCTAGATACCTGGTGACTCCCCGGGTATGAGAACCACGAAGCAGGAGGTCTCAAGATGAGAGAACCCTTGTGGGTCATGTTGTGACATACCCTCATTTTACACAAGACCCAAGTGAAGAGAGAGAAAAAGGATTGAGCTTTGACTATTTCAGTAAAATTGGGGCTCAGGGAGTGTATTATTTTCCCAGGGCTGCTATAACAAGTACCACAAACCTAAAACAACAGAAATGTATTCTCTCACAGTTCTGGATGCTAGAAGCCTAAAATCAGAATGTCAGCAGGGCTGTGCTCCTTCTAAAGGCTCGAGGGCAGAATCCTTCTGTGCCTGTTCCAGCTTCTGGTGGCCCCTCACGTGTGGCAGGACCACTCCAGTCTCTGCCTATGTTCACATTGCCTTCTTTCCTGTGTCTCTGTTCTCTCCTTTTCCTACCAGGACCCCAGTCATTGGATTTAAGGCCCACCATAAATCTACGGTGATTTCATTTTAAGGTCCATAACTAATGACATTGGCAAAGAACCTGTTTCCAAAGATCACATTCTGAGGTTCTGGGTGGTCATAAACCTGGGAGATGGTGGAGACACTTGGCAACCCACTACAGTGGATAAGGAGGGATTTCTGCATATTTTACGTTTCTAGCACCCAAGTCATCTTATACAGCGATTATTCCTGGCCCTACTATAAATGATGATAATGATAGTATTACTGTCTTTATTTCTGATTCTTCTCCTATAAATCATTGCATGCAAAGCTGCTAAAAATCCCGTTTTGCATGCCTATTAAATACAGCTTCCTGATCAGATTACTCCGTCTTCGGAAAGTTGAAACTTCCATGACTTTCAGAGTTGAACACTCACCTCCCAGGACTGAATGGTGTTAAGTGGCAGGCACTAGTACTATAAATGTACATGTGAAGTAACACCCCCAGAAGTGTTTCAGTTTGGTTTTGAAATATTGTTAAAGGGGGTTTACAATCCTGCCATTTATTTTCAGGTGTAATTGTTGAATTGCTCCATGGAAATTAAGAATGTGGTGTATATACTTGTTTTTTGAAGCAGTTTCAGACGACTCTTCTAGATTAGGCATTTCGTCTCTTCTGTATGCATCGACCCTCTCCTTGGTGATAGATTTACGGGCCCAGGATGACTGGTTGAGTGGGGTTTATTGCAGAAAATCTGGACATGAAAAGCGATTCTCATTTTGGATCCAACCTGTGTGTTTCACCTTACCATCCACTCACAGCCTTTAATTTTAAAAATCCTAAATATAGATGAGTTTTCTGTATTCTCTGACCATGGAACCACCCATATCCTAATATTCTTTCATTCTCATTTGAGCAGATTATTAGATAAATGATTTCTGGATTTTAAGCGATAGTCTTTATCTTTAGAATTAATTTTAGAACTACATCCCATAATTTTTATTTTCTTTTGCAAAAATGGGTTTGCCACAATTAGCCACACATCTAGCACAGTGTGGGGGGAAAATTGCTTGGGTATAGACATATGTGAAGGGTAATAGCACTGGGAAACTCAGTGGACAGAAAATACTTTTCAAATTTCATTTTAAAATTACTGCACACTTCATAGAGGAATCATAATTATCCTCCTGTACTCGAGGATGCCCAGCGCTTTGTCGGTTCAAGGTCGTTTTTTCCTAGCCTGAGTGATAGTATTGTTTGCATCCCCCTTTGTTATTCCTTTTCTGGGCCCAGCTCTTCCCTTTTTTCATGAGGGATTTCTGCAAAAGCTCTGCCTTGGAGACACCCCTTCGAGGCTGGTGAACCCCACGTTTATCTGGCTCTTGTAAAGGGTTGTTAAAAGCACTTGTTCATCAGATATTTTCTTTTTCCCTTTATTTGTAGATTTAGAAGTATTTTAGCAGGTGTACATTTGCATATAAAAGAGAACGAAAGATAAGAAGTTGCGGCTTTTTCTCTCTCCCCTTCTCACCAACATCATCTCTCCTCTGTCCCTTTATTCAGCATGTTTCCTCTTTCTTTCCCTGGCTGTTCCATTTTCTAGACACAAAGTGTATATCAAAAAGAAAAACACAATCTCAGTGATCCCTCGCCCACTTTTCAGGAAGACAGATGACTGGGTTCAGCCAGCTTATGTAACAAAGTAGGGAAAGATGTATTTATTGTTGTGTCACTGGTAGGGACTTAGTAGCCAGGGATAGATTTTTAACCCCCTTGTCTTACTTTATGTTTTAAACTCCACTGTTTTCTACTTTTTAAATGAAATCTTGACGTAGATTTGAGTATATAATGGACACTTAACTGAGAGATCCAGAACGGAACGCTTGAGCACGCGTATTTGTTTGTGTGGACACCAGAACATTCTTTTCAAAAAGAGTTGTATTCTTTAGAAATATTTGTTTTATCGAATTATTTGCACTACTCAATAATTTTCTGAGAGTCTGACAATACTAATAGGAGGAAGAATTTCTCTGGAGTTCTAAGACACAGGCTGGAAAGTGAAGCCTTAAGGGGCCACCCAGGCCTCCAGTTTGCAGACTTCAGTTAATTTGCAGTTGAGAAAACTCAAGTCTTTTTTTTTTTTTTTTTTTAATTTTACCCATCTATCTGAAAGAGAAAGAGCACATGAACAGGGGAAAGGGGCAAAAGGAGAGGGAGAAGCAGATTCCCTGCTGAGCAGAGAGCCTGATGCAGGGCTCCATCCAAGGACCCTGAGACCACGACCTGAGCAGAAAGCAGATATTCAACCGACTGAGCCATCCAGGTGCCCCGAAGTCTTTTCCCTGGGAACCACATGAGCTTTGCCCCTACCTTGTGTAAGCATACTAACTTGAACCTCTAGATTGTTACTTTTGCTTCTTTGTTCAATCATTAAATAACTATGAATTCTCAAGGCAACACAGTACAACTTTTAACAGCCTGATTCTTTACTGATCCTTCCTTCCTTTTAGAAAAGCCTGGGCCTGAGTTGCCATAAACCTCATGCCTGTGGCTTTGCCTTTTTGCTTTATAAAGCTGACATCCTAGTCTTCTAAGCCATTCCAGGAGGATATCTGAATTATTGGAGACCCCTAGCAAAAACTGCACCCTTTCCTCCAAAGACTGTGCAGCCTGGTCCCTTTGATACAGATGGCTATTTAATAATCACACAGCTCTTGCAGCGTCCCCCCCCCCCCCCCCCCCCCCACCCCCCGCCCATAATCAACTTTCAACTGAGGAAGCTTTTCCTGACCTCGAACTTAGATCCCTTGACTGAAGTTTTTCTCTAAGGGTTCTTGTGTTTATACAGTGAACACAGAAAAACTTGCTCACCACCTTCAAGTTCTAAGGTTACAGGTATGTTCTGTTTGGCCTGTGCAGGGTTTTATTTTTTAAAAGAGATAGAATTCTGGCCAGAAGTCTGTTCCTCTTTCACACCTGACAGCAGTTGACTGTCACCAGATAACAACTGTCCTCTCTGGATGAGACATGAGCTCTCCAGCCTGCTGTAGGGCTCCCCTTCCCACCACTCCCACCATGCCAGAGTCCCTTATGTGTGATACCTGCTTGGCCCTAGTAAGCATCTGCATTTACAGTCCTGCCCTATCCTGTCTGTTTGCAGCATCTGTGTACCTGAACCCTTCTTCCCCTATTTCAACCCAGGCTATGCAGCCTTTAGCCTCTCCTGATTATTTTTTTTTTTCACCAAACCATTTTTGGGCAAGCTCGCAGTCCTTCATATGTTGTTTATTGCAGCTCTACTGGCTAAAATAAGGGTGTAGACATTCCATGGGAGAGTGACTCCCAACTCTGAGCACCTGATCCCCAACACAGACCTCCTGATGACCAAAAGCACAGTCTGTTCCAACTCCTCTAGCTGTTTTGGGGTCTCTGGTCCGTTCTCCATTAGTGTTTATTCCTCCAAGTGAATGCATTTAATCCTTTTTTTAAGCTTCACTTTGCCATTAAACCATTGAAGGAATCATGCATGGGGATGGGGCAGGTGATGTGCCCAGCAGTCGTCAGCTTGATTTTGCCGAAACCCTCTATCACTCAGGTCAGGGCAGCTGCAGATAAAATGTGTCCGGGTGGGCTTCAGTGACTTATTAGAGAAGGCCCATAGAAGGTTTAAGGATCAAATACCAGTGAGGATCCATGGTTGGGAAGGGGGTTGGGCTCTGGTTGAATGGAACAGGAGACATGAGCTCTCTCTCTCAAAGCAGACTTGGAGCAGCCTTGAAGGGAAAGGCTACAGCCCAGTTACAGAGCCCAAGTCCCTTAAGAAGGAAGGAAGGGTAAATCTTAAAAGTCCTCATCACAAGAAAAAAAATATGTAACTATTAAGATGATGGATGGTAACTACACTTACTGTGGTGATCATTTCACAGCGCATGCAAATGCTGAATCATTATGTGGTATACTTGAAACTAATATGATGTTGTAGGTCAGTTATACCTCAATTTAAAAAAAGAAGGAAAGGAAACCAGGACAGAAACTATGTAGAACATGGAAATGGCTGATCTTTCCAGAATAGTTAAATGCTAAGTGAACTCACTTCACATTTCTCCCTTGGTAGACTTAGACCAGTAACAATATCAGTACTGTTTAATATTTGGATGGAACATTTAATCCCCCCAAATCTGAAATTACTTTCAACTAGTAGCTTGCCATTTTTCACAAAAAACCTCTCCTGAAAATAAAAGGCACCTGTCTTCCTGGTCTCTGAGAAGCAGGAGGAGAGCCAGCTCACTGGAGTGAAATGATTTACCTTAAGATAATAAAGGAGAGGAACCCAGCCTCCAGCTGGCAGGAGCCTCTGTGTTTTCTTATTGTTAAATGTCTGTCTTTGCTTATCTCTTCCTTGACCAATTAAGTGTAATTGAATGCAGAAATAGCATAGGGTCATTATGTTCTGGACTTAGATCCTAAATGCTAGAAAGTTTTTATAAAATAAAAACAAAACAGTACATTTTCCCCTCCTTTACAGTGATGTTTTACCTACTTAGAATCCAGAGGCTCTGTCTTTGATTTTATTAATATCTCACCTCTCTCCAAATAACCTTACAACTCTGAAATAATATGGGCATTAGGATTAATTGGAGAGTATTATGATGCCATCCTATTGGAGCTATCCTAGGACAATGAGACTAATCAACAGGAAGAAACACTTTCCGTCCCAGGCCAGCATGCATGCATGCGCGCATGTGCACGTGCACACGCACACACTCTCTCTCTCTCTCTCACACACACACACACACACACACATTCTGCAGGCACTGTATCTGGTGTTTTCTGTATTAAATTTTTCACAAATCTGGTTCCAATGCGCCAAACTGATTTCACAATCCAGCAGTGTTTAAAAATGTTGCCTTAGAAGTTAATTATTTTCAGAGTTAAGAGTCCTTGATCTGTACATATTTTAATTATATGTCATTTAGCATTCCAAAATATGATGCTCATTTTCAATACTTATTTTTATCCTGATTGATTCTCAGTAGGGCAAGAGAAGTTATATTCTTACTCTTCAGTGTGACAGTAGTTTTAATCCAGTAATAAGGGGCTCATGGTTAAGTTCTTAAATGGAGCCAGCAAACGCAGGAATGCAAGCCCCTGGTGCTGACAGCAGGAATCCTTTTATTTTTGTGGCCGCATTGAAGATACAGCCGTGGATCCTTTTTTGTTATGTCTGTGCTATCGGTTTCATTCAGGTATCCTGGAGACGTGAGGTGATAGGGAAGGTTATGTCACTCCCGTCCTTTACGTAGCTTTTATTCGTCCTTGTTCCCAACAGTCTTCCCACGGTAACTTGCGGCAGACATGATTAGAAGCCCTGCAGGGCCTCCTGTCCTGTGGACCTGGGCCAGGTCCCGGCTGCTGCTGATCCCTCTGGGGCATCTGGCTTTGCTCCATCCCTACATCCCTAAGCCTTGGTTCGATTTTCTCAGCTGCGGGCCTCTTCACACATACTGTGGCTGCTGGTCTTCCTGGCCCTCCTGCCCTCACCCAGCCTTTCCCCGGCCCTCGTTGCCCTCTAGAGCCAGGAGTGCCCCAGAGGGACCGTGAGACCAAGGCAATCAGTGCTGGACTCTTGAATGTGTTCCTCTGGTGACTTCTGCAAGGCCCAGAGAAGAGAGAAACCATTTTACTAGGATGTGGAGCCTTAACCACAGCTTCACTCAAAATAATGACTGGAATTTGGCCACTTCAGATAAACTCCTACAACAGGTCTTTGAATCTTGAAACCTGGGTTCAACTAAATTGTTTTTTGTTTGTTTTCAGAATTTCTAAAAAGGTGACAGTTCAAAAAATAATTTGCATGCATTTGAACAGTGTTAACATCATAGGAAGAATTTAAGAAACTTCTCTCTGGGTAGTAGAATATTCTGTATTGGGGTGCCTGGGTAGCTCAGTTGGTTAAGTGTCTGCCTTTGGATCATGTCATGATCCCAGAGTCCCAGGATTGAGCCCCATATCAGGCTTCCTGGTCAGTGAGGAGTCTGCTTCTCCCTCCGCCCCTCGCCCCTCACCCCACGCTCTCACACTTTCGCTCACTCTTTCTCAAATAAATAAAATCTTTTTTAGAAAGAATATTTTGTATTTATGTCTTTTTTTCCCACAACTAAAACAGTTAATAATAATTTATCAGTATCATCAACTATCCAATCAGTGTTCTAATGTTTTTTACAGGTTTTTTTTTTTCTTCAGTCAGTATCCAGACTTTACCAACACTCTACATTTGTCTGGATGACCAGCTAAGTCACTATCCCAGAAGGGGATTCAATTCATAGTCATACTGAGACAATAGGCATAAACCTGAATTGTCATGGACAAATTGGGATGTCTGGTCACTCTACTTCTTTTTTTAACTGTGATAAAAAAGATACATAACATTAAATTTACCATCTTAACCAAGTTAAGTGTACAATTCAGTAGTATTCAATACAGTCACATTGTTGTGCGACAGCTGCCTGAAACTTTGTCATCTTATAGAACTGAACTGCTATACCCACCAAACACTGATTTCCCCTTCCCCTTCTCCCCGGCCCTAGTGACCACCTTTCCACTTGCTGTTTCTATCATTTTGACTACTTTCAATAGTCAGTGTCCAGAATGTCATATGTCCAGAATCATACAGTATTTGTTCTTTCAGACTGCTTATTTTACTTAGCATCGTGCCCTCAAAGTTCATCTGTATTGTAGCATGTGTTGGGATTTCCTTCTTTTTAAAGGCTCTTAATATTCAGTTGTATGTCTGTGCTGCATTTTGCCTATCATCTCTTGATGGACATTTGGGTGCAGTCAACACGGGTGTGCCAGTATCTCTTCAAGACCCTGCTTTCAGTTCTTTTGAATATATACTCAGAAGTAGGATTGCTGGATCATGTGGCAGTTCTATTTGTAACTTGTTGGGAAACCTCGATAGTATTTTCCAGAATGGTGGCACCTTCTCAAAAACACTTCCGCCAGTAGTGCACAGGGTTCTAACTTTTTTGCATCCTTGATAATGCTTGTTATTTTCCGTTCTTTTGATAGTAGCCATCCTGATGGGTCAGATGTGATTATCTCATTGTGTTTTTCATTTCCATTTCCCTAATGATTGTGATTTTGAGCATCTTTTCTTGTGTTTATTGGCCATTTGTATGTCTTCTTTGGAGAAACGTCTGTTCAGGTTCTTTCCACCTTTTCACTGGGTGGTGTCAAGTTGTTGGAGTTCCTTATATATTCTGGATATTAACCGCTAATCAGATATGTTATTTCAATCATTGTCTCCCATTCTGTAGGCTGCCTTTTCACTGTGTTCATTTTTTTTTTCTTTGACGTGCAACAGTTTATAAGTTTGTTAGAGTTCCATTTGTCCATTTTTAATTTTGTCAACTCGGTTTCACCATGGTATCATCCAAGAAGTCATTGCCAAGTACGATGTCCTGAAACTTTTCTGCTATGTTTTCTTCCAGGGATTTAATAGTCTTAGGTCTTGTGTTTAATCTGTAATCCATTTCGAATTGATTTTTGTGTGGTGTAAGGCAGGGGTCCAAATTCGTTCTTTTGCATGTGGATATCCACTTATCTGTGTCTTTTTTTAAATCTGTAGAAACAAAAGCCTACCAGTTGCTGAAGCAGTCTACCCTGCAGGATAATATAAATCACACTGAAGACAGATTCCAAAAGGCAGATGTTTCTGTGTTACAGCTGTCAGGTAAGCAGGGCATACTCAGCACCTGAAGCCAGTGTCCGGGGGATCTGGGCTGGCAGCCAGTGCTGTGTTCAGGCAAGGGCAGTCATCCTTGGAAGGTTTCTGGGGATTGCTCTGTAACAAGTTGTCACCAGGTCAGACTAAACCAGTACTTTTTCAGTTCTTAATGAATAACAGTTTAGAAGTCTCCCCTCCTAGATATGTGCTGGCTCCTAGCATGGCAACGAAGAGCTAAAAAGACCCTCAGATTCTACCTGGGATGTCGTGATAGTAACTCCACTGGATATACCCCAAATTCCTTCCCTTCCCTACATTTCCCAGTTTCTTAATCATCAATGGGAACATCATGCCGGGCCACCTTCCCTCCCCAGAATGTTGGAGGACTTGGAGCTCTTTAAATGAAAATACTCTAAATCACAGTAAAACTAAATTTTAAGCTTAAATATAGTTCCTTCAACATAGGATTTTTTTTTAAAGATTTTATTTATTTATTTGGTAGACAGAGAGATCACAAGTAGGCAGAGAGGCAGGCAGAGACAGAGGAAGGAAAGCAGACTCCCTGCTGATCAGAGAGCCTGATGCGGGGCTCCATCCCAGGACCCTGGGATCATGACCTGAGCTGAAGGCAGAGGCTTTAACCCACTGAGCCACCCAGGCACCCCTTGTTGGAACTGTAATTTTCTTTGTTTTCATACATTCTGTTATTGTATTTTTATTGTTCTTAGTGGTTTTTCTCTTATTACACCTTTTTTTTTTTAGTATGAGTCGCCTCAGCTCCCTTTGAGAAAGTAAATGCATTAAAGTATGTTTTAATGACTTTCTTATTTTTATATAAACAATCATGTCTTAATTTCACCTACCAGAATAGTGATTTTTTTTTTTTAATCACATAATTCCCAATCCACATCCGGGTTTCCCAATTGTCTCATGAGACAGACTGGTTTTTTTGGAGGGACGTATTACAGTGGTTCAGATTTCACTGTCTGTCTTTGGGGAGCTATTTCCTAGATAATATTAGTGTTAGAATCAGTTGCTGCAAAGTTCAGTTATTTTGGTTATTTTGAGGATGCAGTGAGTCACTGCGGGTTAAATACCCAGCACAGCACCTGTTAGAGAAAAGTCCTCGAAGAGCATTGGTAGTGGTGACCTCATCTCCACAAACATGAGACCATGCTGTCTGTTGCTGTAGAAAGCAGGACCCCTGCCTTGGTGGAGGTCTTCAGCACTTTGGAAAGATACAACACTTGTGAACCCTCAACTGGGCTTTTCATCACCTTCTTCACATTTGAATCACAGAATTAGAGGCCAGAGGGATCTTAGAAAGTATTCCTCTAACTCTTCATGTTACAAATGGGGCCTCAAGAGAGTGAGGCCTCTCTCAGAGCAGTACAGCCCATCAGCAAACAACACGTTTGGAAGATGACTCCACAAATCTGTTTGTGGTAAGTATATTTGCTATAGTTCATTGGACAGGTTCAAAGGATAAGTAAATTTGACATAAATTATAGCATGTATATCAAATGGCTTGGTACTATTTATATAGTAATAACTAATATATCCATTGATTAACCTATTCGTAAGTGAAGTGATAGGTTGTATCATTAGGCACCCCTACATTCAGTTTCCTTGCCCTACCCTCAAAATGATGCTGTGTGCTTTGCAAGTGTCCAGATTTTCTAGCACTGGTATCACAGAAGTGTTTCTTATGGTCCTGGCTTTCGTTGTAGTTAGATGCTGCTTCTGGCATTTGCTTTACCTTTGGTTATGATTACTTTTTCACATTCACACCCACTCTGATCCCAGGAACTTCTCTGAGCTCCAAAGAAAAGCAGGAAGTGGGCTGGGAGGGCAGAGGGAAATGGAAGCCATGCATCCCTGTTAGACTTCACAAGTTTGTTACAGGTAGTAGGAGGGGTGTGAACCCTGAACTCTAAGTGTGGAAGAAGTGCAGATTTCAGTTATTTTTTGTGTCAGATGTCTTAGGCTGTCTCTCTGGACCTGTCACTAAGGCAAGACACTTAAACCTTGTGCCTTTGTTCTCATGTCTGAAAAGACCTCGTCTTTTTAAGCATGTGGGGACTCTCTTCGGGCAAATGTGGACACCTTGTTAAGCACATCACTTGGCTATGGAGGTTCTGTGAGGCGAGCAAGTTACAGGTCAGAAGCTCGGCCGATGCATTTCCCAGCGATGCCCGTGCACTCTCCATCATGATACCAGTGACTACCAGTTCAGAATGAGACTGGTAGCAGACACCTCCAAGGCACCCAGGAGGTGGGGGTGGGGACGATCTGGTTCCCCCTGTGGGGACGGTCTGGTTCCCCCTCTCCAGGGAAGAGGTAGATTGTGCATCTTCCCATCAACCTTTTCATGCTGGGTAAAGAGTGGCCTTGATGGCTTTCAATGGAGGTTCATTCTTCTCCACAAGATGGGAAAAGAGGATTTGGCAGAGGGGTAACTGTCACCCTGGGGCGTCAGTGATTTCTGAGACCTGGTTCCCAGCACCCATCGTTTTGGTGATCTCTCACTGCCCGTGTCCACATGTTACAACAAGGTGGATTATCAGTGCTTAGTGCCAGGGAAGAGATCCATGTGTGTACTTGTGTGTCTTGGTCATTTAAAATAGAGCTCTTTGAGTGATTTTTACTTTTTGTGGCTTCTGTTTGTCCCAGAAACATCCCACCCCCACAAACACACACACACACACACACACACACACACTTCCTTTCAGTATGCTGCCAACATGTTCCTTGCCTCAGAAGCTCCCTTGCCTTCTGTGGCTTGAACAGCATCTTCCCCATCAACGTTTGTTTCACCAAAGTTATTGTGCGGCTGCTGCTCCATTCAGTGCGTTTCTTCGCTGTGTGGCGACCGGCGCTCACTCTCCACTTTTGTGCTTACCACAGGTTTGAACATTGGCAGTGGGACGTTCAAGACAAAGACAACTAACAAAATCGTGTCGGAGGCTAGTTTTTCATCAAGCAAAGGAAGTCCTTTGTCAAGGTAAAGTCGTGAAAGCCTTTCTGAACAGCGTCGACAAGATGAGAAATGTCACTCCGTAATGAATGAAACTCTGGCTGCATATTATTTTGTTGTGTGACTCGAGGGAAGGTTACGGTTTGGGGTTTTGTTGATCTGAAATAACAGCAGAAACTTCAGTCTACCTTTGAAAATATTTGCACCAGAGCCAAGCATTGTTTTGCAGCTGTTGTTTCGTTGGTTTAAGACTCAATTGACACCTCAGTGAACCACAAATTAGCGTCTACAGCTGCTCGCAGTAGGGCTGCTTAGAGACCACACAATGAAGGGTGTCGGAAAAGGGCAGAGAGAAAACATCGGGCCTTAAAAGAAATAAAGTGGCCTGTTTCTTCTTCCTGAGGCGGCTGACATATATACTGGCAATTGCCTGGGATTTGTTTTCGTATTCCTCTTTTTCACCAAGCCTTTGGGCTGGGTTACCCTTTCCTTTCCTGCAACTTCCCTGCTTATTGTCCATAAAGAACAAAATTTATACTTTCACATCTGTGGAAAATGTAGCCCTTCTCGTAAGTTTTCCAGGCAACAATACATGAGTTGGTGAGTTGTGTGCTGGATTTGTCTCCAACATGAAATACTGACCATGCAGTAGCGTTGGGTCAAAAAGAATTTATCAGTGGGGACAGAAGCAGTTGTCTGAGGAGATACCTACCGTTTTGGCTTTGGGCTGCATGTTGCTTAAAACTGCACAAATTTCCTTTTGTGATAACAGTTCTGATTTAAGCAATGACCTTTAGATGATTGTGTTACTTTTTAATTAACTTCTTACCCTGATGAAATTTTAAAACAGAAACTTTACATATCTAATGTCATATATGGTGTCCCATAAGATAAAGTGATTTGATCCAGAAATCTAGTATTTTTAAAAATGCTTTCACTTTTATTTTGAAAAACATTATAAAAACAAAAAAAAATTGTGATATTTTTAGGACTCAGAATATCTTGAAATGACATTGATTTTCTAAAATTAGATCGTTCATTTAGAAACCTGACAAGTTCAATTTTAGAAAATCACTCCTGTAGTTCTCAGAAATTAGCATCTGTAATACCTGGGTTTTCATCCTTGTTTTTGAAGGAAGTGGGAGGAAATGAATCATGGAACAGGAAGAGTGCTAAAGTGTTATATTTTTTCGGTTATACTGTAAATTCAATTCTGGGTCTTCTAAAGGAAATGTTAAAGGTAGTGAGTTCTACAGGTAGTTTCAGGGCATCCTATTACCATTTGGCTCAATAACGTATCCTATAATTCTTAAAGATTGTTAGAAGTGGCACGCATTGCATGGAGCACTGGGTGTGGTGCAAAAATAATGAATTCTGTTACGTTGAAAAGAAATTAAAAAAAAGTTTGTTAGAAGTGCTCTTTTCTATTATATCTTAAGGGCACAAAAAAGCTCAATTCTTCTTTAACTTGTCTTTATAGGTATACACACCTGAGGCAGTTTTAAAATACATTTAGAAAGCAGCTGGGCCCCAAGAACATTACCTCAGTCTTGTGTCTGTATGTCACTAAAGTAAATTCACACTTTCTTCCCCCTTCATTCTGAAGCAAGGACGTATCATTCCTACGTGAAATTATTTTTCTAAATAAATTACAAATCATCTTATCACCCCCCTTTAAGAAGGGGGGAAAATGTCTTCAAGGAATCTTTGGTTCTAGACCCTTGTTAATAATCCAGTGATGAAAAGGTCTGGATGTTGAGTGTGTGGGTTCGGTGTGCTGTTTGTCATGGTGTGGTTGCTGTGCTGGGTTTCGTGGTGTTAGTACAGCACCCTGGGCTTTGGAGAGCTCTAGGTTTGTGGTTTGTGCCTGGATTCACTGAAATTTCTTAGAGGCTTACATTTAAGGATCCCACTTACTGCAGTCACTCCTCGTGCTTTATTGCTTTTACAAGTGGTCTCGAAACCCAGTACTTGAGAATAAACATAACAGTGTGGTGCTGCTGTAGCACTTTTAAAAATTCTTCTTTGCTCTATTTTGTCAGTGAGCTGATGAGCAACCTCAAAAAAAAAAAAAAAAAAAAAAAAAGACCCTGCTGGACCTTAAAAAAAAAAAAAAATGGCTTCCTCTGATGTCCTAGAGACAATAATTATGATGTGCTAGTTAAGCCCAAACTACAGCTAAGGGATTTTACTTTAAAGCAGCGGCTTGGGTGCAAAAATGCATTTATAGCTCTTTGTCTGCACCTCATTATGTGTGGGCCTGATTCATTAAGTAATTGGTTTGCAGTTGTTTACATGAGTATTAAGGCCTTCTTTTCAGCCGCCTTTGAGAGATACATTGTGCAAATGTTGCCTGTGATGAATGCAGAATGAGGGCCAGAGGGTCCGTCCTATTGGCTAAACAGTGCACTCTGTTGAAAAGCCAGAGAAAGGGATTGGGTGCTGCTTTGCATAGCAATGACTTTCTTAATAAGCGTTACAGATTAATACACACAAGCTATAAAAGATGCAAAGAGATACTCTTAGCACATTTATACATGCTCATTTCATTGTGATGGTGGTGGGATCCGGGTGCTTTCATATTCCGTTTTTCAGAGCAGCAGCTTCAGTGCATGAGCCGTAATAGAATCCGATGTTTATTGTATTATAAATCACGGGCAAGTAGGCAGATCGGCAACAGTTTATTATTAAAGATTCTTTCAGTGTAAATCTTTTTCTACCATTGTATTTGCTTCGGCAAAATCATTTTGTGGTTGAGTGGGGATGAAAGGCATAATGTACGAAGGAGTGAGTCCTAATAGGAAGCCATTCTCTGAGTAAAGACCACTTGTTCCCTTTTGTTCAGGGGTGCATGCCAGAGCTTCCTCTCCTCTGCAAACATTGTCTCACTTTACCTTCCCCAGGAAGCAGTTTTCACACTCCGGGATCCATTTATTCAATGGAGAGTATATTTTAACAGCTTGCTGTGTATAACTTCAGTTTACTGGCCAGATCGAGATAACATTTTACGGGAAGAAAAGGATGTGTGCTTGCAACATAATTGCCTGGGGGAAAGGTAGCAGAAGTCACCCAGGCGCAGCACCCAGGCAGGGCCACTGTGGGTGGCATTCTGTGCCCACCCTGCAGCCACACGCGTGGCCAGTGGAGGGCGCCAGGTTGCAGCTGATGCTCTGGTGGGGACCCTGGGATCTCTCTTCTTGCCTGGTCACTGTGCCATTTTCCCTTGGGCTAATACAAAGATCACAAGGAATCGGTACCAGTGAAATAAAAATTCAGTTTTTCTGGAAGTCCTTTAGGCTCTCCTATTAAAGTCCCCATTCCCCGTCTCTGGCTAAACAAATCTACATTCTCCTTAAATGCTATTGAATAAGCAGCTGCCTAAATATCCTGCATGTTTCTCCTCACAAACCCACATAATTTATTTTTTCTACACAGAGCATGGAAGAGCAGTCCCTTGCTAGACTAGCTGAAGGGAGGGTGTTAACAAGTTGACCCCCAGGCAGCTTTACAAAAAAAAAAAAAGAAAGAAAAAAAAAAAAAGGCATCTGCTGCAGGGTCCCTGGCTAACCATCAGGGGGCGCTCGGACTTTGTCAAATTAAAACTGTGTCTGCTTTCCATCTGCTCTTAAAACTTGAAATTACTATTTACAAAGATTTGTTGGCATACCTGTGGGGTTTTTTTCTTTCTGAATTATTTCATGCCTTCTATTTTTCAGAAGTATATGTCTCTTCTAAGAAAAATTCTAGCCGAAGATGCAGCTTGAGACATTTTAATACCAATTCTAGCTAGCAGTCAAATCATTAAAATTAGAATTCAGTCTATAGATCACACCTTTTTTTAAAAATCTTTTTTTTTTTAAGATTCTATTTTCTTATTTGACAGAGATCACAAGTAGGCAGAGACACAGGCAGAGAGAAAGGGGGGAAAGCAGGCTCCCTGCTGGGCAGAGATTTTTTTTTCCCCCCAGAACACTGGGATCATGACCTGAGCTGAAGGCAGAGGCTTTAACCCACTGAGCCACCCAGGCACCCCTATAGATCACATCTTCTTACTAGTTATTTTCAGTCTTAAAGTAAGAGCCTAGAACCAGAAGGGCACTTCCCAGTAGGAGACCCTCCCGATTGTCCCCATGACCATACACCCTGCCCTCAGCAGGATCCATCCTAAGAGTCTCATTGCCAGACTCTGCTGACATGACCTCAAAGTCACAGTAACTTGGGTAGTTTGTTAACAGGCTGTGGACACATTTTTCCTTTAAAACAATGATACTGACCATGAGGTTGAAAGTCATTGTGTTACTAATATTGGGATATCCCCCAGGACTGACTGTTTTCCAGATTCCTCTTCCCACAGCCGCAATCAAGTACCACGTGTCCCATCATCTGCAGTGCCTCCCAGCCTGTTCCCACACGCCCTATGCCCACTGGACAGCCTCATGTCATGTCCTCATACAACCTGCTGGGTCATATGCGCCAGCTTCTAGTCTTGCTCTTTTGCTGGAATGTTTCTGCCCCACTCTTTCACCTGGCCAATGCCCACTAGACTGTCAAGGTTTAACTATTAACCTTCTAAAAGTTACCTAAGCAGAGGATCTGGTCATACAATATGCCCCTGGTGTGGCACCATGGCTGGTTCTAGCATCATCTATAACATAGGGGTGGTAGCCATTTGCAGGTCCCTTGCCCCCACTGTGAGCTCCTCACTAGGGCCTGGGGGGCTTTTCTTGGCCACCAGTGCTCAAAAACCATAGAAATTGCTGAGTGAGTGAACATCTGTATATAGCTCTACTGTTCACTCGGGCATTTGTCTTAGATGTTCTCACCTCTGGGCGGCATCATGTACCCTACCACAGGGAGCGTTCCACAGAGGTCTCTGCACAAGCATGTGGAAGAGGAAAGGCCATGTGCACATGCACGTTTCCCAAGGGAGACTCTTGCAGTCAACTTTGTGTACACTCTACATTTGGCTTCCAGGAAGCACACTGGGTGTACACATTTTGAGTGGCTTCCTGGGGTCCTTACCTGACTGCCATCCTGTCTGTTGGGGAAAGGATGTCTGGCTCCTGGCCCTGAACTTGACAAGGGCTTGTGGGCTCTTGGCACATGTTGGGGGCTTGGCTGTTGCCCCCTAATTCTGCTGCCATCAATTCTTGGCCCACCCTGAAGTTGCCTTTTTTGGCTGATGTCACAGTTCTTATTTTGCTGTCTGTCTCCCCACTGAAGCATGAGAGGCCCAGGCAGAGATGAAATGTGTCCTGCTTGTGGCTGCAGCCCTAGCACAGAGCTGATGTATAGTGTCACCTGTATGGGATTTATGAGAGAGTGAATGAGCGAGTGAGCAAACGAATGAATAACCCATTGCAGAGGAGAGGTTTGGCCCATCTGCGCGTGCCAGGCCCAGCAGAGGCAGTTGCCTGGTCTCTTCCCCTTCCCACCCATCAGGCTCCTCAGGGAGGAGACTCCATGCATCTTGGGCCTGTTGCCTTTCAGTCTGTCCCCAGACTTTCCCTTTCCTTAGCCACTGTGCCAGAGGACCTGTCACCTCCACTTAGACCCCATGACTGCACATCACTAAACCAAGCACATGCCCTTGTTCACCCAAAAGCTGTAAATGTGTGGCAGGGCCACTCCCTGAGACCTGCTGCTCCCAGGCTGTTGAACGTGATTGTCTCAAAGTTGACCAGGACACCACAGAGAAGACCTTACTACCCCCATTTTGCATACAGAAAACAGATGCTCGGAGAGGTAGGGAACTTGCCCAGGGCCACACAGGCAGCGGAGTTGAGCATGGGGGCTGGGGATGGGGGGTTGGCAGAGGCTCTCTGGCCCCAGAGCTGGCACTGTCTCCCATCAGCAGTCCAACACTGGGATAGGGACCAGTCCCAACGTAGGTTCTCCCCACCCTACTGTGTGACAATTTTTCACCGTTTCCTGTGGGGAAAGGTCTTTGCAATGCGTGCCTTTGGGAAGTATCCATGAGCCAGGAGGAGCTCTGCCCCACCTCCTCCCCTCCATCTGCTAGCACTGTGTGTCTTGAGACACATCCCGCTCAGCCTCCCTGGGCCCCACCACCTAGACAGTGAAAGCGCTGGATTGATAATCAAACCATAAATGCTCTGCTATAATTTAATAATAGATTTCCTAGAAACTCATAGGCTTTCCACAGCTCATTTTTACTCTACTTGCTGGTTCCACAAAGCAAAACTTCATATTTACAATAGACCTTGCCATCTAACTGTGTTGATGTTGACTGTGTTAATCTGATTAAGTTACTATTTCTAGCTACGTTAGCCTTGTACTGCTATAAACTGGACAGTTGATGCCCATAATTTCAACTATTTCTTTAATACTCTGTCTATTACCATGATTGCATATGTAGTGCCAGGTGCTGCTCTCAGACTATAACCTATTAAGACCCTGGCCAACCTTAACGTCTCAAGTTTAGCAAGGATGAACACAAAAGTGACTTTAACTTGAGTTCCCCTAATCTGATTTATCAACGACAGGGGAATTGATAAACAATTACTGAAATTCATCACAAATAAGATAGCTTGCTGGATAGAAAGAGGGAAGCTATGTGATAAGGCCAATATGGCAGAAGGTTAACAATTGAGCATCCCCTTCATGGGTACATGGTGTTTACTGTACCGCTAAGGGGAGAAATTGCCAAACCTACTGGGAAAATCTGCAGCATTTAAAAGTAAAGTCTAAAGTCTAACCATGGGAAATAGGCAAGTCTGCTGTCTTGGATCCGAGGAGTTACCATGAAAACTGCAGGGGAAAGGCAGGCCCTTTGATGGGCTACAAGTATGACACACGTCACCTGTGCAACAGGCTTGGTGCACTGTGGCCCCAAAGCAAAGTCCGGGCCTGGCTGCCGCCTGGTCCTGTACAGCCAGCAAGCTAAGAGTGGTTTTTATATTTTTAAATGGTTGGGAGGAATCCAAAGAAGAATAATGTTGCATGACACCTAAAAGTCCTGGGAAATTCAAATTGTAGTGCCTGCCTGTAGAGGTTGAATTGTAACAGCCGTGTCTACCAGTTTACACATTGTTCACAACTGTTGTCATTCCACAACCACAGAAGCCAGCAGTTGTGACTAAGACCAGACGGCCCACAACGCCCAAGGCATTTCCTCTCTGGCTCATTATAGCAAACCTCTGCTAACCTGGACATTATAAGATGGAAATGTTACTTGCATTCTCTCAGGGAAGATGAAGCAGTCCGATTCCAAGCATGTGTGACAGGCTATGGTGACCCTATCTCATGGCCTGTAAGACTAACTCTTCCATTTCTTCTGCTTTCCAAACTGAAAATGTTTTGTCTCTAATTTGCTGTAGTAGCTAGACAAATTGGCTATATCTAGTTCCAGGGAATGTTCTCCCACCATGCCCATGGGCCTCATCTGAGCTTTACATGTTAGGTATAGCTCCAAAAGAAATGTTGACCTGAAGAATTGTGCAATTCAGATCAACTTTGGGGTGTCACACACTTTCTGGCATGCAGAGATGGCTTCCTGTAGGGAAAAATAATTTCCCCAAAGATGTGGGGATGGAGTAGGAAACACTTAGAAGCATTTTCCACCTTTCTCAGTAGGTGAACCACACGTGTTTAGTTCTGCAACATATTTCTTGCACATTTCCAATAAGACACTTAAACCTGATTCTGAAATCCCATAAGCAGAAACCTGCAAATCAAATACTGTGTCAGCACATTTTGGTCAGGTGTCTTTAAGCAGGGCCCTGCTCTTAGTGAGGTTCCTCTTTTCATTCCATACATAATCCCCTAGCACCCACTAAGTACAAAGCACTGGGTTACCCTGAGCCAAAACAGGTAGCGTCTGTGCCCTCACAGAGCTCATACTCTGGAGGGGGCGTGATCACACATGTGTTAGTTACACAGATGCTTGTGAAATGGCAACTTGGATGAGGACTACTATCGTGTGATGGTGCAGGAAAGGAGCGATGGGGAGGTTGTAGCAGAAGGATCAGAAGTCTGGGGATCAGCCTTGGAGGTACTGTTCAGGATTTAGGGCTTTTGCCAAAAAACAACAGGAAGGCATCAAGGGTCTTTAGCGAGGAAGTGGAGTGATCAGGTTTGTGTTTTGACGAGTTCACTCCTTTTTTTTTTTTTTAAGTATTTTATTTATTTATTTGACAGAGAGAGAGAGATCACAAGTAGGCAGAGAGGCACGCAGAGAGAGAGGGGGAAGCAGGCTCCTCCCTGAGCAGAGAGCCCGATGCAAGTCTCGATCCCAGGACCCTAAGACCATGACCCGAGCTGAAGGCAGAGGCTTAACCCACTGAGCCACCCAGGTGCCCCTGACGAGTTCACTCTTGCTTCTGAGTGGAAAATGGACTGTAGGGGATGCAGTGTTTGTGGCATCACCTTCTAGGGGTGGTTACAAAGTGTAGGCAAAGATGCTGGTGTAGTTGGCTGGGTAGCAGCAGTGCAAAAGGAAGAGCAAGGACTTCACAAAGTACTGGGAGGCCTATTGGCAGGACCTAGGGGCTGATTGGGTGCAGGAGGGCAGAGGAGTGGAAAGGGTTGGGGAGGGAGAGGGTCCAGGTGCTGTTGGCTGAGACAGGAGGGGCCTGGCCCAGCAGGGGAAGTGAACCACACTGGCGAGATCGTGAATTTGGTAATGGATGGGCATGTTGACCAAGTATCCAAGTAGAGCTAGCACATGAGCACTGGCCACACTTCTGGAGCACAGAGAAGTGGTGGGGGCCATAGTGCCCTTGTTCTTTCCAAGGGCTCCCCACTACCACACCCTACCACATTCTCCTCCTCCATCACGGCCTGTGAGTTCCACTCCAGCTTTCTAAGCAGGATCCAGGAGGTGCCCTGCAGGCACCCATCACCTACCCTGTGCTCCAAGTTCTCCCAGCCCTTGGCACTCTTGCCCTCTTCCCCTGCAGCTCTCATTACTTGGACTACACCTGGAAAATTAGCCTCTCTGAACCCCACCAGCATTGTCAAATCCACCTCTGACCCCCCATCTGGACCAGTGTCCATATGAAATGGGAAGTAGGTAAACAGTAGACAACACCCAACCCAGTAGTTGCATTTAGTGTGTGTGTGTGTGTGTGTGTGTGTGTGTGTGTGTGTGTGTGTGTAAGGGGTGGGGAGGGGGCTAGTACTTCATGTCAGATGGACCCATGTGGATGGCGGCCACCTTCCCTGCCACCTGTGTGACTGCTGGTGAGTGCCAGGCCCTCTTTCATGGCCACAGAGCTGGCTCCTCTGTGTGGGGAAATAATTGCAGGCAGCTGAGGTCATGGAAGATCATGGAACAGGCACCAAGTTTAAAGGGAGTGATGGCAGATACTGAGCCTAGAAAAATTATACCTGAGTGGAGCTTATTCTACCGAAAAAAAAAAAAACCAAATCTATAAATTTTGGCAGCTCTGGCAAACAGCAGGTTTTTAAGCATAGGTTAACCATAGGGAGGGAGAAGGTGAGTTTACAAGGTTTCCTATATCAGGAGGACTGGGGTCCTAACCCTGAGCAGGGACCGTGCACATTGGGGTCTGTCTTTTCTTCATTCTACTCACCTAAAAGCCTGGACAGAATCTGTTTTAATGAAACAGTCTATAAATCTGAATGCCAGTAAATACCTTGGCACGTTGCTCGGTATTAGATGCCATAGACACTAGCAGTTTGTGCGTGGGACACCTAGAAGCCTACACGCTGGTGTCCAGAATACTTCTACTTCTCAAGTATTTTACTTCTGGCTTGTCTCAAAGTGCCAAAACTTTGCCCGTTCTTGTTTTTGAGAGGGCTGTCAACAGGAAGTCAGTGCTCTGCCTCACTGCCTGTGGGCTCCTTGTCCAGTGCTACAAGCAGTGCCCACAGGAGCAGTCTGACCCGGTCTCTGCAGAACCAGCAGGGAACACACTCAGGGACCCTGTGATGCTGTCACAACAGCGACCCACCCACCATGGCAAATACCTCTGGCCACCTGACATTCTTCTGACATTTTCTTCTTGCTCTTAAGACTTGGAGAATATGGGGTCCTGGGATCAAGCCCGACATTAGGCTCCCTGCTCAGCAAGGAGCCTGCTTCTCCTTCTCCCTCTGCCGCTCCCCCTGCTCATTCTCTATCTTTCTCTCTGTATCTGTTTGTCTCCAACAAATAAACAAAATCTTAAAAACAAAACAAAACATAACAAAAAACGTGGGGAGCATGCATAAAATGCCCGGCCTTTCAGTGCATCACACGGACTTCGCTCATGTGCTCATTGCAAAAATATCAGTCTGATAGGACTATTTTTTCAGGACTGAGGCTATTTCTTTATTTTTCAGGCACGAAAACGAAAAGAAACGACCTACCACTTTAGAGTCTAAAGGTAAGAGAATTCATTTTGTGTTTTATCGAGAGTTGTTGGGCACCTTTTATCTGTTTTCTGAACCCTAACGTAAGGGCTATGAAGGTGCCTGTGATCACAGGGGGCCCTTGCAGCCCTCCCCAGGGTGGCATAGTCTCTGAGGGGATCGGAGGGTCTGCTCGAGGCACAGTTCTTCAGTGACAGGGCTGGGACCTGACCACACACAGGGGTGCCACTGGGCTACAGTGGCTTAGCGTTCTCATTCACAAGTATGAATTTGCAGGGTATCCTGGCCTCCACATGCAACTGATTGCCAACATTGGTATATTCTACCTGTGAAATATTTTTTGCCTCTGTCCCCAGCCTCACAGCTGATGCCCCACAAGTACCCACTGCTCATGATATGACAGGGCTCCTTAACTGGTTTCCTCACATCCAGCCCCTCACCAAGTCCTGAATGCCTTCCACCTGGCCACCAGCATCTAAAACTTCACTGAGCCTTCTTACCTTCCTCGTTAAAAATTGCTAGTGCCCCCCACTAGGTGCAGGATAGAGTCTCTAACTTTATCTCTTTGTGGTCTGGCCCTTCCTTACTTTCCAGCTGTGTTCCTTCCAAGGTCTTGTCCTCTTTGGGTCAGGTCACAACCACCTTTTTCCAAATATAAGGCATACCTTGGAGGTATTGCAGATTTGGTTCTAGACCACTGCAATAAAGCCAAATAAAAATTTTGGTCTCCCAGTGCCTATAAAATTGTATTTACACTATACTATAGTTTCTTGAGTGTACAATAGCATTATGTCTACAAAAATGTTAATCAGCATTAATTTAAAATACTTTAAAAATAATTAAATTTTATTGCTAAAATATAATTAAATTTTATTGCTAAAAGATGCTAATCATCATCTGAGCTTCAGCAAGACATAATCACTGATCACAGGTCCCTCTATGAAGTATAATAATAATAGAAAGGTTTAAAATAATGAGGAAATTACCAAAATGTGACACAGAGACACAAAATGAACAATTGCTGTTGAAAAAATGGCGCCAATAGATTTGCCTGATGGAGGGTTGACACAGACCTTGAATTTGTAAAAAACCCAATCTCTGTGAAGCATAGGAAAATGCAGTGTGCCTGGATACCACACTTGTACCTCTGTGCCTTTGCTCATGCGGTTCTTCCCTTTTCCTTAGCACCTTGAGTTCTTATTCAGCTTTGAACCCCCAGCTCACAGGGAGACTCTCCCCCACCTCGCAGGCCAGCACTATGGCATGTCCCCTGTGGAGCTTGGGCTTGCTCTGCTCATGTCAGCTTAGACCCCCTTCCTGGGTGGCCTGTGATCGAGAGCATGGGTCCAACAACCTGGGTGGGACTGGTAGCTTGAGCACCCTGTAATGCTGCGATTGGGACCAGTCTCCACCTGTTTGCTCAGTAGGTAGAGGCATTCCAAGGTTGGAAAAGGGTGAAATGGGACTGGATGTAAGAAGTCCTCACAGAACGGCAGTGAGTACAGCAGAGATATCAGTGGTCATGGAGATGGTCAGTGTAGCAGACTCTGTCCCCCCCACATCCTGTCCAGCCAACTTGGAGATCACAGTGCAGTTCACAGGCACGCTTGTGGCCTTTGGTGGCCGTAGGCAGTGCTTATTTGCCTGAGGGCTTTGTCTGGCCGTGGGAGCATGCCCAGCCCCCACAGGGCTGCCCAGAGTGCCAGGGAGTGGATGTCCTACTTGAGAATAACCCTCAATGAGAAGAGGAAGTTGGTCAGTAAATAACCCCAGCTCCTTACTCTTTGTTGAGACAGTTTGAGAGGAGTTCTGGTTTCTCAGAGGGTGCCCTATAGGACGGGGCCCCCTTGTGCCCTGCCCGCCCCCTCATGAACACACCCTCCGTTGCCTTCCTTTCTTCCTGCGTCGCTCTTCCAGCCTCTCCTGTGATTCCCAGGATCACCTCCCAAGTAAACCATGTGCACGCACAACCTGGTCTCAGCACACACCTCACTGCTCTTCTTCCCCTATGCCTTCCCTTCTCCCCTCTGCTCTTGTGGAGAGCAGAGAGGATCAAAGGGCAGGAGCAGCTGAGCTGAGGCAGTCCCAGACCTGACGAAACACCCAGCTAACCCTGCTTCCATGGTAATCCTGGCCTTAAAGCCCCATCCTGCAGCAAGGAGCTGGGCACAACAAAAAGGAAGGAAATATTCTGTAGTGTTTTCCATAGAACACACTAATAAAATGTGTGAATGAGTGCTGTACTGACACGCATTCCAGATGCATCTGTCAGGTTCGTCCCTCCTTGTCCCTAGTAGGTCTTTTGCAGGCCAGTGGTGTGGTCCAGTTAAACTATTTGGCTGATGAAGTCCAGCTGTTCAGATGGAGAGATACTGTAACTGTCTGGTTTTTTCTTCCAGCCTTCTGGGGTGAGTCTGATGACAGTAACTCAGAAATTGAAGCTGCTTTACGTCCTAGAAACCATAACACATCTGCTGATGATTTTGATGATTTTTATGACTAATAAGCAGTAACAACTGTTGGAAATAAAGTCATTAAACAAACTAAAACCCTGTGTTTGTATGTGATATCCTAAATAAACATGTGTTTTTAAGCTTTCTAATTGTTTGATGGGAAAACTTGGGACCACATTGCTACTGGAGCAAAATTTTGTGCATAAACATAAACTAGCATATTCATTTGAGGTGCTATCAAAAAACAAAGTGATGAATGAAATGCCCATCAAAATTCAAGTTGGGGGACTCCTGAGTGGCTCAGTTGGTTAGGCGGCTGCCTTCGGCTCAGGTCATGATCCCAGCATCCTGGGATCGAGTCCTACATCGGGCTCCTTGCTCAGCAGGAAGCCTGCTTCTCCCTGTGCCTCTGCCTGCCACTCTGTCTGCCTGTGCTCGCTCTCTCTGACAAAAAAAAAAAAAAAAAAAAAAAAAAAAACACAAGTTTTTCTTTGTATAAATTGACAAGCTGATGTGAAAATTCATATGGAAATCCAAGGGAACTAGAATAACTAAAACAGTCTTAAAAAGAATACCAGAATTGGAGTACTCACACTTCCCAATTTTGAAACTTACTTTAAAACTGTAGTAATTGAGACAGTGTGGGACTGGCATAGACATATAGATCAATGAAATATCAATTCATATATAATCTAGAATTGATCCAGAAATAAATCCTAACATCTATGGTCACTTAATCCTTGACAAAGACACCAATCCATTTGAGGAAGAAAATGATCTTTTCCACAAAGTGTGCTGGGACAACTAGATAGCCACCTGCAAAAGAATGAAGTTCACACTCTGTACAAAATTAACTCAAAGTGGAGCAAGGGCCTAAATGTAAGAGCTAAACTATAAAACTCATAGAAGAAAACATAGGTGTGAATCTTTGTGACCTTGCATTAGGCAATGGTTTCTTTGTTATGACATCAAAAGCCCTTAACAGAGAAAAACAGATATATTGGACTTCACCAAAATCAAAACTTTTTTTCGCAGGAAGGCAAAAAGAATGGGAGAAATATTTGCAAACCACATACTTAAAAAGAGACTTGTATCCAGAGTATATAAAGAATTTTTATAACTCAATAACAAAAAGAAAACTAAGCCAATTAAAAATGAGCAAAGGATCTGAATCAACATTGCTCCGAAGAAAATATACAAATGACAAATAAGCGTGTGAAAGGATGCTTGACATCATTAGTCATCAGGGAAATGCAAGTCAGAATCACAGGGTATCCTCATTCCCATGTGATGGCTAAAATCATAAAGACAGGTCATACAGGTGAGGATATGGAGAAAACCCCTCACACACTGCTGGTGGGGATGGGAGACGGTGCAACAACATTAGAAAACACTATCAATTCCACAAAAGGACCAAAACGTGGGAAGCAGTTACCCTAGCCCCTGTGAAGCGCAGTGGGATCTCGGGACAGCTGGCACAGCATCCGGAACTTTTCTCTGGGTATTTGTGTAGCTCCCACCTGGAAAATACTAGATGAAATAGGTAAGTTTCCTCCAACCTTCTGACCCAGGAAGTGGAGCGTAATTCTTCTCCCTCCCACCCTCACACCACCTTAACCAAGTGACCGTGGTTTAATATTGCCAATGAGAGGTCATCTGCTTGTCACACCACCACCATGCTGCAGCGAGAAGGACACTTTGCCTGTGTGGCGTTCTCTCCAAAAACTTGTAACCAGAGTCTAATCATGAAAAAAAAAAAAAAAAATCAGACAAACTCCAATTGAGGGACATTTCAGTGAAATATCTGGTCTATTCTCAAGACTGTCAAGGTCGTGAAAATCAAACCAGAGGAGACATGATGACAAAATGCAATGTGAGATCCTAGGTTGGATCCTTAAACCAGAAAAAAAAAAACCAAAAAGGCATTAATGGGAAATCCAAAGGAAGTTTGGAGTTTAGTTGACAGTAATGTACTAGTGTGGGTTTCTTAGTTTCTGCAAATGAACCATGGCAACATAAGATCAGGGGGATATAACATTAGAAACCAGAATTTTCTGTATTATCTATATTATCTTTGCAACTTTTCTAAACTCTTCTAAATCTAAAATTATTCCATACACAAAAATCCAGCAGTAGGGGCACCTGGGTGGCTCCGTGGGTTAAGCCTCTGCCTTCGGCTCAGGTCATGATCTCAGGGTCCTGGGATCGAGCCCCGCATCAGGCTCTCTGCTCAGCGGGCAGTAAACATAGACAAGTAAGTGATACCGTTCCAGACTGTCACTATGTGTATAAGTGTTTGTTTTTTACATCATCTTAAACATTTCTATTTTTAATTCTAAATCTTTTTTTTTTAAGATTTTATTTATTTATTTGACAGACAGAGATCACAAGTAGGCAGAGAGAGAGGAAGGGAAGCAGGCTCCCTGCTGAGCAGAGAGCCTGATGCGGGGCTTGATCCCAGGACCCCGGGATTGAGCCGAAGGCAGAGGCTTAACCCACTGAGCCACCCAGGTGCCCCTCTAATTCTAGATCTTATCAGAAAATAAAACAACCTTTCAGCCAGGACACTAACTAGGTTATTTGTCAGCAGTGTTAACAAAAAGCAAGAGTCATACATCTAAACACCTTTTACTGGAGATCACATGTCATGTGTACTGATGATGACCCAGAAGAAAGCCTCGGTCTGGTGTTAGTCCACCACTTTTCTAACATTTAATCTTACTTCTAAATAGTAGTAGAGTAGGCCTGGGGCCCAACACCTTTAGCAGGCAAAATTTCCAGCTAAATTTAACATTCTTTTTTCGGTTACTTCCTATTTACCTCAAGTGACCCTGATTTAAAATAAATAGGGATAATAAAAAGTTTCCTTTTTATATACGTTTTAGGGAAAAGAGGATAATCAACTTTTTAAAATACACTAAGAAAATAACAGTACAAGGGATAGGAGGGCTTGGCTAAGCTCTGCTCTTCTGTGTTCACCAGACAACACTCTGATCCATTTTGAGGTCTCCAAGGGCTTCAGTTTCTGGAGCATCACAAACAGGCCTGTAGCCGGTCTTGTTTCCCCAGGTAGAGGCAGTGGGACAATGTAAGTTCATAAACTCTTTGTATGAAAAATTCCCCTGTGTTTTCCTCTACCCTCGCTCCACTACCACAACTCATATCGCTCCCGACCCCTAATGTATGGGGTTCTCCCACACTAACAAGTTCCCTGACACCGTCCTGCGATGCAATTCGATTCTGACACTACCTGCTCTTAGTGCAGACCTTACAGGTTAAGGGCTCAGTCTCACAAGTCACATACACCAGTCACAAGTAGTACGACCTTGGGTTACCCACAACTTCCATCAGACTTGGCTAAAAGCTGGATTGCCACAGTCCCTCCTTGGTTCTGATAATTTGCCAGAATGGCTCACAGAATGCAGGGAACACCAAATCCTTTTACTGATTTATCGTAAAAGATATGACAAAGGACACAGATGAGCATCCAGATGGAGGAGATGCAAGGACAACATATGTGGAAAGGTGCACAGAACTTCCCTGCCAGGGAGGCCACTCTCCTGGCACCTTTGAGTGTTCAGCAACCTGGAAGCTTCCAAACCTCATAGTACTGGGAATTTTAGAGAGGCTTCATCATGTAAGCATGTCAGATTAGGAACCTCACTTCTAGTCCCACCCCCTCTCCAAAGAACATGAGTTCTTTGTTCCAAGCTCCTCATCATGGCTTGGTCTCTCTGGAGATCAGCCCTTAACCTGAAGCGGTCAGGAGCCCACCCAGAGTCACCTCAATAGAACAAAAGACTCCAGTCACCCAGGGCAATTCCAAGAGTTTTAAGAGCTCTGTGTCAGGAACCAGGGAGCAGAGTCCAGTATATACATTTTCTATTACTTCCCACGGGTCTTCCAATTTCTGGATCAGATTTTGGTGAGCTTGGTTAATGGGAAGACCTGATGGAATCAAGCATCAGAGCTCAATGCTAAGGACTCAACTCTGTGTTGGGGGTAACTGCCCTCCCAGCACCTACCAACCAAGCTTCAGATGTGGCTTTAACATCTGCTCACTAACAAGCCTCTATTGACACTTTCTGCTTGTCAGCTCCTAGTGTGCTAGTCATTGGAAACAATACAAAGATGGATCTAACAGTCATTAACCTCAGGGTGCTCACACTCCAACAAGAGAGAAAAAGCCTGAAACGTGGCACATTATGTACAGTATATTATGATAGATGATAGAAAGATAAGCTTACACACACACACAGAGGCTCAGAGGAGTGAAAAAACGGTCTCTCCTGGGTTGAGTTCTGGAAGGTGACATTTGTTGGGATGGGGTCGGGCTGGGGGAATAGGGACTGGAGGCAGAGAAATGACACTTGCAAGGCTTAGGGGCACAAAAGAACATATGTAAAGGAAACACAAGTGGAGAGACTAGCACAAGACCCGTGTGCAGCAAGGATGAGCACTGAGTCTGAAGGCAGGCAGGAAGAGAAGGCAGCAGGCATCAAGAGAAGGGAGCAACTCTAGCTGGGAGGCAAAGAATTTGTGTGCATTACCCACAGATGTCAAATGTTAAAAAAAAAAAAAAAACTAAAATCAGTGAATCACTGAAGTTGTCATTCGTAAAACTGTTGTGCACATACCGAATGGTTTGCAGAGTGGGAGCCCTGAAACCATAACATGGGATGAGGCTCAGAGGTCTGTTGTTGTCAAGCGACTTATATAGTGTGGCACCAGGGACTGTCTATCCTTCACAGTGATTGGTTATGTTAGAATTTTCCTAAAGGAAAGGGAATTGGTCAGTGGCTACCACATATCAACTTGGGGAAACAGTTGAAGTTTCACTTAACGATTTTCAGAGGCATAAGCAAGAGGTGAAGTTCAAGGGAGCCTTTCTCGTCTTAGAAAATGACTTAAGTTGTCTACGGCCATACCACCCTGAACGCGCCCGATCTCGTCTGATCTCGGAAGCTAAGCAGGGTCGGGCCTGGTTAGTACTTGGATGGGAGAAAATGACTTAAGTTAAGATTTGCTTGTATGACTAAAGTGGTTTTATCTGCTCAGAATTTTCAAGACTTGTCTGTGTGTGTGTGTGTTTAACACAGACAATATGATTGTCTACAAAGAAAATCAAGAGACTCTAAAAGGAAAGTGTTAGAACCAGTAAGCTCAGAAAAGTTGGTGGCTTTTCAACGAAAAACAGTATAGCAATATACAGGAAAACCAGTTTGAAAACCTTTGAAAGATGTCATTAACAGTGACAACAAAAATCACATGCACAAAATCTGAAGTTTTTAAGGGATTAAAGATAAATTTTTCAATTCTTTATTTAAACTCTATTTAGTTCACATATACTGTGTTAGTTTCAGGGGTAGAATTTAGTGATCCATCAGTTGCATATAACACCCAGTTCTCATTACATCAAGTTCCCTCCTTAATACCCATCACCCAATTACACCAGCACCCCACCCCCCGCCACCTCTCTTCCATCAACACTCAGTTTCTTTCCTATAGTTAAGAGTCTCTTATGGTTTGCCTCCCTATTTTAATATTATTTTGTTTTTTCCTCCCTTCCCCTATGTTCATTTTTTTGTTTGTTAAATTCCATAGTGAGTGAAATCATATGGTATTTCTTTCTCTGACTTACTTTGCTTAGCATAATATCCTCTAGTTTCATCCATGTCATTGCAAATGGCAAGATTTCATTTTTTTAAAGATTTTATTTATTTATTTGACAGAGATCACAAGTAGTCAGAGAGGCAGGGAGAGAGAGGAGGAAGCAGGCTCCCTGCTGAGCAGAGAGTCCGATGCGAGGCTCGATCCCAGGACCCTGAGACCATGACCTGAGCCGAAGGCAGAGGCTTTAACCCACTGAGCCACCCAGGCACCCCAAGATTTCATTTTTTGATGGTGTGTGTGTATGTGTGTGTGTGTGTGTGTGTGTGTGTGTGTGTGTACCACATCTTCTTTATCCATTCTTCTGTCAATGGACATCTGGTCTCTTTCTATAGTTTGGCTATTGTGGACATGACTCCTATAAACATGGGTACAGTTGCCCCTTCGAATCACTATGTTTGTATTCTTTAGATAAATACCTAGTAGTGCAGTTGCTGGGTCTTAGGGTAGCTCTACTTTTAACTTCTTGAGGAACTTGCTTTCTAGAGTGGCTATACAAGTTTGCATTCCCACGAACAGTGTAAGAGGGCTGGCCTTTCTCTGCATTCTCACCAACATCTGTTGTTTCCTGAGTTGTTAATTTTAGTCTTTCTGAACAGTGTGAGGTGGTATCTCATTGTGGTTTTGATTTGCATTTTCCTGATGCGAAGTGATATTCAGCATTTTTCATGTGTCTATTGGCCATTTGTATGTCTTTTTTGGAGAAATGTCTATTCACATCTTCTGCCCATTTCTTGACTGGATTTTTTGTTTGTTTGTTTTTTGGTATTGAATTTGGTAAGTTCTTTATAGATTTTGCATATAAGCCCTTTATCTGATATGTCATGTGCAAATATCTTCTCCCATTCTGTAGGTTGTCTCTTAGTTTTATTGACTGTTCCTTTGCTGTGCAAAAGCTTTTTATCTTGATGAGGTCCCTATAGTTCAAGTTTGCTTTTTTTCCCCTTGCCTTTGGGGACATGTCTAGCAAGAAGTTGCTGCAGCTAAGGTCAAAGAGGTTGCTGCCTGTGTTCTCCTCTGGGATTTTGATAGATTCCGGTCTCACATTTAGGCCTTTCATCCATTTTGAGTTTATTTTTGTGCATGGTGTAAGAAAGTGGTCCAGTTTTATTCTTCTGCATGTAACTATCCATTTTCCCAACACCATTTGTTGAAGACTGTCTTTTTTCCATTGGACATTCTTTCCTGCTTTGTGGAAGATTAGTTGACCATAGAGTTGAGGGTCCATTTCTGGGCTCTCTATTCCATTCCACTGTGTCTGTTTTTGTGAATACCATACTGTATTAATGATTACAGCTTTGTTATACAGCTTGAAGTCAGAATTGTGATGCCTCCAGCTTTGGTTTTGCTTTTCAACATTCCTTTCGCTATTTGGGGCCTTATCTGGTTCCATACAAATTTTAGGGTTGTTTGTTCCAGCTCTATGAAAATGCCGATGGTGTTTTGATAGGGATTGCATTGAATGTGTAGATTTCCTTGGGTTAGCATAGATATTTTAAGAATATTTCTTCTTCTAATCCATGAGGATGAAACGTTTTCCCATTTCTTTGTGTCTTCCTCAATTTCTTTCATAAGTATTCTATAGTTTTCAGAGTACAAATTCTTTACCTCTTTGGTTAGTTTTATTCCTAGGTATCTTATGGGTTTTGGTGCAATGGTAAATGGAATCAATTCCTTGACTTCCCTTTCTTCTGCCTCACTGTTAGTGTATAGAAATGTAACTGACTTCTGTGCATTGATTTTATATCCTGTGACTTTGCTGAATCCCTAGAGCAGTTCTAGTGATTTGCGGGTAGAATTTTTTGAGTTTTCTACATAGAGTATCATGTCATCTGCAAAGAGTGAAAGTTTGACTTCTTCTTTGCCTATTTGGATGCCTTTTATTTATTTTTGTTGTCTGATTGCTGAGGCTAGGTCTTCCAGCACTATATTGAACAACAGTGGTTAAAGTGGACAACCCTGTCATGTTCCTGATCTAGGGGAAAAACTCTCAGTTTGAAAGACAAAATTCAAAACATTTATTGACAAGAGAGAATTCAGTCTTCCATGGGGGAAAACCCTATATCTTAAAATACACAATTCTGTCCAAATTAATCCAGAAAGCCAATTCCATTTCAATCAAAATCCCAACAGGTCTTTCGCAGAACTTTACAAGATGGTCATAAAACTCAGAAGGAATTTAAAGGGCCAAAATGTCCCAGACAAGTTGGAAAAATAAAAAGGAGGTCTTGTGGTGGCAAACATCAGAATTTATTTTTAAGAGTAGTAATTAGGGGGGCACCTGGGTGGCTCAGTGGGTTAAAGCCTCTGCCTTCGGCTCGGGTCATGACCTCAGGGTCCTGGGATCGGGCCCCGCATCGGGCTCTCTGCTCAGTGGAGAGCCTGCTTCCTCCTCTCTCTCTCTCTCTCTCTCTCTCTGCCTGCCTCTCTGCCTACATGTGATCTCTGTCTGTCAGATAAATAAATAAAATCTTTTAAAAAAAAATAGTAGTAATTAGGCCTTGTGGTATTGGCTTGGGGATAGAACCATGGAGCAGAAGGGAGGCCCTATTTATTGAAGAGACTGTCTTTTTTCCACTGTATATTTTTTCCTGTTTTGTCGAAGATTATTTGACCATAGAGTTGAGGGTCCATATCTGGGCTCTCCACTCTGTTCCACTGGTCTATGTGACTATTTTTATGCCAGTACCATGCTGTCTTGGTGATCACAGCTTTGTAGTAAAGCTTGAAATCAGGTAACGTGATGCCCCCAGTTTTATTTTTGTTTTTCAGCATTTCCTTAGCGATTCGGGGTCTCTTCTTGTTCCATACAAATTTTTGGATTATTTGCTCCAGCTCTTTGAAATATACCGGTGGAATTTTGATCGGAATGGCATTAAAAGTATAGATTGCTCTAGGCAGTATAGACATTTTAACAATGTTTATTCTTCCAATCCAAGAGCATGGAATGGTCTTCCATCTTTTTGTGTCTTCTTCATTTTCTTTCATGAGTGTTCTGTAGTTCCTCGAGTACAGATCCTTTACCTCTTTGGTTAGGTTTATTCCCAGGTATCTTATGGTTCTTGGTGCTATAGTAAATGGAATCGATTCTCTAATTTGCCTTTCTGTATTTTTATTGTTAGTGTATAAGAAAACCACTGATTTTTGTACATTGACTTTGTATCCTGCCACATTACTGAATTGCTGTATGAGTTCTAGTAGTTTGGGGGTGGAGTCTTTTGGGTTTTCCATATAAAGAATCATGTCATCTGTGAAGAGAGAGAGTTTGACTTCTTCATTGCCAATTTGGATACCTTTTATTTCTCTTTGTTGTCTGATTGCTGCTGCTAGGACTTCTAATACTATGTTGAACAAGAGTGGTGAGAGTGGGCATCCTTGTCGTGTTCCTGATCTCAACGGGAAGGCTGCAAGCTTTTTCCCAGTCTCTTCAATAAATGGTGCTGGGAAAACTGGACAGCTATATGTAGAAGAATGAAACTCGACCATTCTCTTATACCGTACACAAAGATAAACTCAAAATGGATAAAAGACCTCAACGTGAGACAGGAATCCATCAGAATCCTAGAGAAGAACATAGGCAGTAACCTCTTCGATATCAGCCACAGCAACTTCTTTCAAGATATGTCTCCAAAGGCAAAGGAAACAAAAGCAAAAATAAACTTTTGGGATTTCATCAAAATCAAAAGCTTCTGCACAGCAAAGGAAACAGTCAAGAAAACAAAGAGGCAACCCACAGAATGGGAGAAGATATTTGCAAACGACAGTATAGAAAAAAGGTTGATATCCAGGATCTATAAAGAACTCCTCAAACTCAACACACACAAAACAGATAATCATATCAAAAAATGGGCAGAAGATATGAACAGACACTTCTCCAATGAAGACATACAAATGGCCACCAGACACATGAAAAAATGTTCATCATCACTAGCCATCGGGGAGATTCAAATTAAAACCACATTGAGATACCACCTTACGCCACTTGGATGGCCAAAATTAGCAAGACAGGAAACAACATGTGTTGGAGAGGATGTGGAGAAAGGGGAACCCTCTTACACTATTGGTGGGAATGCAAGTTGGTGCAGCCACTTTGGAGAACAGTGTGGAGATTCCTCAAGAAATTAAAAATAGAGCTTCCCTATGACCCTGCCATTGCACTACTGGGTATTTACCCCAAAGATACAGATGTAGTGAAAAGAAGGGCCATCTGTACCCCAATGTTTATAGCAGCAATGGCCACGGTCGCCAAACTGTGGAAAGAACCAAGATGCCCTTCAACGGACGAATGGATAAGGAAGATGTGGTCCATATACACTATGGAGTATTATGCCTCCATCAGAAAGGATGAATACCCAACTTTTGTAGCCACATGGACAGGACTGGAAGAGATTATGCTGAGTGAAATAACTCAAGCAGAGAAAGTCAATTATCATATGGTTTCACTTATTTGTGGAGCATAACAAATAGCGTGGAGGACAAGGGGAGATGGAGAGGAGAAGGGAGTTGAGGGAAGTTGGAAGGGGAGGTGAACCATGAGAGACTATGGACTCTGAAAAACAATCTGAGGGTTTTGAAGGGGCGGGAGGTGGGAGGTTGGGGGATCCAGGTGATGGGTATTGGAGAGGGCACGGATTTCATGGAGCACTGGGTGTGGTGCAAAAATAATGAATACTATTATGCTGAAAATTAAAAAAAATTAAATTAAATTAAAAAAAAGAAAGAAAGAAAAAAAGAAGGGAGGCCCTAGTGCTAGCCCCAGACAAGGGAACTGAGTGTGTACAAATTTAGTTTCAGAAGTCAATGAGGTGGTAATAGACTTTTCAATAAATGGTGCTGGACCAATTGGCAATCCACATGGCAAAACACCAAATTAATTATTTTTTACGTGGTAATCATAAAATATTCATTTTTTCATCAGTTTCACTCTCAGTGCCTTGGAACATCTTTAGTGACCCTTTGAAAATTACCTAAAAGAGCATGCTACCACCCTAGCCCTTCTAAACCTCTTTCTTCCCCAGCTGTATTTGCTAAGATTGCTAGTTTGCTAAGACTGAAATATAAGCGCCTTTGTCTTCCTTCCATTGCCATCTCTTCATGGCTGATATCTTCTCTCCTTATGGAGGAAAAAAGAAAAGGCCCTTCTCTCTTCCTGCCTCACTCTTTCCCACCATTAATTAATTCATTTATTCACTTAGGGTACATCTGATGCCATTCCACTTCTCCCAGTACATCTTTCCCCAATCTTTTTTATTGTGGTAAAATATACGTAACATAAAATATATCATCTTAACCATTTTTAAGTGTACACTTTTGTGGTATTAAAAACATTCGCAATGTGCAGCTGTCACCACCATCCATCTCCAGAACTCTGTCATCTTGTAAAACTAAAACTCTGAATGCCCCCTCCCTACAACCCCTAGCAACCACCATTTTACTTTCTGTCTCTATGATTTTAACCACTCGAACTACCTCATATAAGTGGAATCATGCAGTTATCTGTCTTTCCATGACTGGTTTATTCCACTCTGTATAATGTCCCAAGATTCATCCACACTGTAGCATATGTCAGAATTTCTTTCTTCTTAAGCTGAATAATACTCCATCATATGTATATGCCACATTTGGTTACCCATTCATCTGTCAGTGGACACTTGTGTTCCTCCCATGTTTAAGCTATTGTGAATAATGTTGCTATGAACATGGATGTACAAAGACCTCTTCAAGATCCTGATTTCAGGGATGCCTGGGTGGCTCAGTTAATTAAGCAACTGCCTTCAGCTCAGGTCATGATCTCAGGGTCCTGGGATCAAGCCCCACATCAGGCTCCCTGCTTATTGGGGAGCCTGTTTCTCCATCTCCCTCTGCTGCTCCCCCTGCTTGTGCTCTCTCTCTGTGTCAAATAAATAAATTATATATATATATATATATATATATATATATATATATATATATATTTTTTTTTTTTTTTTTTTTTTTTTTTAAAGATCCTGATTTCAGTTCTTCTGGATATATCCCCAGAAGTGGAATTGCTGGATCATATGGATTATCAATTCTATTTTCAATTTTTTTAGGAACTGCCATACTGCTTTTTGGTTTTTGTTCATTCAATGATCATTGTAACACCATGCATGTTTTCTACAGTGACTGCACCATTTTACATTCCCAAGGACAGTTCACACATTGAAAGGAAAATATTCTGTATAACCAAAACACTAACTATATGAAAAGACAGATCGTGGGCTAGAAGATGATGTATGTAGGATACATGCCCATCAAAGATCTGTATATAGAATACATAGAGAACCACATATCAATAAAAAAGAATACAACTCGGTAGAAAATAAAGAAGGGATCAGAATGAGGAGTTCATAGAAAGAGAAATTCAAATGATCAGTAAATTTAAAATTTACTTAGTCTTACTAGTATAGTAAACAGTGAAAGAAAAATAGTACAGTGAGGTGGCATTTCATGCCCAGTAGAGCTACATTTACCATCTTAACCATTTTTCAGGGTACAGTTCCGTGGCATTGAGGACATTCATATTGTTGTGTAGCCATCACTGCCATCCATCTCCAGAACACTTTTACTCCTGGACAACTGAAACTCTGTGCCTATTAGACACCAACTCCCCAATCCCAGCTCCTATAAAGAAACCGATGTCCAAATCCCATACATGTGATTGGTAGGACCTGCCTAAATCACAAAGGGAATGTAGAAAATGCAATTGTTAACTTTTCAGGCTTTGCAGTATAGCAAGCATATCACTAGAAGCTAGAATGGTTACTGAGCACCATTCTACCATGTCTACTGTAAATATCTACCAGTACTGGTCCTGGAATACACTTGGGAAGGATTGTTCTGAATAGGGAAGCCAGGTTCAGGGGCAGATTCTATTGAGTTTGAATGACCAAAATCAACCTCAATGAAGTCTATGCCCGGGACCAATCCCTATAACTCCCAACAGAAGCCTATGCAGGGTTTTCCAACAACAGTGGGAAATCACACTTCTCCTAGCATAAATCCTACTAAGGCAGTCCCGGCTAAAAGACCTGACATTTGTTGCCACTGGGATTTGGCTATCCTTGAACCTTTCATCTCGGTGAATTGCTTTTCTATTTGTACTTTCTTTTTAAATGGTCAGTTGCCACCGTGTCCTCCCAGACTTCTCTCATTATCATGTGTGTGGTTTGCTACTCTCCTCATTTAATTGTATTATTGACTGACAAGATTTGTTTAGGGCCCAATTCTCTATTGGTGACAGCTTATGAATTCCCTTCTCCTTTTCCTCAAGAAAAAATGAGGAAACCAAACAACTGTGAATCCTAACAGCTTTTATCCAGCTCTCAAGCTTTCGTCCACTTTCAGTATTCCTGTCACTATGGCTGTGTCATCAGCAGAGCGCTTCGGTGATGATCAGATTTCGATGTATCAAACTGGCAAAAACACATTAAAGAAGATTGCAATAATTCCAGCCCCAAATCCAAACAGATAAGGATTATATTACTCAAGAATTTACCCCGAGTGACAGAAACTGAACTCATCCAGTAGAAATACTCATTAGCATTCAGCAGCCAAGATTTCAAGTCTAACCGCTTCTGGTAGTGGTTCTGTATATTTATTTCAGAATCATCTGGAAATCTCTGGCTCCTTAAGGTAGCCCCCTTTAAATCTTTTTGAACAACACGGTGTCGTCATTTGCCTCACTGCACCGATGTTTTCCATTTCCTCAGGCCAGTCCAGCCATTGACACAAAGACTAATATTTGATGACAGATGGCTCTGTGAGCTTCTGGTAAGGCCATATCTCACTTTTGGAAAGCAAGCGATAACTGAGTTCCTCTAGAGTCTTATTTATTATACTATTATTGTGCACAAACTCATTAGTTGTAAAACATTCTGCCAGTCAACCTGATCCTGCTCTTCCCCAGCTGTCACGCTGGCAGCTCAAAGATGGCGACAGATGATACTGATGGACAGTATGGCTGCCATCTCCTGCCTTCCCAAATTTAAAGCTGGATGCTTCTCAACTGAGGGAACGTGCTGGAAAAAAGCACTAGGAAGTCACCCTGCAGTATCCTGTGGTTTAATCACCATGGTAGTTTACTAAGTGATATTCATAGGACCCCACTGGCCAGGTTTTCCTAGCACTTGCAAGCATACTTAAGGCAACTGTATGAAATCAACTGAAATCAAATTACATCCCTCCCTCTGGTGCAACAAGAATGCTGTCAGTCTTACATTCTGGTCCCAGTTCTTGCCAATGACCAGTTCTTTTTCCCTTTCCAGTCTCAATGCTCTTACATTTCTCATAGGCATTTTTGCAATAATATAAGAAGTAACAATTTATTCAATCACTTGTTTAACAAGAGCATTCACTCTGGAGTACTTGCTATGCCCCAGCCACTGTGCCAGGCCAAATATATGGAGAGATAAATCAAGGACTTCCCTGACTCATGGAAAGAAACTGCAAATGTTTTAGGGTGACATTTTAGCTGTGGTAACAAATAGGCCCCCAAATACAGTGGCTTTGGTAATATGGAAGTTTATTTCTCTCTCATTAATAGTCCCAGGATTGGCAGGGGGCTCCCCTCTTACATTCAGAAATCCAGGTTCCTTCCATTTTTTTCCTCCATGATCCATAGGTCATCACCCTAGTCTGCATGGTGAAACTGGGTTGCAGACACAGGAAAGGTAGAGAATGGAAGTCATAGGAAAGGAATTTTCTTTTAAGGAACGACATGAGTATTTCTTACATTCCATCAGTGAATGCTTATTTAGCCATACCTAACTATAAAATAGATTGGGAAACAATCTCCAGCTGGACAGACATGTTCACAGGAAGAAGAGAAAATGGATTTTAGGGGAAAACTGGCAGTCTTTCCCACACAATACTATGTGCTAAATATTGTTAGAGGAACATATCAGAGAGGCCAAATCATGAAATGGTTAAATACCCAGGTTCAGGCATCAGACAAGCTATATTTGAATCCCAGGACACAATACACTATCATTCACTTAGTAGGTACCCAATAAGTATTAGATAAGGTTATTATTTACCATTCCATGGATATACAGTCAAAAGATTAGATAGACTGCCTATGAGTGGGTCCTATTGAGCTTAAATAAGGAGGTAAACTTTGGCTGAGTCTCAAAGGACCAATAGAAATTGAACAAATGGGACCTCAGTCATTCTGGGCACACATGTGCCAAAGGAAGTACATGACCAGATAATGTTTTTTTAACCTGTGAGCAATTAAAATTTTCTCCTACCAAGGGAGCTCATATTAGGCTCCTGGGTCTCACATTTGGCTCCATAGTGACACTGAACCTCAGATCCCCTTGGGAGGATGTGGGAGAAGAGAGATCATCAACATACATCATGAGATTCAGGGGACAGGTGTCATATTGGCACTGAAGACAGGCAGCAGAAAAGCCAGAGTTATAATCCAATATGAAACTCATCTTCCATGTTTGGAAGACAAGAATCCAAACCAGAGAAGAAAGGATTCTGGGAAAATGGCAGAATAGGAAGCACCAGGAATCTGTCCCTTACCTAGGCAGGGATTGCACTGGCAAAATCTGGCTGATGTAACTATTTTGGAACTCTAGAGTCTGTTTCAAGGCCAACAACTTCCAGAGGAAGATTTTAATGCCTGTTGCAGTTAATTTTGGTCAATTTCAGCTCCCAACATGGTAGCCCCCAACCCCTCAGACATATGGCATACAGCTTTAGTCCCTTTTGGGTGGGCAATAAAGACCCCAACCTCCAAAAACTGAGGATCTGGTGCCCTGACTGCTGATTGTTGCTTCTGATCTTGAAGATGCAGAAACATAGGCAGGTGGCCTTTGTTGCACTTCTCCTTACAATGTTGCAAGCCCTTCCCCCTCCAGCTGAAGCAACTTCCAGGGAAATCAAAGGCTGGTACGCCTTTTCCTCCTCTTTTCATCCCCTTCATCTTGATCCTTCCTTTTTCCCTCTTTTTGAGAGCCAGACAGTTAAAGTCCAAGGATTTCAAAAGGAACCACATATATGAAGGAAATAAAAAGGTCACCATGCATGGGCCAGGGAAAGGCACAGTCTTTAAAAAAGACCTGAGAACACCTTAATTTTATGCTTTAGGCTGATTCCCAGCAACCCTGAGGAAGAGGAAGAATGTGATTTCCAGAGTTACTACATTATTAGACTCAAATGTCCATTTTTTAACAAAAAATAAGAAGGCATAGAGGGAAGTTGGCCCATTTAAAGGAAAAAAAAAGAAAGCAACAGGAACCATCACCAAGAAAGACCAGATGACAGACTTGCTAGGCAAAAACTTTAAAACAACTGTATTAAAGATGCTCAAAGAACAAAAGAAAGACAGGGAGAAAGTCAAGAAAGAAATGTATAAGAAAAATGGAAATACCAATAAAGAGATAGAAAACCTAAAAACAAATTAAAAAGAAATTATGGAAACGAAAAGTACAATAACTGAAATGAAAAATTCACTAGAGTGAGTCAAAGGTATATCAGAGCAGCCAGAAGAAAAAAAAATCTGTGAACTTTAAAAGAGGACAATTAAAATGATCAAATCTGAAGAACAGAGATTAAAAATACTGAAGAAAAGTGAATGGAGCCTAAAGGACATGTGGGACACCATAAAATGGATCAACATATGCATTATGGGAGTCCCAGAAAGAGAAAAGAGAGAAAGAGGCAGAGAGATTAGTCAAAGAAATAATGCCCCCAAACTTCCCAAGCCTGATGAAAGACATGCATATGAACATCCAAGAATCTCAACAAACTCCAAGTAAGATGAATTAAAAAAGACCTTAGTATAGAAACATTATAATCAAGCTGTTCCAAGACAAAGACAGAGAGAATCTTAAGAGCAGCAAGAGAGAATTAATGCACCACCTACAAGTGATGCTCAATCATATTATTAGCAGATTTCCCATCAGATACTTTGAAGGCCGGAAGATTGTGGGCTCTTATATTAAAAGTTCTCAAAGAAAAGAAGTGTCAACCAAGAATCCTATATCTGGCAAAACTGTCCCTCAACAGTGAGGGAGAAATTAATACACTCCCGAAAAACAAAATCTAAGAAAGTTTATTACCACTAGACCTGCCCTGCAAGAATGCTAAAAGGAATGCTGCAGGTTGAAATGGAAGGACACTAGACAATAACTTAAAGCTGTATGAAGAAATAAAGATCTCAGTAAAGATAAATACATGAACGATTGTAAAAGCTAGTATTATTTTAACTTTGGTTCATAGCTCCAATTTTTATACTCTACATAGCTTAAGGGACTAATATATTTTCTAAAATTATTAGTTTAGAAGCTACTACTATAACTTTGGTTTATAATTCCACGTTTTGTTTTCTACATAATTTAAGAGATTGATGCATTAAAAAACTAGTTTATGGTTTTGGACATACAATGCATAAAAACGTAATTTGTAACATCAATAACTGAAAGTGGGTGAGGGGTCTTGTATGCTACTGGGGTTATTCTGGTACAAATTCCAATTGGAATGTTATCATGTTAGGATGTTAAAATGTAATCTCCATGGTAACCACAAAGAAAATAGCTATAGAATATACACTAAAGGAAGTAAAAAGAGTTATATTTCATTGCAAAAAATCAACTAAACAAAAAAGAAGACAATAATGCAGGAAATAAGATACAAAAAAGACACAAAGCATATAAAATACATCAAAATGACATAAGTAAATCCCTCATTACCAGTAATTACTTTAAATGTAAGTAGACTAAATTCTCTAATCAAAAGACAAAGATTGGCAGAATGGATTTTAAAAAGAAAACATAATCCACCTCTATGCCATCTACAAAAGACTCACTTTAAATCTAGAGACACAAACAGGTTGCAAGTGAAAATATGGGAAAATATATTCAATGTGAATAGTAACCAAAAGAGAGCAGCTATCAGTAAGCTACACCCCCCAAACACACACACATATTGTATGATTCCACTTACATAAGGTACTTAGGTCACAGACAGAAAGTGGAGTGGTGTTTATTGAGGGGTTAAGAGAATAGGGAAATGGAATTGTTTGATGAATATAGCCTTTTAGTTTTGTAAGACAAAAAGAGTTCTGGAGATGGATGGTGGTGATGATTGTACAACAATGTGAATGCACTTAATACCACTGAAGTATTCCTTTTTAAAAGATTAAGGGACACCTTGGAGGTTTGTTAAGTGTCTGCCTTCAGCTCAGATCATGATCCCAGTGCCCTGGATTGAGTCCCACATCAGGCTCCTTGCTCATTGGGGAGCCTGCTTCTTCCTCTGCCTGTGACTCTCCCTGCTTGTGCTCTCTCTCTCTCTGTGTGTCTCTGACAACTAAATAAAATCTTTTTTTAAAATGGCTAAGATGGTAAATTTTATGTTATGTGTATTTTACCACAGTTTTATTAAGTGCTACTAAATTTTAAGAAATTTACTTTCATCCAAATTGGATCTTTACAATCCTTATGTCCCAAATGATACTCTGATAGAAAGTGTGCACCATGGTCAGATAGGTCCAGGAAATACTTTATATTATATCTCAATCCATATGATCTTCTTCAGTTCTCAGAGAGGAGCTACAAAAAGGAAACCTTTGTTTTCCCCATTTTCATGGAAGAGTTTGGTCACTACCATTCAACAGTGATCAAGGAGCCAAGAATTTTTTTGAAACATTGTTACTTCTCATATGCCCTGTCCCTGCAGTTGCTGGCCTACAGGAAATTTCGCTGGCCATGGTTCTTGATCCCTATCTGTGGCATACTGTTAATTTAGTGATCCCTACAATGAGTTTCTCTCTCATCTTTGAATCTCACCTGGCTTTATGACTTAAAGCAGAATTGACACAGTGCCAGTTCTAGGTCTAGTACTTATGAAGGTCTGGAAGATTCCATGTTCACACTTCAAGGGGAATCATCTGCAGTGTAAGAAATCTAACTTCTCTGAAAGCATCAGGCTGTGAGGCAGCCCAAAACAACCACATGAGAGGATCTGAGGAGCAGAACCAATGAAGCTGGCAACAGCAAGTCATTCCATTCAGCTTTCAACCCTTTGAGCACAGGAGGTGATGCTACATGAAGCAGAGATTAGGAGCCTGCCCCGAGTGCAGATTGGAAGCAAACAAGCAATTGTTACTTTAAGCCTCCATGTTTCAGGCTGGTTTATTTATGCAGCAAGAGCTGTGCAAAATAGTATGTTTTCCATCTGACTGAGTGGGGTCTTGAGCGGACCAGTGGGGGCTTCTGATACCTTCATTCACCCTTTCGCCTTTAGTACCCCCTTTCCCTGATGTTCTATATCCTCTAGCCTGCATCTCTGAAGAATAAGGACATCTCCTACCTAATTACAGTACTACTGTCATATTTAAGACAACTAACATTTAACTCAACAATGCCGTTCAACATACACTCCACAAGGGGCACCTGGGTGGCTCAGTGGGTTAAGCCTCTGCCTTCAGCTCAGGTCATGATCTCAGGGTCCTGGGATCCAGCCCCGCATCCGACTCTCTAATCAGCAGGGAGCCTGCTTCCCCCTCTCTCTCTGCCTGCTTGTGATCTCTGTCTCTGTCAAATAAGTAAATAAAATCTTTAAAAAAAAAAAAAACATACAGTCCACAATTGAATTTTGCTATTTGTGCCCAAATAAATTCTTATACCAAGTTTTATTTTAAGCTGTGGAAGCTACTTGACACTTACTCACTGCATTTGGTTTTATAGACATGATGAATTCTTGAAATTACTGAAGAAAAAAACCATAACGAGAAATCCCAGTGTGGTTATTAACTGGGCAGTTCTTTGCTCCTCTCAGAATGGGGAGTGACATCTGTTCTACCTTTGTCACAGTCCTAAGTTTTAACAGGAGCTAGCATTTGTGGTGAATGCTATTGTAAACTAGTCCTTTCTAGGTTATCTCCCTGATTCAAGTACTTTGGCATACATTATTTTCATTTATGGTCATACATAAACACCTACTGTCCTTAGTACTTGGCATATTGGCTTCTTCATGGGTCTTATCCATGTTCTTATTTTATTTCTTGGTGGATCATTTCTTTCCCTCCACAGTGATTCTAAGCTGTATATTTCCCTTTTGGGAACCCCTACGCCTTTCATGTTTATTTACTCTTTTTGAGTAGAGACAAATCACTCTGGATGATACTTAGAAAGAGTGAGAACTGGTGGTTGGGAAGAAAAGAGGAAGGAAGAATAGTTTTTGCAAAGTGGTATCAAGAGAGTGAAAGTAAATAAACCCAGGACCTTCCTGCCTCTGTTGGTGGAAGATATGGTAACACATCTCCAGACACAGGGAGGAGTCCAGAATACAAGAATCTATTAACCCTAGTCATGACACTAAACAGAGTATCTTTCTTGCATGAAGAACCAGACATACAGTTTTATAATTCTTCTTGATTTACACATTATCTAGCCCAAAGCCAAATACATTCACAAGCTTCTTATTGATACTGCATGGAAGGACCCTGAAGGTTCCTGGTGAGCTTCTACTGCCTTTACATCATGTGGGGGAGCTAGCTTTTTATTCTAATAGATGCCAGAATGTGTACAAGGACTTTGGAAGGTTTATTCATGATCTCAGTTCTCTAAGGTGGAGTCCCTTTCTTGTGAGTCCTCTATCTGCAGGAAAAGGGACTGTAACCTTTGGCTTGGACAGTTCTCCTCCACCTTCCACCCTAGGAAACCGTCAGAAAACAGAAGGCTACAGGAACTCCACAGACTATCCCTAGGACCCTGGAAGTCAGATGTAAATGTTTGCCTATTTCTTTCTAAGGAAACAGCTCTGCAAGTCCTGGGGAAGGGCTTTAGAGAGAGAAAAGAAGGCAAAAGGACAGATTGCAGGCTCTATCTTCTATGTAGTCTCAGGGGAAGAACCACTGATTAAAATGGAAGGTCAACATCGTCCTTGCTGGGCAAACTTGAGATCCTTGAAGAGCCTCTCAGCCCAGTAGGACTCTCAAGCCTGGCTTTGAGTGGGCAGAAAGAGACTCAGCGATTCTCCCTCTGAGGCCAGTCTTGGCCTGAACTCATCTTTAAATACAGAGCGTTTGGATCCTTATGCTGCCTGTGATGCCCTGGTCAGGAAAGTATTTGTCACAGCTCCTAGTTTTGTAATTTCCTAAAGATGCCTAAGGTTTAAGTCACCCTGAGCCTCTTTTTGCAGAAAGTGAGAGATGACATTGGCCCACACAAGTCCAGAATAGCTCACTGGGTCCTGTTTACACAACTTATTTACATGGTTTTTCAAGACCATTCCTGGCCCCTCCATGGTAACTCTGCATCCACTTGCCAAGCACAGCAGCCCCTTTTTCTAAGGACAGCAGAAAGCTTAATCCTGAAATTGTAAATAGATGTCAGATATTATTATAGCTTCAGTTTGGGATCATAATCCTGTTCCCCCATCTTCATGGTTATGAACAGAGATTCTAAGGTGGCCACATTATCATTGAGGGGTTGGAGTTGGAGGATGCTCCCTGGCCTGTGGAGGGCAGACCACAAGGTCAGGGAAAAGCTCCCTTCACCTTTGTCCCCAACCACCAGCCCTCAGTCCCTGGCTCCCAAACTTTTCCACATAAAACTATTCTGCTAGGGTTTCCCATAGCTATTCCCTTAGAACCCCACATCCTTATTTGTCAGGTGAGACTCAACAAGGAAAAAACCAACATCCCAAGAAGACTTCTCTGAAACAGAATCAGGTGTAGGCTGGGGAGCCAATAGAGACAACAAACAGAAATTATTTTTGGTCTCCCTGGTGTTAAATTAATTAAACAAGGAGGCCACTCAATGAGGTGGCTTTAATACCTTAGTAGCCTATGTAAGCAAATCAAAACCTAAGCCTATAAATCTCTCAAAGTTTAGAAATCAAAACCTAAGGACAACCAATTATAGCCAACTAGACTTTTCCAAATAAGGCAACCACTCAAGCTTCAGCTAATCGAATAATTTCCCTGCTTTGCTTCTGCCTCTTCTCTATGCAAGTCCTTCCCTACCTCCTGTACATGGAGTGTTCCTAACCACTTACTGTTTGGTGCTCCCTGATTCAAATCAATTTTTGCTCAAATTAACATAATTTTTGGTAAGATTTTAAGAAATCCCTACACCCAGTGTGGGGCTTGAATTTGCAACCCGGAGATCAAGAGTTGCATGCTCCACTGACTGAGCCAGCCAGGCACCCCACAAATTAACATAATTTTGATATGAACTGTGGATTTTCTGTGAACATAGAAAATTCTCTACTTGGAGTTTTTCTTGCAGGTTTTGGTTCACCAGAACACCTGGATCTGGACAAATCTGGAGCTGTTCCAGCCTGCCCCCTTAAGCTAAAATGCTTCCCTTTCCTGCTGCATGCCTATGTCCACTGGAAAATTGTCTGGCTTGTTATGCAGTGCAGCTCTGACCTCCCACCCTACTCCTTAGAACATTGATTCCCAAACTTGAGTGGCATCAGAATCATCAGAATCCCCGGGAGGGAGTGTTAACCACATCCACAAAGATTCAGATCCAGGGATCTGGGTGTGCACTGAGAACATGCGTTACTTTCTCCCTTCCTTCCTTCCTTTCTTTGTTTCTTTCAGATTTTATTTACTTATTTGACAGAGAGAGAGCGTGCACACGCACACAAGCAGGGGGAGGGGCAGAAGAAGAAGGAGAAGCAGACTCCCTACTGAGTGGGAAACCCTGAGATCAGGACCTGAGTCAAAGGCAGAAGCTTAAAGGGCTGAGCTACCTAGGCACCCAAGAATATGCATTTCTTTTTTTTTTTTTTAAAGATTTTTATTTATTTATTTGACAGACAGAGATCACAAGGAGGCAGAGAGGCAGGCGGAGAGAGAGAGGGGGAAGCAGGCTCTCCACCGAGCAGAGAGCCCGATGTGGGGCTCGATCCCAGGACCCTGAGATCATGACCCGAGCCGAAGGCAGAGGCTCAACCCACTGAGCCACCCAGGCGCCCCAGAATATGCATTTCTTACAAGTTTCCTGGAGATGCTGTTACTGCTGGTCTGGAGGCCACAGTTTGAGAACAATTTCCTAAAATCTCTGTGGCATCAATTACCTGCTCTCACCTTGTTTTCTTTGCACATCCTCACAATTTGGACAAACCATGTCTCCAAACTATGTGGCATGGTAGAAAAATTCCTTTTTTTCCTGAGTTCATTAGACAAGTTTTTTTCTGAACTAATCCCTGGTGGAACATGGAAAAGAATATAAGAGCTAAGTCACATACTAAAAGTTACCTTCCACCTACAGCTACCACTCAGAGTCAAGCTTTGTGTTGGTTCCCAGTTAAAGGTAATTACAGGTGAATAGAAGAAAATAATTTCAGGAGTAATAGAGAATTTAAACTTCACTGGCTAATTCAACTGCCTTTTGAACTCATCTTATGAATCATTTATCTTTCCAAGTCCATTTACAAACTGGTTGTTTTTACTGTCAGAAACAAACTCTACATAATGGCTAGGAGGGTGTTCAGATGAGCCTTTAAAAGCTTACTCTTTTGATTTCGTGGCCAAAAATATTCATTTCATCCAAAAACAAAAGGTAGGAAACCATATTACATTTTGTTCTAAATATCATACGACATTTAAACATATAGAGTACATCAAAAGTCTCCTCTTAATAAGTATTTTTCAATGTGTTATACTACAAATAATTAAGACACAAAATGAAATTAAATGAGATAAAATTTCATTTTACATGGAATATTAGTGCTGAAGGAAAGGACACTTCCACTTTTATTTTAACTAGATGGGGTGCTTCATGGATATCCCAATGGAGCATTTTGGGGAAATTTCAAGAGCTTTAGAAATAGACAATTCTGGTTCTTTATTAGACCCAGTTTCATTTCTAAATGTATAAGCTTCCAGGGAATTTTGGAGAAATAGCTGATTCTAGAGCTGGGGCATGGAAAGTTCAAGAAGAGCTGGGAACAACTTCTTGTGACAGAAAGGACTGACTCTGAAAATCATGGAAATACATCAAAAGGATGCAGGAATTATCTTGAAGAGGTTCCCACTGACCAAATTTGAGATAATTTGACCATAAAGATAATTACTGACAGTAATAGGTTATAACCCATAAATAAAATAAGAATCTACCATTTCATGGTTATTATATACACACTGCATATATATGTGTGTGTATGAACATAAGCATACATATGCATATTTAAAATTTAGATATTAGAATGTTAATTAATAGTACAAACTTCATATAGAAAGCATATACACATACATTATTAGTATATTATGTATAAGTATCTATGTGTATGCCTATACATAGTACACATTAGCTGGCATTCTACTATAAAAAAGATCTTTCCCTTCTCTCCCATTTGTTTCTACATAGAATGACAACTAATAAATGTGGCAGAAATGAGGCAATTAGAAATATCACCATTTTGCAGTCATCATATTAATAGTGATGTAAGAATTATCAATGGATGCTAAAACAAGTGTATGAACATTTGATTAAGAATGGTATATCTATGCGGAGAAAAGGGAACCCTCCTACACTGTTGGTGGGAATGCAAGCTGGTGCAACCACTCTGGAAAACAGCATGGAGGTTCCTCAAAAAGTTGAAAATAGAGCTACCCTATGACCCAGCAATTGCACTACTGGGTATTTACCCTAAAGATACAAATATAGTGATCCAAAGGGGCACCTGCACACAAATGTTTATAGCAGCAATGTCCAGAATAGCCAAACTATGGAAAGAACCTAGATGTCCATCAACAGATGAATGGATAAAGAAGATGTGGTATACAATGGAATACTATGCAGCCATCAAAAGAAATGAAATCTTGCCATTTGCAATGACATGGATGGAACTAGAGGGTATTATGCTTAGCGAAATAAGTCAATCAGAGAAAGACAAATATCATATGATCTCCCTGATGTGAGGAAGGGGAGATGCAACATGAGGGGGTTGGGGATAGGAAAAGAATAAATGAAACAAGATGGGATCGGGAGGGAGAAAAACCCTAAGAGACTCTTAATCTCACAAAACAAACTGAGGGTTGCCAGGAAGAGGGGGGTAGGGAGAGGGTGGTGGGGTTATGGACATTGGGGAGGGTATGTGCTATGGTGAGTGCTGTGAAGTGTGTAAACCTGGCAATTCACAGACCTGTACCCCTGGGGTTAATAATACATTATATGTTAATTAAAAAAAAATGGTATATCTATTCTCAAAATGTTCATTCTCCAATAACTAATTAGTTACAAAGGGAAAATAGTAACTCTATAATGGAGAAACTTGAGATCAGTATTAACATCACCAACAATGGGACACATTGACCTCAGATGCACCAAGAAGAAAGCAGTGTCAATTCTGGATTTTTCCTCCCAACATGTGTAATCCAAAACTAATCATGAGGAAAAATCAGACAAGCCCACACTAAGGTACATCCTATGGAATGACTAGCCTGTATTTCAAAAAAATGTTAAGGTCAAGGAAGACAAAGAAGGAATTAGGAACAGTCCCAGACTGAAGGAGGCTAAAGAGTTGTACCAACCAAATGCAAATATGTGATCCAGAATTATGTCCCAATCCAGAAAAAAATTTGCCATGGAGGACAGAGGGTAAAAATTGAACAATGAATGTTTATAGTTAATAATAATAATATTAAACTTAAACAAAGCACCCATCTATAGATGAATGGATAAAATGATGTGATATATACACATACAATGGAACAATTATTGGTCATTAGAGCATGAAATCTTGCCATTTGTGACAACATAGATGGACCTAGAGGCCATGACACTAAGTGAAATAAGTCAGACAGTAAAAGACAAATATCATGCAATTTCACTTATATGTATAATCCAAAAAAAAAAAAAAACCAAAAGTATAAAGAACCAAAAAACAGATTTTTAAATACAAAGAACAAACTGGTATTGCCAGAGGGAAGACAGTTGGGCAAGTGAGTGAAATAGGTAAAGGGGATTAGGAGGTACAAACTTCCAGTTATAAAATAAGTCAAGGATATGAAAACCACAGCATTAGGGATAAAGTCACTAACATTATAATACCATTGTATGGTGACAGATGATGATTATACTCATCATGGTGAACACAGTAACGTATAAAATTGTCAGATCACTATGTTGTATACTTGAAACTAATATAATATTGTATGTCGACCATACTTCCCTAATTAAAAAAAAATAAAAGTACTGTCAGTAGTTTTCCTGATTTTGATCATTGTCTAAGAGAATTTCTTTGTTTTTATTTATTTTTCTAAAGGTTTTATTTATTTATTTTTCAGAGAGAGAGACAGCATGAGCAGGGGGAGCCGCAGGCAGAAGGAGAACGGGCTCCCCGCTGAGCAAGGAGCCCAAGGCGGGACTCAATCCCAGGACCCTGGGATCATGACCTGAGCCAAAGGCAGATGCCTAACTGACTGAGCCACCCAGATGTCCCACAAATTTCTTTGTTTTGAGAAAAAGCACTTGGATATCAAGGGGTAAAGAAACACGATATCTGTAAGTTGTATTCAAAGAGATCAGAAAGAAAGTGCATGCAAGAGAGAGAAAGAATACTAAAACATATATGGCAAAATATGGACCAGTCATGAATCTGAATAAAGAGTAAATGACCTCAATGTGAGGCAGGAATCTCTCAAAATCCTGGAGGAGAACATAGGCAATAACCTCTTTGACATGGACCACAGCAACTTTTTTCAAGACATGTCTCCAAAGGCAAAGGAAACAAAAGCGAAAATGAACTTTTGGGACTTCGTTAAGATAAAAAGTTTCTGCACAGCAAAGGAAACAATGAACAAAACAAAGAGGCAACCCATTGAATGGGAGAAGATATTCGCAAACGACACTATAGACAAAGGGCTGATATCCAAGATCTATAAAGAATGCCTCAAACTCAACACCCCAAAACTAGATAATCACATCAAAAAATGGGCAGAAGACATGAACAGACACTTCTCCAAAGAAAGCATACAAATGGCTAAGAGACTAATGAAAAAATGTTCATCATCATAATCCATGGGGGAAATTCAAATCAAAACCACATTGAGATACCACCTTACAAGAGTTAGAATGGCCAGAATTAACAAGACAAGAAACAACAAGTGTTGGAGGGCTTGTGGAGAAAAGGGAACCATCTTACACTGTTGGTGTGAATGTAAGTTGGTGGAGCCACTTTGGAAAACAGTGTGGAGATTCCTTAAGAAATTAAAAATAGAGCTACCCTAGGGCCCTGCAATTGTACAACTGGGTATTCACCCCAAAGATACAGATGTAGTGATAAGAAGGGCCATGGGCCACATGTACCCTAATGTTCATAGCAGCAATGGCCACAATCGCCAAACTGTGGAAAGAGCCAAGATGCCCTTCAACAGAGGAATGGATATATACAATGGAATATTACACCTCCATCAGAAAGGATGAATACTCAACTTTTGTATCAACATGGACAGGACTGGAGGAGATTATGCTGAGTGAAGTAAGTCAAGCGAAAAAGTCAATTATATGGTTTCACTTACTTGTGGAACACAAAAAATAACATGGAGAACATTAGAAGAAGGAAAGGAAAAGTGAATTGGGTGAAATTGGAGAGGGAAATGAACCATGAGAGACTGTGGACTCTGAAAAACAAACTGAGGGTTTTGGAAGGGAGTGGGGTGGGGGGATGGGTGAACCTGGTGGTGGGTATTAAGGAGGGCACTATTGCATGGAGGACTGGGTGTGGTGCATAAACAATGAATCTTGGAACACTGAAAAAATAAAATTAAGTTTAAAATATAAGGGTTGAAGGAAAGGGGACAAGATAAAGATAATATTCATATTATTTACAGATCGAGACATGTATAAATATGAGAATAGTACCCCTAAGGAAGAGGAGAGAGGTGAGGCATGGAGCCACTGTTTTTGTTATAAAAGTTTAGGACTATTTGATTTCATAAACTATATGCATGTATTACTTAAATAAATTTTTAAAATAATTTAAATGTCAAAAAAAGAGTAAATGTGTTCTTTGTATTATTCTTGAAACTTTTCTGAGAGTTTGAGATTATTTCAAAATGAAACAAGTTTTTAAAAATGTAAGTTTTCTTGTTTCCTCATACTGGGCACTACTAACTCTTATTTGTTCTCAGAGGACAATGTCAGGATCATCCTCTCACTTCCAAATGGGATAAACATTATAAGGTGTTTTATTTAGATGGCAAAGCAATTTTTTTTGCCTCCCCCTGGGGAATTGTTTGTACTCCTTCTGTCTTGAATCTTTCTAGCTTTGAGTGCACACTCTTGCCTAGTCTCTCAGGAGACTCTCTTTCTCTTGGTCCAAATGAGGGTCTTGGGCCTGGAGTAGGAAGGAAGTTTTAACAAATGGAAGGTTAGTGTTCAGACCTCACACTCTGTTTATGCTGCCCAGAGACATCCCCTGGTCTGACTTCTGGGCACTGCCAAGGTCCAATCTATTGGTCAACTAACATTGATTAAGACTCTTGGAATTCAGAGGTTGAGGAAGCCAAAGGGGGAAATGGGGAGGTCTAGACTCTAAACCAGTATTATTAGAAAAGTGAGCAACCTTCATCTGAAGGAAGGCTCTGGCTTTACCTCTGTTCTCAGAAGATCAGTGTTGCAAAGAGGGGACAGAGATGGGATGTGTCATACTTGGTCAGCTGCAGCTGTTCAGTTGGCCTGCATACCAGCTTTGCCAGCTTGCCACGAGCCAAGCAGCTGAGCAGGAGGAGTAGAACCAGGTGGAGAAGAAAGGGAGAGTAGTTGTGGCAATTAGGCCCCACTGCAGCGAGCAGCTTGTATCCAAGTTAGAATGGTCCTGACCATACAGTTATTATCCACGGAAACTGTTTTCTCTCTGGATCAAGCCAAATGGACCCCATGGAGATGCTCCTGACTCTTAGAGGACCTCTTGGCCATCCATCTTAGGCTACTATGCCAATTCTTGGCCTCCAAGACCCAAGACCCAAGAACCAAGAACAATGGTTCCAGAGGTCCTTCATGCCTTCTCTGCCTCCACCACCATGTACACAGTCCCTGAGAAGTATTTATACCCAGTGAGGGGAAGAGTTTGGAATGTGCTCAGGAGCACTTGCTATACAATTTCACATCCCCTTTAATGAACACGTTCTATTTGTTATTTCTCATTTTGGATAATCTCTTTTCTTATTTTGATTGTTATTTCAACACTACCCTATTTATCGTATTTTAAAAATCTACTAAATGTAGACATATAAACACAGAAGAAAATAAACACTATACCCTTTGCTTCCCAAACAAGCAGTGGAAATTTTACCTTCATTTGTTTTTAGTTTCCCTATGAAATCTTTAATTGTCCAAGTAACATATGAGTAGGTTCTCACTTTATAATATTCAAACCATAAATAGGTGAGTATCCTTAGAGATGCTTTGCTGTGCATTTACAAATATGCCCTTACATTTAGGAATTTTAAGTTTCTTGTTTCTGGTTACAAAAGTGTTGCAGTTGACAAAATATTGCTACCTAAGAGTCTACCTTGGTCTTTTTAAATTGCTATAGTATTCCTTTATATCGATATACCCCTTTTAGCTAACCATTTCTCCCTTCTCCTTTTTACCACAGAGTGCTGCCTTGAAATGTTCTGTACCTACCTCTTCAGCTCCCATGGAGAGTTTAGATAAAAAATGATCATCTGAGACTCAGCCTCCCCTCCTCCTTGCTGTTCCAACAGTCACTAAAGAACTCTGGTGAGAACCTATAAAAGCCAACTCACTAATCAACAAAAAGAACAAGGTGTTGATAAACCTTCTTCTCTAAAATTGTTCTTTTCCCAAAAAAAAAAAAAAAAAAATTCTGCCTCTTGAACCCTTATCAGTGAGAACGTAGCATCTGTCTTGCTCTGAGGATGAGCACTGTGGGTCACTTTGACAACGGCCTCCACCTCCACCCTATACAACAGTACCATTTACCTCAATTTTGTAGTTTCCAAGTAAATAGGATCCTGGGCCCTCTTCTCAGTCCAGGCTAATAATAAACTTCATACACAACCTGGCTTTGCTTTAAGCTTATCAAAATACTGCTCTATTCAGATTGCCTAAACTCCTCTTTTCCCTAATCCTAGAATATCCCTGCCTATTCCTTTGTTGGTTAGGGGCTCCTCCATTGTAGCATGCTTTCAAATCTAATTTTGTTGAACTTTAGATTTGTCCCTGATGGGCTGTAGCTGCTAGACTCCATCACTGGCTGCCACATGATTCACCACTCTCTCTTGCTTCCATCCTGCTTCTGTGCCTTGACCCTCAAGCACTCCTACTCTGGCCTTTGGCTGCCTGGTCCCTGGCTCCCACATCCACCAGGCTCGACTCTGGTTGTGGTTTGTTTAGAGGATAAGGAAGGAGAAAGGCCCCTGGAGATCATGCCAGGTTCTTGTGAACCTAGCAATGCCTCAAAGAGTGCGTAGTATCTAGCTGTTGTGGGGTTAAGTGTGCCTAGAGCCCTTGGCTTCTCATGACACTGGAAGACAAATATGCCTCTATCTTTCTATATTTTTAAATTTTACATACAAAAGTTTAATATTTTATATATAGTCAAATCATTAGTGTTCCTTTTTTTAATGTCCACTATTCTATTTATTCTGATACTAGAAAGTTCTCTTTTCAGTTACTTATTGATATGTAGCAAACCACTCTAAAACTTAATAGCTTAAAACAATGATTTATTATTTCTCATAGTTCTTTGGGTTGATGGGATCAACTTGGTTGTGCTTTTGTGGGATCTTGCATGTGGTAACCCCATGGTCAAAACTGGTGTCATCTGAATGCTTACCAGGACTGGATGTCCAGGATGGCTACTTCACTCTGTCTGGCACCTGGACTGAGATGACTAGGTTAAAAAAAAAAAGCCATTTTTCATTTGAAAGAAACACATAAAAAATAAGAATACAGAATGAGTGAAAGAAATGGGAAAGAATGGGAAATTATACATCTGACAAGTATCAAAAGAAAGCTAGTATAGCTGTATGAATGTTAAACAAATTAGATTTTCATGACACAAAGCATTTCTCAAAATAAAGAATCACTTCGTAAGGATGTACCACTGTAACAATCTAAATAATCTAAAACTGAATGCCCCTAATAACATAGCCTCAAAATATATAAAGGAAAAAAATTGACGAAACTACAAAGAGAAATATATAAAATCACCCATTAGTGGGTAATTTTAACAAGCTATTTTCAGTAATGGATAGATCAAACACACCAAAAGAATAATGAAAGATATAAAGGATTTGAACACAATTAGCAGGCTTTATCTGACTTGTACAGAATACTGCACCCCTCTGCTGCAGGAGACACATTAATAAACATTAATTGCATCCTCAGCCACAGAGCAAGTTTCAACAAATACAGAATGATTGGTACAATAGCAGACTTCATAGCTGCATTTAAAGAGTACATTAGCTGCGTTGGGCATAGTTGTTCTTCCTTCTTGAAACATGTTCTTCTCTTGGCCTCTAGAACACAGTCTCTTGATTTCTTTCTCATTTCACTGACAGCTTTTTCTCAGTCTCCTCTGAGATTTTTCCTCATCTTTTTTATCTCTAAATATTGAAGTTCCCTGGAGGCTCAGTGCTCACAACTCTTCCCTTCCTTTTTAATACTAGCCCAAAGTAATTACATCCATATTTATGACTTTAAATAACACATATATACTGCTGACTTCCAAATTAAAGTCTCCAGCCCAAATTCTTGCCCCGGGTTTCAGACTGATAGATCCACCTGCCTACTAACTTCTCCACTTGGAGGTCTAATCAGCATATCACATTCAACATGTCCATATCTGAGTTCTTGATTTCTCCCCAAACCTGCTCTTCTAGCATTCTTCCCATCTCAGTAAATGACCACTCCATTCTTCCAAATATTCAGGCTTAAATCCTTGGCATTTCCTGTATCTTTTCTCTCTCTCTCTCTCTCTCTCTCTCTCACTCTTATCGCACAATAACAAATCCTGTCATCTTTCTTCTTATGGCCTCTGCTACTACCACCCTCAGCCATGCCATCATTATTCCCCAACCAGACTAATACTGTCCTAACAGGTTATTCCAATTATGTATTACTGTGTAATGAACAATGTCCACATTAATGGCTTAAAACAACACCAGTTTATTTATTATTTCTCATGATTCTGTGGGTTGACCAGGCAGCCCCACAGCTTCGTATGGTATCAGCTGGGGTATAGGATGGCTAGGATTAATATGACCTCACTCTTGCGGCTAGCAGCTTGTGATGACAGCCCAGTTGGGAGCTCAGCGGGCGCTATTAGCCCTTGGCCTCCACACTGGCCTCAGCTCCTCTACACGGACCTCAGCTCTCCGTGTAACTACTTAGGCTGCTGCACAACACGGGTTCTATGAGGGAGCTGCCCTGACAGGCAAATGGAGATTTCTTAAATCACAGCCTTGGAACTTAGACAGAATTACCGCTGTGCATTCCTTTAGTCAAGGCAGTCACAGGACCAGCCAGATTCAAGTAATGAGAAATAAACGCCACCTCTGGATGGGAAGAGCAGCAAAGAATCTGTGGTCATTTTTTAACCCCTATAGTTCTGCCTGCTTCCATTTTTCCCATCCCATAATTCTCCACATAACTTCATGACTTTGTTCTTTGAAAACATAAGTCAGACCATGTCACTCCTATTCTAAAAACTCCTTAGAAGCTTCTTCTCTTGTCCAGACTAAAACTGAAGTACTTCATCATGGTTGTCAACTCTGTTTCATCTGACCCTTGCTCCCCCTCCCAGCTCTCATCTGCTACCCACCTCATTCAAGCCACATTAGTCCCTGATGTTTCTCAAAATCCCCAGTTACGTTTCTGTCTGGGGGCATTTGCATTGGCTGTTCCCTCTGCCTACATCCCACGGGTCTTTGCCTGGTTCACTCACTCCTTTACTTTATGCAGATGTCTAATCAAAACTTTTCATCCTGAGGGCCTCCCTCTCTAGAATAAGAAAAACTAATCTATGACATTAAAAGTTAGGGGGAGGTACCTCTGGGTGGAGGTGGAATTGCCTGGAGGACCACAAGGGAACATTCAGAGGGCATGAAAATGTTCTGTACTTTATTTGGGATGATGATTCCCATGTGGATATTGTTTCTGTTATCTATTGCTGTGTAACAAAATTGACCCCACACTCAGTTATGCAAAGTAACTATTTATTAACTCTGAGAGTTTCTGTGGGACAGGAATTTGGACAGGGCACATTAGGAGCAATGTATTCTGTTATGTCTGGGATCTCAGCTAGAGAACTTGAAGCCTGGGGGCTGGAATTGTCCAAAGACTCATTTACTTTTTATTTGATGTTGATGTTGACCAGGACCTTAGCTGGGGCTGTTGGTCAGAACACCTACACTGGCCTCTCCATGTGGCTGTGTGGCTTCCTCACAGCGTGGTGGATGGGTTCAGAGAGAAAGAGAGGGAGAGAGACTGTCAGATGGAAGATGTTTTGTCTTGTCTAACCTAGCCTCAGAAGTCATACTGTGTCCTTTTTACCACATTCTATGCACTGGAATTAAGTCATAAAGGCCACAGAATTTTCAGACACATTTTAACGCAACCATGGGTCTGAACAATTGCCAAAACCCATTGACTGAACATTTAAGAATTGTTCATCTTATGGTATGTCAGTTATACCCCAATTTAAAAAATAGGAAAAAAACTTTCTTTGATCCTAGAATAGAGGCTCCACCCCACCATTACCGCCCATCCCCCTTGCCCTGTTTTAAAGTAAAATAAAAGCACTTATCAACACAGTATTGCATCACAGATTGTGATAAAAGCAGTATTGCAACACAGTATTGCATGTTGTTTTTTCATTTATCTACTATCTCTCTCCCACCTCAAACAAGACTGCAAAGTTTAAGAAAGCAGGCATTTTGTGCCCAATACTCAGCACCTACAACAGAGTCCAGCATGCATCAGCTGCTCAGTCAAGATTTGTCAAATGTGACTGAGTATGTTGAATGGCTCCAGGAAAGGAAGACCATCAGCAGAAAACAAGTGGCAATAGGCCATATATATCAACATACTAAATGCAGATCACAACTGTCACAGCCATTCAGACAATGGAAGGAGCATCTAATTCTGAACAGTTAGAGCCAGAATGATCCTTAGAGGTGACTTGGTGTAGCTCCTCATTTTACAGGTGAGGAGGGTAGGATCCAAAGGAGGGGAAAGGCTTATTTAAGGTCACACAGCAGTAGGTTTAGGTGCCAGGCGGCATGACTTGGGTCACTAGGTAAAGTTAAAGCTCCAGATGTTTTATTCTTCTGGAAAAGGATAGCTGCTCCCTCTAGGGCAACACCTTTTCAGAAAGGATCATTCCTACCCTGACAATGCTGGCGGGACAAAAATGAATGAAATTTTAGAAATGGGACTATGAATTGGACAATAAAATTCATGCTCACATATTGGCAGAATTTCTGTTCATGACACAGAAGGGCAATGCATTCTTTTCGGAGTTTTTAGGTCATTTGATTTGCCCTGGGTAGTGGAATCAGCTGCATCCTGGTCTTTAGAGTCAGAAAATCCTCTTTTTCCCCCACCATCAGCTAAAGAACTCTCTGTAAAAGCTCAAGATTTCTGAGCCAATTCTCAAGAAAGTGATTCCATGATAGAAACATAAAAACATGTTTATGGCTATTCACTCACGAAAAAGCTTTGGGATCCCTATCTTTGTTGCATTTCTGAGAGTGCTAATTAATTTAAGACATTCTCCTATTATGCTGTACTACATCTGGAGTATGAGCAGCACACATTGTGCAGCCTTAAGCCAAATAATGACTCATTTTTGCATAACACAAGAGTCCAGTTCTATGTTTTAGCTCTTATTCAAGGTTTTTGAATGATTCTATTTAAGTAACATCTGTTAGGACAAAGAAACACACTAATTCAGGTGGAAGATTCATTTCAGAAAAGAATATGAGGATCCACAGAACAGTGTGAACCAGGTTTAAAAAGAAGAGACAAGAAACGAGAAATGGTGCTTGCACACTTTATACACTAAATTACTAATGTATTTTCCACTTCAAATTGATATCATTGTGTCACAAGCAAAACCAGCCATTGGTGATTTTTAAAATACACAATTCTTCTCCTTTCTATCTTGGTCCCCATCTTCACGATTAGCATTACTTTGGAGAAACCAAAAGCTGAGCTCAGGAGACATTATGGGGCCAAATCTTGCCCATGATGACGTTTCTTTCTTTCTTCCTTCCTTTCTATTTTTTCTGGAAACCATCTGTGCTTTATTTTTTTTCTCTTTTTTCCTCTTTTCCCCCATTTTATTTCTTTTCAGTGTTCCAGAATTCATTGTTTATGCACCACACCCAGTGCTCCATGCAATACATGCCCTCCATAATACCCACCACCAGGCTCATCAAACCTCCCACCCCTCCAAACCCTCAGTTTGTTTCTCAGAGTCCACAGTCTCTCATGGTTTGTCTCCCCCTCCAATATCCCTCAATGAAAATGTTTCTAACAGCAATAGACTTCATTCAAATTCAGCATCACCAAATGGATGATCTTAAGTTTATCTGCTTAAGCAATGAATGAATAATGAGGCAGAATGGGCTGCATTGCTCTCTTTTTCTTTTTTCTTCCTCTTTGTAATTGTCATGGACCGTACATTCCAATTTTCCAGTTTGTGCTTCAGTTAAAATCGCATCAGCCTACTTAGATACTTCAGGCTCTCTAAGAGCCATCTGCTATTTCCCCCCTTTCATACTGCTGCGGTGACTCCCACCCATCCTGCAGAGACACTACAGATCTGTATCTCCCATAAAGCTTTGTACACTGTAGATGCCCAGTAAATGTTTGTCAACTGCATCTATGAAGACAGAATGGCCTTTGTACTCCCCTCCTCTTCAAAAAAAGGATTTCTCAAATCCTAGATGCATGTTTGGCATGTTTAGAGACAAATATAATTTCAAAATTAATAATATTTGTGAAATCTGTCTGAGGAATGTACTGAGTCACACATGTAAGTTGGTGCTTAATCCTGACTCTGTCGAGCCCTAACCCTGGCCATGTGGCTCATAAGTATGAGACACTGATCACGTGGACAACGAGGCAAACAGAGGAGCTGAACTTGTATGTATCCATTTGCACTGCGACTTAAATATGGCTCACCTGTGAGTGAGCAAGTAGTTCGATGGGGCATGAGTGAGTGAAGTTAGCACATACCAGAGCAGTGGAAGACAAAATCCAAAAAATGAAACAAGAGGACACTGTAGAGGGCCAAGGATGCTAGCCTAAGGAGTGTGAAATCCATTCTACAGAAATCAGAGAGCCTTCCAAGTTTTTGAACAGTGACAACAATGCTCATGGAGGTCATTCCTATAATCATCAAGCATATATTTAAGTAAAATGGTACAACTACTTTGAAAACAGTTTGGTAGTTTCTTACAAAGTTAAACATATACCTACCATCCAATCATTATTTCTAGGTATTTGCTCTAAGGAAATAAAAATGTACTTCCTCAAAAAAAACCTTGTACAGGAATGTCCATTGGAGTTTTATTCCACAAACTGGAAACAACCCAAATACCCATTAACTGATGAATGGGTAACCAAATTGTGGTACCTCCTCACAAGATACCACACAACAATAAAAACATGATGGAGTCATACGGCATGGATGAATTTCAAAAACATCATACTGAGTATAGGAATCCAGGCAAAAGACCATAAATGGTATGAGGTCATTTATAGGAAATTAGAAAAAAAACCAACCTATTGTATGGGGACAAAAAGCAGATCAAAGGTTGCCTGAAGCCAGGGGTGAGGAGGGAGTTGCCACAGCACAAAACCACAGGCAGACTTGGGGGGCAATGGAATTGTTCTATATCTTGGTTGTAGCGGTGGTTATCCAAGTGTATACGTTTGTCAAAACTCATTGAACTGTACATGTACATGTGAAATGGATGCATTTTAATTTATGTAAATTATACCCCAATAAAGGTGAGTGGTGAGGTAAAACTACATTTGGGTACAGCTCTACACAAGGCCAAGAGGAGACAGAAGAGACTTTCCTAAGGCGTTTGTCATCTAGAATGAAGATGAGGTAAAGTCTCATAACACAGACCCTATACTGAAGAACAACGGATGTCAGGGTGGATAGGAAGAAGAATTAAAAGAGCAGAGTGTGTGTATATGCATGTGTTGTGTGTGTGTGTGTGTGTGTGTGTGTGTGTGTCTGTATGAAGGGATCCATATGGACCGGAATTAATTAGTAACATGTCAGTTTTGCTGAAGATCTTGTTTATCTCGCTCTTCCCCCAAGACCTGCTTCCATTCCCACCTCCTCCATAAATACATGTTGGACTAGCTATCCACAGCAACCATTTCTTCTTTTCCTCCTCTGCAGTCTGCTAGTAAGTTCTGTGTATTTAATTTGTTTGGAGATAACCATGGTCTTCTTTTTCTTGAACTGCTATTCAAATTGCTTGTCACTACTTAATTTTAAATGTGGTCTTGCCTCATCTCATCATCTGTAACAAGCTCCTTAAGAGAGCACTGTATCCAGGATCTCTAACTGTTCCTTAACCATAGCAGATGGGCAGTTTTTGTAGGTGTTCTTGATTCATCAAGATTTTCAGTTCCTAAAACTGGACTGTGTTAACAACTGGGGGTAAGGAAGAGACAGCCATGCCTTATTATGCTTGTACTTTGGGACTGAGGAGGGAGATACCGGGGTTTGTGAACCCCTTGGTAATTCATCTCCACTCCTATTTCATGAACAGGCCATAATTTCTATCACAACGTCAAGACCCTTTTCAGACAGTGTCTTCTCTGAATCAAACTGAAATTGAGTTGATATATTTACCCAATAATTTCATATCCCACTGATGTGTTCTTCAATCGAGAATTTCAGCCAGGGTAGTCACATTTGTATGCGAAGCCTGCCAACTGTGGCCAGAAACCGGGTCTCTGTTCAAGACACACCTTGACAAGTGGATTAGATGTTCTAGTGAAAGGCAGATAAATGTCACTCATGTCACTATAAATAAAAGTCTGGGCCTGCTTATCAGCTTGTTGGGTTGAGGTCTTACCTCCAACACTTCTGAGTGCTTTACACTTTATTATCCTTTAAACAAGGTCTTTTCCATCTGGCTTCCCCATTTATACCCCCAGAGGGAATTATTACCGTTCAACTCCTTGAAATATGTGCCTTCTGTCAACTCCCTGTCTTTTGCTTTAGGAGACAGTACAACCTGTGGCCTTAAACAGAAATCCCCCAGAATTTTCTCAGATGTCATATTAGGAAATGAAATGTAGTAGGACCCTTTCATAGTGCTGGATCTAGGACATCTTTTATTGGCATTACAAGTGAATAATGTTCTAGCAGGCTTTGACTATTTGGGGTTACATTTTAGAGCATGGGATTTGTCATCTAAATCCATGTAATAACAGGCAAGGATTTAGACTCATGGTTTTGGTCAAACCCTGTTCTTGGCAACCTAAGTACATGCAGCCAAAGCTTGCTAAAACATCAGTAGCAGCCTGTACACACTTACACATTTGTAGCACCATTTCCCTGCATTTCTGAAGGATACAAAGCCTACAAGATGCCTTGCAAGATGGGGGGGAGGTTTCCATGGTTGGAGAAATTTAGAGGTGGGGCATACAAAAAGCCTCTAAAGGGGCCACAGAAATGTGGTCCCTTTAGCTCAATTCAACCCAATGCTCCCAAAGTTATTTGACCATAGATCTTCTTTCTCACACACTTCAGGGTGCACTACTCATTGTTATACCTCCTTAGTTAACTTAAGGTATGAGTATATAGTGAGAAGGTTTGCAGTTAAATAGTCTTTATGAATAAATTTTGCAATGTGTACATATTCAGACCTTAAAAATACATCTTTTGATTATCTACATTCCTGTATTGCCTCTTTGTACCTTTATTTCTGAGCTAAATTCTGAAGTTCAATGAAGACAGGACTGCATATAAACAAACATGCTTGTGTGTTTGTTCACCAAGGTCATGTTCATTTGTAACTGTGAATTATACTTGGTGATGATGAGTGCAGAATGTTTTAGGTAGCAAGGAGCATTTGAGACAACATCTGAATATATAAAAATCTTAGAAATATGAAAAAAAAAGCTTTGCCTTGATCTAAGAGCACTAACATATAGACTCCATTTCCATTTTATATTATAAGACACAGATTCTCAAAGTGTTTGGTCTCAGGACTCCTTTATACTCTTAAAAATTATTGAGCCCCCCAAGGAGCTTTTGTTTGTGTGCTTTGTATCTATCAATGTTTACCATGTTCCAAATTGACCTTGAGAAAATTCTAAAATGCTAATTTATCAGTTCACTTAAAAATAGCAAGAAACTTGTGCCTGTTATGAAAATAACTCTATTTCCCCAGCAAAAGAAATTTAGTGAGAAGAATGGCATTATTTTACCTTTTTTGAAATCCTTCAACATCTGGCTTCAGAGAGGACAACTGGCTTGCCACCACATCTGCTCCTGATATTCAATCTATTAAGATATCACATCCCATTGCCTCTGAAAAATTCCACTCTACACTTGGAGAATGAGAGTGAAGAGGGAAAATCACATCTGAATATTATTATGAAAATAGTTTGGACCTCATGGCCCCTCCCCCAAAGGGTCTCTGGGACTCTAGGGATCTCTGGACCACATTTTGAGAACTATTGTTCTCAGAATTCAATTCAATAAACATATTTATTTTGAATCTACTGGATGCCCACCTCAAGGTAAATGGAAAGACACAAACTTGCCTCCAGGGAACTTAGAGTGTCTCTTTCCACACCTCTTTATTTTCAATCAAATCTTACTGTTATTTCAAGACTCAGTGTGTTCCACTTCCTCCCTATCATCTGATGACCCCATAAATAACTAGATCTCTGTCTTTTCTAAATGTCTGCAGCAATTGTTGTCTGTGCAGTTCATTTGGAATTTCAATCATACACTGTGGCATGAGACTTTGTTTTTGGTAAAACTGTGACTTATCTTATTATTTCATATTTTTTAAATATTTTACATATTTATTTGAAAAAGAGCATGAGTGGGGGTAGTAGCAGAGGGAGAGGGACAAGCAGACTCAACCCACGTGGGGCTCGATCCCATGACCCTGAAATCATGACCTGAGCCAAAATCAAGAGTCGGATGCTTACTGGACTGAGCTACCCAGGTACCTCTTATTATTTCATATTTTGTGGCTGTATCTTGTCCTTGCTACTGACGGTAGGCTCTTTGAGAAATAATTTATTTTGCTTCTGGTGCCCAACATACATAGCAAAGACTGTGGACCCTAAATATCTATTTAACAATTTGATTTGCAACTTTATTAAGGATTGTGACAGAGATAATGCTACGTTTTCACCAATCCTGTTTCCTTCTCTTATCCTCAGGCATTCAGGAAGACTATACTTCCTTATCTCCTCTGCAACTGGGTTGGGACTAAATGACTGGGTTTTGATCCAAGGGACCAAAGTGGAAATAAAAAAGTCACAACCAAGCCTGGCCTTTAAAAATACCCAAGATTGCCCTCCTGCTAGGTCTTTCCTTTGTAGCAATGGTGCTGGTCACGTGTTAAGCTGGCGGACTTACAGGAAGAAAGCAGCTGGAGCCTTGAGTCACCATACGGAGGACACCTCTGGGGTGCTGCCCAACCCCACATATGGTAAGCTAATGAGATTTCAGGTATTATTTATTACTGCAGCAGAGCCTAGCTTATCCTGATAGATCAAGGAGAATGTTCACTAATGAAATAGGAAAGATGAAAAATGAAATAGAAGATGGAATACCATGTTGGAAGTCAGGGGAGTGCTACGGAAGATAAGAGTGGACAGGAACAAATTTGGGCTCACATTGTGGGAGATATTCATGCAGAAGAGGAAAGAGAATAAGTAGAATTTGAATTGGCAGAAAGGTGGTGGGAAGACTAGCAGCCTATACTCAATAAGGTGGGAATGAGTAGGAAATACAAGGGAGAGAGAATGAAGACAGCCTTGACATTAGGAAGTTAACAGTAGATGGGGGATGGAAAAATGAAGCTCTACTAGATTATTAAATTGTCCAAATCTTTTAGGTGGAACTCATGAATAAAATAGATAGGTTTCTTCAAAGCAAAAACCCAATGGATAACCATTCAATGACTAAGAGTTGCTGGGTGCTTAGCATGTTTAGGGCTGTGCTCTGAGTATTTTATCACTGAATCTTCACAGAAATCCTGTGAAGCATATAATCCTCATTTTACTGTTGGGAAAACGAAGGTGTAGAAAACAGGCCAATATATTAGTCATGGTTCTCCAGAGAAAAAGAATCAACAGGGTGTGTGTGTGTGTGTGTGTGTGTGTGTGTGTGTGTGTGTGTGTGAGAGAGAGAGAGAGAGAGAGAGAGAGACAGAGACAGAGAAAGAGAAAGTGTCAGAGACACAGAGACACAGAGAGAGACAGAGGGAGAAACAGTGAGAGAAAGAGAGAGATAAGCTTTCATGAATTTTTTTCTGGCATTGGCTCACACAGTTGTGGAGCTTGGCAAGTCCAAAATCTAATGGGGGAGGCTGGTAGACTGAAGACTCAGGAAAGAGCTGCAGTTCAAGTCCAAAGGCAGTTTGCCTGAAGAATTCTCTTACTCAAATTGAGTCTGTCTTTGTTCTCTTAAGACCTTAAACTGAAAAGATGAGGTCCAATCATTGTGGAGAGGAATCTGCTTTACTTGAAGTCTACCCCTTTAAATGTTAATCTTGTTTTAAAAAAAATTCAACTCTTGCATTCCTCCAGGAGTAAACTGCTGGACAGTAGAGTATGTGTGTCTTCAACTTTAGTGGATCACATGAAATTCTTTTTCCAAGAGATTCTACCAATTTACATTTTTACTATACTTGGTATAGTCAGACTTTCTAATTTTTCTTTAAAGATTTCATTTATTTATTTGAGAGAGAGAGAGAGAATGCAAAAGAGCATGAGATAGGAGAAGGTCAGAGGGAGAAGCAGACTCCCCGTGGAGCCAGGACCCTGATGCAGGACTCGATCCTGGGACTCCAGGATCATGACCTGAGCTGAAGGCAGTTGCCCAACCAACTGAGCCACCCAGGCGCCCCATACTTTCTAATTTTTGTCAATTCTATTAGATGTATACTGATATCTCATGGGGTTTTAATTTTGCAGTTCTCTGATTGAGACTGAGCACTTTTTCACGTATCTTGGCCATTTAGAGTTGCTCTTTGGGAAAGGCTGGTTCAAATCTTTATCTGATTTTTGTGTTGGATTTTATGCCTTGTTCTAATAGATTTGTAAGGGTTCCTTACATATTCTACATGTTAGTGCTTTGTCAGTTACAAGTGTTGCAATGATCTTTCCTAATTTTGTGGTGGGCTTGTCTTCTTATTGTCTTTATCATGTTTTGGGAGAACAGAGTTCTTAACCATAGTGTAGTCAGTTTTATGTCTTTCCCTTTATGGTTACTGTTTTTCATATCTCACCACCCAGAACCTATTGGGGTGCCTGGGTGGCTCTGTGGGTTGGGTCTCTGTCTTCAGCTCAGGTCATGATCTCAGGGTCCTGGGATCGAGCCCCACATCGGGCTCTCTGCTCAGCAGGGAGCCTGCTTCCTCCTCTCTCTCTGCCTGACTCTCTGCCTACTTGTGATCTCTGTCAAATAAATAAAATCTTTTTTTTAAAGGGTTTTCTAGATTTTCCTTTCATATTTAGGATTATAATCCAACTAGAGTTTTGTTTTGTTTTAGTTTTGGGTAGATTATCCAATTTCATGTTTTCCATATAAAGAATTACTCTAACATCATTATTTTTAAAGATTTACTTATTTACTTTAGAGAGCAAGAAGTGTGGGGGGAGGCGCAGAGGGAGAGAGAGAATCTCCACCAGAATTCCTGCTGAACACAAAGCCTAATGCAGGGCTCAGTCTCACAACCCTGAAATCATGACCTGAGCCAAAAATAAGAGTTGGAGGCTTAACTGACTGAGACACCCAGGTGCCCTTCTATCATCATTATTTTTAAAAGTATCCTTTCCCCACTTCTCTCCAATGCAAACTCCGTCATTTTTCAAGTGTTTATACATGTGCAGGTCCATGCATATGCATTTTCCAAAAAACACAATAATAAGTTCATACTTCTCCTAACATGACCCAACTATCAAACCTTACTAACCCTTTAAGCAGAAGGGGATGCAAATTCCTTGGATCACGTTTACTCTTCTAGATACTCCATAACTTAAATACTACTGTATAAAATTAACAATACTTAAATACTGTGTTATATAGTCAATGTGTATTATGTTACATAAAAAGAAGTGAGAATACAAAGATATTATACACACACAGACACTCATAACAAAATGAGGAAATACAACAATTACAGTTCTCATTTCTGGGTAGTTGGTAGTCATAACTACCCTCTTCCACTACCTGCTCTGTATTTCCTTTGCCTTCGTCAAATACCTCAGTTGGTCTTGGTTCTTTACTTGGTGGGGTAACTAAAACCTTCCCTTCTGAAGGGTCTCAGCCTTTAGCAGTCCTGACTGAATTGGGTTGTGGTTTTCCATTGACTTTAATTCATAAGGCATGGTGATACTAAAGAAATGCCCAAGAGGTCTCCTATATTCTGGGCACACTCTTTTTTACCTTCACCATGGAGTAGCAGCCCCATTTACCCTGGTAGTCATGGCCCATCACAGTAAGTCCCTTCTTTGCCTCAGTTTAAAATGACCTGGTAGCAGTCTTAACTTATGGTTGGTTCAATGGAATCATTACCGTGTATCCTGGTGGAAGCATTCCTTGCTTTGGAACTAAGACCTATAGGTCAGCAGGGTAAAAGGTCACAAAAACAGTAGGCAAAATTTTTGCTAGTGGGTCACTGTGGGTAATAGTGAGGATGCCACTCCTATTTCAACCCCTCCATTCCTGGACTACCAAGTCTTGGCTATGGGAGAACTAGCATCATATACTGAATGCTGTTTTAAGGTATATACAGGCTCCTGGAGAACCTTGTCTCAGTCCTGTAAGGTGCTGATTGCCACCTGATACTCTAACAGAGTTTCAAAAAGTCATTCCACTGTTCTATCAAGCCAGCTGCCTCAGGATGGTAGAGAACACAGAAAGCCCAGTGAATTTCATGAACATAGGCCACTGCTGCACTTCATTGATATGAAGTGAGCTTGCATATGAGGCAGAACCATCTATGAACCAGGCCTTAGTTTTCTCTTCTTTTACATTACACCAAGGCAGGTCTAGCATTTCTAACTCTCTCACAGTGGGCCATCTTTTTATCCATGTTTTAGCCAACCAACCAAACTGTCAGAGTCCTTTTTAACCCCCCGAGCTGCAACATTCAATACGGAATCCCTGCTCAGTGTGCCCATCTCACTAAACGTGGCCTGACCCAACTTTCTTCTACCTTATTTCACACAGTTAATATCCATTCCCACACATGCTCTCTGGATTTCTGTCTGGATAAATTGGAAAACTCAAGCAGTTCTTCTGGAAGGTAGTGTACCTCATGAGTCACACTTTGCACCTCACTTTTAGTGGCCTGCTGGGACTTCTGTTTAATTATTGGTTGTTATAGCTAGAATGAATGCTTGTGCTCCCCACAAATTCTATGTTGAAATCCTAACCCCTAAGATGATGGCATTAGGAGATGGGGCATTTGGGAGGTAGCTACTCATGAATGGGATTAGTGCCCTTATAAAAGAGACCTTAAGGAGATCCCTTGCCTCTTCTTCTCTAACATGACATTACAGTGAAAAGAGGACTGTCCGTGAGGAAGCGGGTCCTCACCAGACACTTGACCCTGCTAGCTCCTTGATCTTGGACTTCCCAACTTCCAGAGCTGTGAGAAATCAATTTCTGCTGTTTATAAACCACCCAGTCTATGGCATTTTGTTATGGCGGCCCAAACAGACTAAGACATTGCCTAGAAGCAAAGAGAAGTGGTGAGAGTGGGTCCTGAAGAGAATCAGTATTGTCTTTCAGGGCATCTGCCTGAGGGAAGGCCATTACAGTTTCTGCAGGTAACGCAGAGTAAATCCTCTCAGGTGGGAAGAGAGAGGCTGTTTCTACAGGCAAAGACAAATCAGAGTTAAAGGTCTTAAAGCTCCCAACTCCAGGACGCCTGGGTGGCTCTGTTGGTTAGGCTGCTGCTTTCAGCTCAGGTCATGATCCCAGAGTCCGGGGATCAAGTCTCACATCAAGCTCTTTCCTCACAGGGAGCCTGCTTCTCTCTCTTCCTCTGCCTGCTTGTGCATGCTCTCTCTCTCTCTGATAAATAAAGAAAATCTTAAAAAAAAAAAAAAAAAGCTCCAAACTCCATCGGTTTTCTCACATGTCCCCATTCCACTTTCCAGGATCTCATTCTTTCCCAGTCAGTGCCTTTACCTTAATAGGAGACACCCTGTAAGGCTGGGAATTCAATGTGTGTTGTAGATCAGTCACTCCCACAATGAGGTTCTGAGTTTGGCTCTCAGCAATTTCAGCCCTGCTGTAGGTGATAAAGGTCTCTTTCAGGGCATATATAGACACTATTAGGTCATTTATGTGATGCTTGAGTTGGGAAATTGAATCCCTGAGCTCGTCATCTTTTTCTTCCCCGACTTTGTTCAGTGATGTTAGGAGAAACCAACTCAAGCACACATTTCAGAACACAGCTCATATGCTCCTCCCACTTTTCAGGTTCCCTCTCCTCTCTACCTTTTACCCTCATCTTTTCTGCTGCAAATTTCAATTTTTGTGCCTCTTTCAGGCAAAGCAAATTTAGCACCCAGTGAATTAATTGTTTACTCCTCAAATGTTGTTACTGGTTGGTTTGTATTGTTTCCTTTGCAAGGGATAGGAACTTAGTCCAAACCAGCTTAGGGCAAAAGGAGAATTTATTGGTTCATGGAATTAAGGGACAGGTTTAGCAACCAAACTGCAGGAAGGGGAATTTAGCTATACTCAAAAACCACTGGAACCAGGAACTAAAATCTGCTTCTCTCCTCGCAGATGGGCAACAAATCCCACTCTTATCTTTCAGCTTTCAACCATCTGGGAGGGGTGCCTTTGCTTCTTTATGGTTCAAAGCTCAAAAATGCTGGGCAAGGACTCTCACTGTTCTAACTTACCCAGCTGTCCTTCCCCCCATATGATGTGTATGTGTTCATATAAGAACACAGCACCTCCCAAGGAAACCAAATAGGTGAGGAGGAGGAGCTGTTTCCAGGAGAAATGAGGGATTTCACCACAAATATTAATAATTTCATCAATCCTTAAGTAAAATATTGGATAACATTTTCGCTAATTTCTGCAACACTTTAAGCAAAACGGCATCAGATCACAGAGGAGGGGGCAATAAATATTGCATGCCAGGTAGCAAGGAGAAATACTTTCAGAGAGGCCTCTTGAGGTGAGCCTTTAGGATTGAGTGTGATTTGTCAAGCCAGGAGGGGATTCCAGGGAGAGAGAGAGTTCCGAGCTTGAACAAATGGACATAAATACCTCCTCTTCCAGAACTCTCTTTTTATATTCTGGAAAAATGTATTTGAAGCCACCATAAAACAAAGGACAAAAGTATCCTTTCAGCGCAAAGTTAGAGGATTAAATGATCTTTAGTTGGACTGAAACACAAGCTGTGTGAATAAACAAGTGACTAAATCCCCCTACAACTTGACTTTCTCATCTCCTGCATAAAGATGGTAATGGTACCTTAAGGCTCAAGTAACGATTAAATGAGATAATCCCTCAGTCAATGCTTTCACACATCGTAAACGCCCAAAAAACCCGCTAGATATCAGCAGTTATACTCATAAATGTAGCTGAAAAAAAATGAATTAAATGCTAAATCCCAGCTAGATACCATTTTTAAAGTATTCAGAGTGAACTCGTTATGCAAACCAAACATCGTGAGGTCAAAATATTTAAAATTACTCCTTTTAATAGTTCAGGTACGTACAGTGTTACAAAACCAGGAGAAACCAGGAAGCAGAGTTGACGAGTGGGTTTAGATGCTCTGATTTTGTCAACTGAGACAGGTGAAAAACAGGTGATCAAACCCAAAGAGCTCCCCGAGGACCTGCTGAGCGCCCGGATTGCGCGACCCAGGGGAAGCTGCAGCGAAGGCACAGCCCGGGGGCCCACACAACTCAGACGCGCAGGAGCGCGGAATCTGCGCCTGGCCCCAGCTACAACGAGCAACCCAGGATGGGGATTCCCCCCAGCCCTCACCACTCCGCCCGCAAAAGAACCCTGCCCCGCCCCCCGGCCGGTCGACGTCCCGGGCGGCGCGGTCGTGACGTCACTTCCTGTCGCCGGCGCGCACGTGGGAGGAAGTGCCGGTGCCCGCGGCCGCCGCTCCTGCTTGTCTCTGTGGTTACGTTTGTCTGCCGGCCGGGCAGCTTCCTCCAGCTGGGCAGTCGCAATGGGAGTCCCGGCTTTCTTTCGCTGGCTCAGCCGCAAGTACCCGTCCATCATTGTCAACTGCGTGGAAGAGAAGGTGAGGAGGCGTCTGACGGCCGCCAGGGGCTCAGGCGCGTTTAGGCCGCGGCCCTCGGCGCCCGCCACCTGCCCCCGAGGCGCGGTGCTGGGTCCCGCGCCACCCTGTCGGCCTCGCGGACAGGGCGGCCCGACATGCTGTTGGGCGCCGGCACCCGGAATCGGGGCCGGGGAAAGCGGGCGGGGCGGGGCAAGAGCCGAAAGGGGTACGAACTCGCTTGAGGGCTGTTCCTCCCTTGCCCGCTTTTTCCGGGACCGGGAGGCCCCGCCCACGGCTTTGTTTCTTCCCGGCCCCGTGCGTTTGGTTTTCCGAAGAGTCTTAGTCTATTGAGCCACTCCCGGCGGCTCCACAGAATTAGCTGGTTAGGGCTGCGCAGATGCTGATCCTGGCCTTTAACAACCTTGTAAAGTAATAACCGGCGGCGAGCTTTTTTGTTGTTTACTGTCCGTGCCTGAAAGGCTTCGTAGTGCCAGAGGCCATTTGTTGCTAGATTTGTTAGATTCCTCGGCGAAAGCAGCCATCCAGGAAAGATAGGACAAGATAGAAGTCTGATAAGTGCCCCTTGTCTAGGTGCTCTACTGTCGGACAGCTTACTTGTTAAAATTTTCGGAATTCCTAGATGCACTCGAACAGTACACTTTTTGTTGTTAGTTTGTTAGTACATTGACTTTTGTCCATTCTTCAGTTTTGTAGTTATCGTTTCCGTGTTACCAGTCCAAGTTCGATTTTATACTCTTAATTAGAATTTTTGGGTTGGGAAGGTTCAGGGGGTCACATCATGCCTTCCACCCTTTTGTTTTTGAAGGAAGTACCCAGCTGTCACTGTGAAAACTTACTTTTGTTTCCTCCTGGCACCGTGAGATCTTAATTTTTGCTTATTAGCTATCCAAAGGAGGGATCGAAAACCTTGTTTTGATGGTATTCCCAGTATTTTTTTTTTTCTGAAAGAGAAACTTAAACTTAATGCTTGTTTCCTTTGTTTTTTAAGACTTTTCTCAAACATAACGTACATCTCATTCCATTTTTACTTTCTAGTGATAACCAGTTCTAACTCTTTTGGTTCTGTTTCTGAGTATCATGCTTATGTCTGATTTACTGGTTTTGGATCTAGCTGTGGAATTGCAGCTATGATAGAAGACGGTTTAGTCGCTCTTGCAATCTCCTTCCCCCCTCCAAATAATAGTACATCACTATCTTCATTTCTTCTAACGGTAAGCTTGATAATTTTACTATGCCTTTTTAAAAATTGTATTTCCTATATAAAATATCCCTTGACTTTTCACTGTCAAAGCTTAGCTATTAGCTTTTCTACTCTGGCTGCCCTTACTCTTCACCTCAGCGTGTCAGTTATACTTTTCCCTTGTTGGCATCCAAAATTAAATTGTCAGGGCATTGGTAATACTGATTTATTTCAAAAGCTAAAAAAATTAGGGGTGCCTGGGTTGCTCAGTCAGTTAGGTATCTGATTTCAGCTCAGGTCATGATCTTGCCGCTCAGCCTGGAGTCTGCTTGTCCATCTGCCCCTCCTTCAGTATCTGTCATTCATTCATTCATTCATTCATAAATACATACATACATACTTTGAAAAACGATAAAAGCTGAAAAAAATCAAATAGTATTGTCAGTTATTGTCACTGTGCCGACTCAGGTTATGTGCTACTTTTGTCTTTTCCTTGGTATTGCTTTTCTCTTTTCCTCTTTACATCATTCCCTATCCAATCTCCCTCTTGTCTCAGATATTCTATCAAGTCCTCTTTCTTCTTGGAGACTGCTTTTTGAGATTTTTTATTTCTATTGCTGTCACACTTGATTATTTAGGCTTTCTGGAAACCTGTTTCTTGAAATTTTTAACAATTCCTCTCTTCAAATTGGAGATACTGTTTTCTGATCATCTTTCTTGGCTTAAATCCTTGGTTTTTATTTTCAGTCAAATTCTTAAAGAAGTGCTATGTGAGATGTTAGTTTTCTGAGTCCGTTGTATCCTTGTACATATGGATGGCCATTAGCTAAATGTAGTTTTAGCTTGAAAATAAGTTTCCCTCAAAAGTTTGAAAGTATTATTATTTTGACTTCTGTTATCCAGTGTTGTTGATGAGAATTGAACATTAATGTGATTTATTTATTTAATCAACACACTTATGTAGCGTTTAACATGTATCGAGTGTTGTTCTAGGCACTTTACAGATTAATTTATTAAATCTTCATACTCATATGATTATTACTCATTATTACTATTACATATGAGAAAACTAAAGGATGGAGTGGTTAAGTAATATACTTAAGGTCACTCAGTTAATGTCAGAGCCAGTGTCAACCAGGAAGACCATGCTCTTAATTTATGTGTTCTTCTGCTTTCACTCTTTTGTAATTGATTTATTTATTTTTATTTTTTTTAAATTTTTTATTTTTTCAGTGTAACAGTATTCATTATTTTTGCACCACACCCAGTGCTCCATGAAATCTGTGCCCTCTCCAATACCCACCACCTGGATCCCCCAACCTCCCACCCCCCGCCCCTTCAAAACCCTCAGATTGTTTTTCAGAGTCCATAGTCTCTCATGGTTCACCTCCCCTTCCAACTTCCCTCAACTCCCTTCTCCTCTCCATCTCCCCTTGTCCTCCATGCTATTTGTTATGCTCCACAAATAAGTGAAACCATATGATAATTGACTTTCTCTGCTTGAGTTATTTCACTCAGCATAATCTCTTCCAGTCCTGTCCATATTGCTATAAAAGTTGGGTATACATCCTTTCTGATGGAGGCATAATACTCCATAGTGTATATGGACCACATCTTCCTTATCCATTCGTCCGTTGAAGGGCATCTTGGTTCTTTCCACAGTTTGGCGACCGTGGCCATTGCTGCTATAAACATTGGGGTACAGATGGCCCTTCTTTTCACTACATCTGTATCTTTGGGGTAAATACCCAGTAGTGCAATTGCAGGGTCATAGGGAAGCTCTATTTTTAATTTCTTGAGGAATCTCCACAGTGTTCTCCGAAGTGGCTGCACCAACTTGCATTCCCACCAATAGTGTAAGAGGGTTCCCCTTTCTCCACATCCTCTCCAACACATGTTGTTTCCTGTCTTGCTAATTTTGGCCGTTCTAAGTGGTGTAAGGTGATATCTCAATGTGGTTTTAATTTGAATCTCCCTGATGGCTAATGATGATGAACATTTTTTCATGTGTCTGATAGCCATTTGTATGTCTTCATTGGAGAAGTGTCTGTTCATATCTTCTGCCCATTTTTTGATATGATTGTCTGTTTTGTGTGTGTTGAGTTTGAGGAGTTCTTTATAGATCCTGGATATCAACCTTTTGTCTGTACTGTCATTTGCAAATATCTTCTCCCATTCTGTGGGTTGCCTCTTTGTTTTTTTGACTGTTTATTTTGCTGTGCAGAAGCTTTTGATTTTGGTGAAGTCCCAAAAGTTCATCTTCGCTTTTGTTTCCTTTGCCTTTGGAGACATATCTTGAAAGAAGTTGCTGTGGCTGATATCGAAGAGGTTACTGCCCATGTTCTCCTCTAGGATTCTGTTGGATTCCTGTCTCACGTTGAGATCTTTTATCCATTTTGAGTTTATCTTTGTGTACGGTGTAAGAGAATGATCGAGTTATGGACCCTCAACTCTATGGTCAATTAATCTTCGACAAAACAGGAAAAAATATACAATGGAAAAAAGACAGTCTCTTCAATAAATGGTGCTGGGAAAACTGGACAGCTATATGCAGAAGAATTGATTTATTTTTATTTCTGAATTTTTTAAAGATCTTTGTATCCTTGGTAGTATAAGCTTTCATGATTATGTACTTAGGTATAGGGTTTTTTAAAATTTAAATTCATTTGGATCAGTACTTGGCTGACTCTCTCAGTCTGGAAACTTGTGTTCTCAGTTCTAGAGAATGTTCTTTGATTTTTTTTTTCCTGACTTTTTTCCTCTGCCCTCTGAATTCTGGATACTGGGTCTCTGATTTCCTTTTTTTTTTTTTTTTTTCCTTTAACCTATAATGTATTATTTGCTTCAGGGGTACAGGTCTGTGATTCATCAGTCTTATAAAATTCATAGCACTCACCATAGCACATACCCTCCCCACTGTCCATAATCCAGGGACCCCATCCCTCATACCTCCCTCCCCTCCAGCAACCCTCAGTTTGTTTCCTGAGATTAAGAGTCTCTTATGATTTGCCTCCTTCCCCGGTCCCATCTTGTTTCATTTTTTCCCTCGCTTCCCCCCATGACCCCCTGCCTTGCCTCTCAAGTTCCTCATATCAGAGAGATCATATGATAGTTTTCTTTCTCTGGTTGACCTACTTTACTTAGCATAATATCCTCTAGTTTCATCCACATCGTTGCAAATGGCAAGATTATGTGGGATTTTTTTGATGGTTGCATAGTATTCCACTGTGTGTGTGTGTGTGTGTGTATATATCTATCTATCTATCTATCTATATATATATATATATATATATATATATATAGAAAAGGAGATGTGGTGTGTGTGTGTGTGTATAGATATATCTATCTTCTTTATCTATTCATCTGTTGATGCACATCTAGGCTCTTTCCATAGTTTGGCTATTATGGACATTGCTGCTATAAACCTTGGGGTGCATGTGCCCCTTCGAATCACTACATTTGTATCTTTAGGGTAAACAACCTAGTAGTGTGATTGCTGATTCACAGGGTAGCTCTATTTTTGACTTTTTGAGGAACCTCCATACTGTTTTCCAGAGTGGCTGCACCAGCTTGCATTCCCTCCAACAATGGAGGAGGGTTCCCCTTTCTCTGAATCCTTGCCAACACTTGTCATTTCCTGACTGGTTAATTTTTGCCATTCTGACTGAAGTGAGGTATCTCACTGTGGTTTTGATTTGTATTTCCGTGATGCCGAGTGATGTGGAGCATTTTTTCATGTGTCTGTTGGCCATCTGGATGTCTTCTCTGCAGAAATGTCTGTTCATGTCTTTTGCCCATTTCTTGATTGGATTCTTTGTTCTTTGGGTGTTGAGTTTGATAAGTTCTTTATAGATTTTGGATACTAGGTACTGGACCTCTGATTGATTTATTTTTCTTTCTTTCTGTTCTCCCCTTCCCCCCTCCTCTTTTGTAGGTTTATTGAGATATAATTGACCTACAGCAAACTGTACATATTTCATGTGTACAATTTAATAGATATTGACATGCGTGCATCCATGCAACCATCACCACAATCGAGATAATAAACATCACTATAAAATATTCCATCTGCCTCTTTATTATTTCTCCTTAAAGCCCCTCCCTGTTGACCATCTTTAATCAACCACTGGTGTATTTCTGAATCTGTAGATAAGTTTTCATTTTCTACAATTGAATATAAATGAAATTATATTGTAGGCACTCTTTTTTTTTTTTTGACGTGGCTCAGTTACTTTCATTCAGAATAATTATTTTGAAGTTCATTCATGTTATGTGTATCAGAAGTTCGTTTCTTTTTATTTTTGTATAGTATTCTATGTTGTGCATATATCACATTTTGTTCATTCATGTGATTGAGGAGCATTTGGATTATTTTGGGCCATCATAAAAAAAAACTATGAATAGCTATGAACAGTGGTGTCCAAACCTTTGTGTGACTGTATACTTTCATTTCTTTAGAGAAATTACTTAGGAGTGAAATGATTGAATTATATGGTAGATGTGTGATTATTTCAAAAGGAAAAATTGCCAGACTGTTTTCCCAAGTGATTGTACAATTTTGTATTGCCACTAGTAGTTTATGAGAGTTCTAGTTGTTCTGTTTCTTCGCCAACACCTGGTATGGTTAGTTTGTTCAGTTTTAGTCCTTTTTTTTTTTTTTTTTAAAGTCTTAGTCCTTCTTATGTAGTTTTATCTCTTGGTTTTAATTTACATTTCCCTAATGACAAATGATGTGGAGCATCTTTTTGGGTGCTTATTTGCCTTCCATATACCTTCTTGAGTGAGATGTCTATTCAGATCTTTTGTTCCTCCCCCTTTTTTTAAGAGAGGGAGAAAGGAGGGCAGGGGCAGAAGGAGAGGGAGAGAAAAAATCCTAAGCAGGGGGGCGCCTGGGTGGCTCAGTGGGTTAAGTCTCTGTCTTCAGCTTGGGTCATGATCTTGGGGTCCTGGGATCGAGTCCCGCATCAGGCTCTCTGCTCACCAGGGAGCCTGCTCCCCCCCCCCGCCCCTTTCCTCTCTGCCTACTTGTGATCTTTCTGTGTCAAGTGGATGAATAAAATCTTTTTTTTTTTAAAGATTTTTATTTATTTATTTGACAAAGAGATCACAAGCAGGCAGAGAGGCAGGCAGAGAGAGAGGAGGAAGCAGGCTCCCTGCTGAGCAGAGAGCCCGATGTGGGGCTCGATCCCAGGACTCTGAGATCATGACCTGAGCCGAAGGCAGCGGCTTAACCCACTGAGCCACCCAGGCGGCCCCGGATGAATAAAATCTTAAAAAAAAAAAAAGAATCCTAAGCAGGCTTCAGGCCCAATGCAGCTCGATCTCACAACCCTGAGATATGAAACATGAGCCAAAATCAAGAGTCAGCTGCTTAACTGATTGAGCCACTCAGGTGCCCCATGTTGATTTTTTTTTAATTGTCAAACCCACTTTGCATTCCTTGGATAAATCCCACTTGATCATGGTGTATTATTTTTATGTATCGTTAGATTCAATTTACCAAAGTTTTCTTGAGAATTTTTACCTTTATGTTCAAAAAGAATATTTGTGTTCTGGTATTCTTAGGTTTTTGTCCATTTTTAGTATCAGAGTAATCTAGATGTCAGATTGAGTTGCAATGCATGCTCTCTTCAGTTTTCTGAGAAAAGTTTTTGCAGAGTTGGTATTATTTCTTCCTTAAGTATTTGGTAGAATTCACCAGTGAAGCCATCTAAACCTGAAGTTTTGGGAAGGATTCTTTTAGCTACAAATACAGTTTGTTTAAGTGAACATAAAGCTGTTCAGATTATCTCTTTTTTTTAATGAGTTTGTATGTTTCATCAGTTCTGTCCATTTCATCTAGGTAGTCAAATTTGTTGACATAAAGTTGTTCATAGGATTCCTTATTATCCTTTTGTTCTCAGTGGAAAATGTAGTGATGTTATCTTTCTCATTCCTGATACTAATTTTTTTTTGTTTCATTATCAGTATTGCTAGTGTGATCTCAAAGAACTAGCTTTTGATTTCATTCATCTTTTTTCCCTGTTGTTTCTTCTGCTTTTTATTGAGTTTTATCCTTATTTTCATTATTTATTTCTTATGCTCACTTTGGGTTAACTGCTTTTTTTGTCCTAATTTCTAAAGGTGGCAGCTGAGGTCATTGCTTTGATACATTGTTTCTTCTCATAGGTTTGGAGTGCCTGCTACTACTGTGTTAGTTACATCCCACAAATATTGACATGTTGTGTTTTCATTTTTATTCAGTAACAGATACTTTCTAATAGACTTTTTTACTTCTTTGGCCCATTGTTTATTTACAGCTGTTACTTAATTTTCAAATATTGGTGATTTTAGGCATTTTTTGGTTTTTGATTTCTAGTTTTGTTCACTGTCATTGAACATACTTTGCATTATTTGAATCTTTTTAAAGTTTACCTGATTTGTTTTATGACCTAGAATATGGTGTTGGTAAATGTCATTTTGCCTTAAAAGAGATACAAGTTCTGCTGTTGGGTGGAGTGTTTTATAAATGTTATCATGCTGGTTTATAGGATATGGAAGACTTGAACAATACTTAGTGATTTTGTTTCTTCTATCAATTACTGATAAGGGTGTGGAAATCTGTTACATATAATTATTTGGATACATCTGTTTCTTGTGCATAAATGCATAGGATTATTATGTCTTCTTGAAAAATATGCTCCTTTATTGTTACAAAATTAACTTTTTTGGCTCTCCTGGGTGACTCAGCCGAGGAGTCAGCTTGCTATTCCCTGCCTCTCCTTTTGCCCCTCCCCCACTCATGGTTTCTCTCAATTAAATAAATAAAATCTTTTAAGAAATTATCTTTTTTATCCCTGGCATCCCTGCCCCTTTGGTCTGAAATTTGTTTTGCTCAGTATTGAGATAGCCAGGTCTTCTGATAGGTCTATTTCTTTTTGTGTCTTTATATTTAAAGTGTGTGTTTTTTATAGGCAACATACAGTTGGTTTTTTCTTTTTTTTTTTTTTTTCAAAGATTTTATTTATTTGACAGAGATCGCAAGTAGGCAGAGGGGCAGGCAGAGAGAGAGGAAGGGAAGCAGGCTCCCTGCTGAGCAGAGAGCCCCAACTCAGGGCTCAATCCCAGGACCCTGGGATCATGACCTGAGCCAAAGGCATAGGCTTTAACCCACTGAGCCACCCAGGTGTCCCTGGGTTTGTTTTTTTATGCTGTTAGATGATTTCTTCCCTTTTTTATTGTGGCAAATACACATAACATAAAATTTGCCATTTTAACCTTTTTTAAGTGTAGAATGCAGTGGCATTAAGTACATCCACAATATTGTGAAACCATTACCATTATTTATTTCGTCATCATCCCAAACGAACTCTACCCATTAAACAGTAATTCTCTGTGCTTCCTCAGCCCCTACTTTCTGCCTTGTGAATGTGTCTGTTTTAGGTACCCAATGAAAGTAGAATCATATAATATTTGTCATTTTGGGTCTGGATTATCACTTAGCGTAATGTTTTCAAGACTTACTCATGTTTGAATGTACCAGAATTTCATTCCTTTTTAAGGCTAATAATATCCCATTATATGTACAGATCACATTTTGTTTGGACATTTGGGTGGTTTTTACCTTTTGACTACTGTGAATAATGGTGCTGTCAACATTGGTGTATAATTATCTGTATTCATGTCAATGCTTAGGGTATATAACTATGAGTGGAATTGCTGGATCTTGTGGTAATTCTGTTTACCTTTCTGAGGAACTGCCAAATTGTTTTCCTAGTCTCTGCATTGTAAGCAGGGTATTAAGGATTTTTACATTTCACATGAGTATTGGTATGGTTAGATTTAAATTTGTCAGCTGTTTTCTGTCATACCTATTTTTTGTTTTCATTTTCCAATTCTTTTGGATTGAGTATATTTTTTCATTTCATTTTATCTCTTCCTTTGGTTTAACTATTTATTCATTCAACCATCAGTTTTTCACTTTGTGTCCTTGGCTTATATAGGGCTCCATTAGCTTTACATTCTTAAGAAAAATGCCTTTGGGCACCTGGGTGGTTCAGTCAGTTAAGCATCTTTCTGCCTTTGACTCAGGTCATGATCCCAGGGTCCTGGGATTGAGCCCCATGTCTGGTTCTCTGTTCAATGGGGAGCCTGCTTCTCCCTTTCCTTCTGCCTGCCGCTCCGCCTGCTTGTCCTCTCTGTCACCCCCACCCCGGGTAAGTAAATAAAAATCTTTTTAAAAAAAAGAAAGAAAAATGCCTTAAACTCTCCTAAACTCTAAAGATCTAGTGATTCTACATTATACTCCACTGCTCCCTCCGGTCTCTATTCTCTGGTTATTTCTGTGTGAGAGCTGAAACAAGGCAGTGTTGCCTTGTTTGACTTAGCTGGGAGTGTGCATGTTGGTGAACTCAAATTTTTCACTGCTCTGCTCATGTTTATGAATGACTGAGAGTGCTGCAAATACTGATTTAGGGGTTACCAAAAGATTTTTAGTAAGTAGGTGAATTAGCAAATATGGAATTCATGAATAATGAAGATCAGTGGTATATATGCCACACAGGGTAGTTGTGTGAATTAGATCAATTAATACAAATTAAGTTGTTTCAAACATTGCTTTGTACAGACACTTGGTATTTCAGAATCTTACTGCTGAATTAAGTTTCAGGAGTTCGTATGTCCAAGTAAAATTGGGGATATATTTGTGTCTAACTTTTGGTAATATTGTGTAGTGTAAGATAGTACTCTACCCTCCTTTTTTTTTTTTTCTGCCTTCCATTTGATTGAGTACTTTTTTATGACTGGCACTAATTTAAGGGCAGGAGGGACAGTAATGAACAGGGTGGCTGTTGGACCCTGATTCTGCATTCAGTTTTGGTCAGTATAATACTTTTGGGGGAGATGGCTACTACATTTTTAGGTAGCTTAATTCACCCACTTAAAGTTTATAATTAAAGGGTTTCTTGTATATTCATGGATGTGGGTAACCATCGCCACAGTCAGTTTCAGAACATTTTTATCACCTCAGAAAGAAACCTATACCCTGTGGCTATCAACCCACTATCCCCTGCCCCTCCTATCCATAGGCAACCACTAGTTTACTTTCTGTCTCTCTGTAGAGTCTCTATTGTGACTTCCGTGTAAATGGAATCATGTAGTCTATGTTTTTTTCCTGGCTGGCTTCCTTCACTTAACATTATGTTTTTAAAGTACATCCATGTTATAGCATGTATCAGTACTTCATTCTTTTTTATGGCTAAATAATGCTTCATTGTGTGGTGTGGATATACCATATTTTGTTTTTCTGTTTGTGTGTTAATGGACTTTTGGGTTGTTTCCACCTTCTGACTGGTATGAGTAATGGTATTACATTCATATACAGGTTTCTGTGTGGACATGTTTTCATTTACTGGGTATATACCTAGAAGTGGAAACTCTGATATAGGGTAACTCTGTGTTTGATTATTTGAAGAACTGCCAGACTGTTTTCCAAAATGGCTGCAACATTTTAATTCCCACCAGCAGTGTTTCAGGGTTTTAATTTTTCTACATTTCACTAATACTTGTTATCTCACTTTATTTTTGCCATCCTAATGGGTATGAAGTTGATATCTCACTGTAGTTTTAATTTATATTTCCCTTAGGACTAAATTATACTGAGCATCTTTTTTCACGTGCTTATTGGCCCTTTGTGGATCTTTCTTGGAGAAATGTCTATTCATATTTTTTTGCCTGTTTTTCAAATTGTATTGTCCTTTGATTGAATTGGAAGAGTTTTTAAAATGTACATATTCTGAATACAAGCCCCTTAAAGGATATATGACTTGCAAATTTTTTTTTCCTGTTTTGTGTTGTCTTTCCACTTTCTTGACAGTGTCCTTTGAAGCATGAAGTTCTTACTTTTGATGATGAAATCTAACTTACTTTTTGTTTAGTTGCTTGGACTTTTGATGTCACATCAAAGAATCCATTGCCAAATCCAAAGTCATGAAAATTTATGCCTGTATTTTCCCCTGAGAGCTTTATACTTCCAACTCTTAAATGTGCATGTATGATCCATTCTGAGTAAACTTTTGCATATGGTATGAGGTTAAGGTCCAACTTCATTCTTTGGTGTGTGGCTATCCAGTTGTTACAACACCATTTGTTGAAAAGTGTTCTTTGCTAATTGAATGGTCTTGACACCTTGTTAAAAATCAGTTGACTTCAGAGGTATGAGTTTATTTCTTGTGTTTCATTTCTGTTCTTTTGATTTATATGTTTATCCTTGTACCAGTACCATAGTGTCTTGATTACCATTGCTTTGTAGTGAATTTTGAAATCTGGAAGTATAAGTCCTTTAGTTTATTCTTTTTTGAGGATTATTTTGTATATTCGGCTTCCTTGCAATTGCATATAAATTTTATAATCCACTTCATAGTATAGATTTTACATTTCTTTGATTAACTTTAGTTTTAGGATACTACTATGACTGGAATTGTTTTATTTTTCAATTGTTCATGGCAAATGTATAGAAATTAAATTTTTTTTATATTGATCTTGTATCCTGCAATCTTGCTGAGCTCATATATTCTAATAGTTTTTTAGTAGTTAATTTAGGATTTTCTATATGCAGGATCACATCATGCAAAGTTCTACTTCCTCCTTTACAATATAGATGCTTTTTATTTCTTTTTCTTACTTAATTGCCCTGGGTAGAACCTCCATGACAATTCTAACCTTAAAGGGAAACCATCTACTTTGTCACCATTGACTATGATGTTAACTATTTTTTTTTTGTAGATGCCCTTTATGTAAGGAACTTATCTTCCATTCCTAATTTATTGAGTGGTTGTTTGGTTTTTGTTTTTACCATGAAAGGATGTTGGATATCCTCAGATGCTTTTTCTACATCTATTGAGATGGTCATATAATTCTTGTCTTTCATTCTATTCATGTGATATATTTTATTAATTGATTTTTTGATGTTAAGCAAGCTTTGCATTGCTAGGATAAATCCTACTTGGTAATGCTATATAATTCTTTTCATGTATTGTCAGATTCAGTTTGCTAGTATTTTTTTGAGGGCTTTTAAATCCCTGTTCACTAGAGAGTCTAGTTTTGTTTTCCTGTGACATCTTTGTGTAGTTTTGGTTATCAGGATAATACTGGCCTTGTAAAATGTGTTGGAAAATGTTTCTTCCTTTTCTTGTTTTTGGAAGAATTTGTGAAGAATTGGTATTCTTCTTCTTCTTTTTTTTTTTTCTTTTAAGATTTTATTTATTTATTTGAGAGAGCGAGAACATGAGTGGAGAAAGGTCAGTGGGAGAAGCAGACTCCCTGTCGAGAGCCCAGAGCCCGATGTGAGGATCCGGGGACTCCAGGATCGCAACCTGAGCTGAAGGCAGTTGCTTAACCAACTGAGCCACCCAGGAGCCCAAGAATTGTTATTCTTCTTTGAGTGTTTGGTAGAATTGAGTGGAGAAACCGTTTAGGCTCAGGCTTTACTTTTTTTTTTTTTTTTTTTTTTTTTAAGATTTTATTTGTCAGAGTGAGCGAGTGGGTACACACAAGCAAGGGGAGTGGCAGGCAGAAGAAGCAGCAGACTCCCTGTTGAGCAGGGAGCCCAATGCAGGACTCGATCCCAGGACCCTGGGATCATGACCTGAGCTGAAGGTAGATGCTTAACTGACTGAATCACCCAGGCATCCCTAAGCTTGGGCTTTTCTTTGTGGGTAGTTTTGTTTTCTGATTTTTTTTTTTTTTAACTGGTTTTGCCTCATATAGGTTTATTCAGATTATTTCTTTTGTCATTTTTATAGTTTGTCTTTTTATTAATTGTATGCTTCATCTAAGTTATCTAATTTTTTCGTGTACTATTCATGACCTTTTTTGTTTGTTTCTATAAAGGTGGCAGTAACATCCTGTTTTCTCTTTAGTTACTGATTCTGATAATTTAAATCTTCTCTTTTTCTAGGTCAGACTGACTAAACATTTGTTGATCTTTTGAAGGAACAACTTCTGGTCTCAAAGGTTTTTTTTCTTTTAATCTTTTCATTTTCAGTTTTGTTACTTTTTCCTCTAATATCATTTCCTTTGTTGGCTTTGGGTTTAATTTGCTATCATTTTTCTAGTGTCTTAAGGTACACATATTTTCTAGTATTTCTTTTTAAAGATTTTATTTATTTATTTATAGAGACACAGAGAGGGAACACAAGCAGGGGGAGTGGGAGAGGGAGAGCAGGCTTCCTGCTGAGAAGAGCCTATGAGGGGCTTAATCCCAGAACCCTGGGATCATGACCTGAGCCAAAGGCAGATGCTTAATGACTAAGCCACCCAGGCACCCCTATTTTGTAGTGTCTTAAGGTGCATAACCTATAAGGTTAGGTTGTGGATTTGAAGTCTTTCTTAATATAGACATTTACAGTTCGACTCTATACCATAAGTTTTGGTATGCTTTATCTTCATTTTCATCAATCTCAAAGTATTTTCTGATTTCTCTCTTGATTTTTTCATTTCATTGGTTATTTATTCATGAGTGTGTTCTTTAATTTCCACATATTTATGAATTTCCCAGATTTCCTCTTGTTATTTCTAATTTCATTTCATTGTGGCTGGAGAACATATTTTAAATTATTTTTATGCTTTGAAATTTTTTGAGATTTGTTTTATGGCCCAGTGTTTGGTCCGCTGGAAAATGTTCCGTATGCAGTTGAGAATGTATGTTCTCTTGTTGGATGGAGTATTCTATAGAAGTCTGTCAGATCTGGTTTGTTAATAGTGTTGTTCATGAGAGGAGGAGTAAGATCGCAGAGGAATAGACCTAAATATCATCGGGTCCCAGGACTTCAGCTAGATAGTTATGAAACCATTTTGAACACCTACAAACTCAACAGAAGATTGAAGAGAAGAAGAGCAGCGATTCTAGGAACAGAAAAGCGACCACTTTCTGGAAGGTAGGACATGGGGAGAAGTGAGTCTCAGGCAGTATATGGGAAGACACATTGCGGGGGGAGGGGTTGGCTTCCAGCAAGCAGTAGAGCAGCAGAGCACAAAATTGGAACTTTTAAAGAAGTCTGCTCCACTGAGAGACGTCACTTTAGAGGCTAAGTGGGGGATGGAGCCCTCGCTGAGACAGTGTGGTCTCAGGACCTGTGAGGTCACAAAAAGACCAGGGGTGCCTGAGTGTGGTAAAGCTCCCAGGTATCGGAGCGGGGAAGCTGGCTGCAGAGACAGAGCCAAGGAGTGGACTCTTAGCTCAGGATTACCTTAAATCATGACCCAAGGCACAGTCTGGCCATTGCTCTTTGAGCAAGGACCACACATGTGGTAGATTGGGGGAGACCTCCTCCTTCCTTCTCTGGGAGAAGTGGCACAGGAGTGCGCTGCAGGAATCTGCTGGATTTGGAGACTCTAAACAGGGCCATGTGCCAGAGATAAAAACAATAGGTCACAGGCTAGGTGAGCACGGAGTGTGGCTGGAGACTGGGGACATGGGAATGATTGACTGCTTTTCTTTGAGGATGCACTGAGGAGTGGGGCCTCGAGCTCTCAGCTCCCACAGGGCTGGAGATTGGGAGGCTGCCATCTTCATTTCCGTCCTCCAAAGCAGTACAGAAAGCATTCAGGGAATAAAAGCCACAGAGAACAAAACCAAGCAGATTACTTAGCCTGGTCCTTAACAAGGGTGGTGCAGTTCCTCCTCTGGTAAAGACATTTGAGAATCAATGCAGCAGGCCCCTCCACCAGAATGTCAACAAGAACATCCAGCCAAGACCAAGTTCACCAATCAGTGAGAACTGCAAAACTTCAGAGCTACAGGAATACAGCACATAGAATTCATGGCTTGTTCTCCATGATTCTTTAGTCTTTCAAAGTTAAATTTTTTTAGTTTTATTTTTTTCTTATTCTGTTTTTTAAAATTTTATCTCTTTCCTGTTTTAACATTTTTTAACTATTCTATATTATCAATACCTTTTTAAAAATCTTTTTAAATGTTCATTGTTATAGTTCTATTCTATCCCTTCATTGTATTTAGCCTTATTTTTTTGTATACATAGAGGTTTTTCTTTCTTTAAAATTTTGGAATACAGTTTGTTCTAACAGATCAAAATATACCCTAAATCTAGCACATGGCTTTGTTCTAGACTCCAGCCTGATCACATTCTTTCCTCTTTTTTTCTTCTTTTTTCAACTTTTTTTCTTCATACTATTTTCTTGTTTAGAATCTTTTTAAGTTTTCATCTTTACAATCATATTCCATCCCTTAATTGTGCTTACTCTTATTTTTGTATATATGTAAGTTTTTCTTTCTTTAAAATTTTGGGAGCAGTTTCTTCTAAGAGACCAAAACACACCCCAGAATTCTTCCCCCACTCCCTGGTTTCGGGTCTCTTCCAATTTGGTTAGTGTATATTTTTCTGTTGTCATTGCTACCCTTTTAGTATTTTGTTCTCTCAGCCATCTGTTCTTACCTGGATAAAATGACAAGGCAGAAAAATTCACCTCAAAAAAAAAAAAAAAAAAAAAAAAAAGAGGCATTACCGACAGCTGGGAACCTAATCAATACAGACATTAGTAAGATGTCAGATCTAGAGTTCAGAATGATGATTATCAAGGTGCTAGCTGGGCTCAAAAAAAGCATGGAAGAGAATCCCTTTCTGGAGAAATAAAAGAACTGAAATCTAATCAAGATGAAATTTAAAAAGCTATTTATGAGGTGCAATCAAAATGGAGGCTTTTATTGCTAGGATAAATGTGGCAGAAGAGAGAATTAGTGATATAGAAGACCAAGTGATGGAGAATACAGAAGCTGAGAAAGATAAACTACTGGACCACGAGGGGAGAATTCAAGAGATAAGTGATACCCTAAGACAAACAATATTAGAATAATTGGGATCCCAGAAGAAGAAGAAAGAGAGGGGGCAGAAGGTATATTGGAGCAAATTATAGCAGAGAATTTCCCTAGTTTGGTGAAGAGAGCGAGTTTCAAGATCCAGGAGGCACAGAGAACCCCCCCCCTCAAAAGCAATAAAAATAGGTCCACACCCCATCATCTGATAGTAAAACTTACAAGTCTCAGCGATAAAGAGAAAATCCTGAAAGCAGTTTGGGATAAGAAATTTGTAACATGCAATGGTAGAAATACTAGATTAGCGGCAGACCTGTCCAGAGAGACCTGGCAGGCCGGAAAGGACTAACGTGATATATTTAGAGCACTAAACGAGAAAAATACGTAGCCAAGAATACTATATCCAGCTAGGCTGTCATTGAAAATAGAAGGAGAGATAAAAAAAAAAAAAAAAATTCCAGGACAAACAAAAATTAAAAGAATTTGCAAACACTGGACCAGCCCTACAGGAGATATTGAAAGGGGTCCTCTAAGCAAAGAGAGAGCCTAAAAGTAATAGACCAGAAAGGAACAGAGACAGTATACAGTAACAGTCACCTTACAGGCAATACAGTGGCACTAAATTCATATCTTTCAGTAGTTACCCTGAATGTAAATGGGCTAAATGCCCCAATCAAAAGACACAGGGTGTCAGAATGGATAAAAAAAAACAAGACCCATTGATATGCTGTCTACAAGAAACTCATTTTAGATCCAAAGACACCTCCAGATTTAAGGCAAAGGGGTGGAAAACAATTTACCATGCTAATGGACATCAAAAGAAAGCTGGGGTGGCAATTCTTATATCAGATAAATTAGACTTATATATATCCTTATATCAGATCAATTGGATTTTAAGCCAAAGACTATAATAAGAGATGAGGAAGGACACTATAGCATACTTAAAGGGTCTGTCCAACAAGAAGATCAAATAATTTTAAATATCTATGCCCCTAGCATGGGATCACGCAGTTATATAAAGCAATGAATAACAAACTCAAAGAAACACATTGACAGTAATACAATAATAGTAGGGGACCTTAACAACCTCCTCACTGAAATGGACAGATCATCCAATCAAAATATCAACAAGGAAATAAAGGCCTTAAATGACACACTGGACCAGATGGACATCAAGGACGTATTCAGAACATTCCATCCCAAAGCAAAAGAATACACATTCTTCTCTAGTGCACATGGAACATTTTCCAGAATAGATCACATCCTGGGTCACAAATCAGGTCTCAGCTGGTACCAAAAGATTGGGATCATTCCCTGCATATTTTCGGACCAAAGTGCTTTCAAACTAGAACTCAATCACGAGGAAAATTGGAAAGAACTCAAATACATGGAGGCTAAGGAGCATCCTACTAAAGAATGAATGGGTCAACCAGGAAATTAAAGAAGATTTTAAAAAATTCATGGAAACAAATGAAAATGAAAACACAGCTGTTCAAAATCTTTAGGACACTGCATAGGCAGTCCTGAGAGGAAAGTATATAGCGATACAACCCTTTCTCAAGAAACAAGTAAAGTCTCAAGTACATAACCTAACCCTACACCTAAAGGAGCTGGAGAAAGAACAGCAAAGAAAGCCTAACCTCAGCTGGAGAAGAGAAATAATGAAGATCAGAGCAGAAATCAATGAAATAGAAACCAAGCAAACAAACAGTAGAACAAATTAATGAAACTAGGAGCTAGTTCTTTGAAAGAATTAATAAGATTGATAAAGCCCTGGCCAGACTTATCAAAAGGAAAAGAGAAAGGACCCAAGTGAATAAAATCATGAAAGAGGAGAGATCACCAAAGAAATACAAACAATGATAAGAACATATTATGTGCAACTATACACCAGCAGATTTGACAATCTGGAAGAAATAGATGCATTCCTAGAGACATATAAACTACCAAAACAACCAGGAAGAAATAGATAACCTGAACAGACCCATAACCAGTAAGGAGACTGAAGCAGTCATCAGACATCTCCCAACAAACAAGAGCCCAGGACCAGACCTCTTCCCAAGGGAATTCTACCATACATTTAAAGAAGAATTAATACCTATTCTGAAACCGTTCCAAAAAATAGAAATGAAAGGAAAACTTCCAAATTCATTTTATGAGGCCAGCATTACCTTGATCCCCAAACCAGACAAAGACCCCCCAAAAAGGAGAATTACAGACCAATAGCCTTGATGAACACAGTTTTTAAAATTCTCACCAAAATACTAGCCAGTATGGTCCAACAATACATGAAAAGGATGATTCACCATGACCAAGTGGGATTTGTTCTGGGCTGCAAGGTTGGTTCAACATCTGCAGATTAATCAGTGTGATACAATATATTAATAAAAGAAAGAACAAGAACCATATGATACTCAAAAAAATGCTGAAATAGCACTTGACAAGGTACAGCACCCTTTCTTGATCAAAACTCTTCACAGTGTAGGGTTAGAGGGTGCATACCTCAGTATCTTAGGAGCCATCTGTGAAAACCCACAGCAAATATCATTCTCAATGGGGAAAAACTGAGAGGTTTTCCCCTAAGGTCAGGAACATGGCAGGGATGTCCACTGTCACCACTACTATTCAACATAGTACTAGGAGTCCTAGTCTCAGCAGTCAGATAACAAAACGAAATAAAAGGCATCCGAATTGGCAAAGAAGAAGTCAAATGCCCACTCTTTGAAGATGATATGATACTTTATGTGGAAAACCCAAAAGACTCCACTCCAAAACTGCTAGATCTCATTCAGGAATTCAGAGAAGTGTCAGGATATAAAAATCAATGCACAGAAATCAGTTGCATTTCTATACACCAACAGCAAGATAGAAGAAAGAGAAATTAAAGAGTTGATCCCATTTATAATTGTACTCAAAACCATAAGATACCTAGGAATAAACCTACTTAACCAAAGAGGCAAAGAATCTGTACTCAGAAAACTATGAAGTATTCATGAAAGAAATTGAGGAAGACACAAAAAAATGGAGAAACGTTCCATGCTTATGGATTGGAAGAACAAATATTGTGAAATATTTGCGAAAATGTCTATGTTATCTAGAGCAATCTACACACTTAACGGAATCCCTATCAAAATACCATCAGTGTTTTCAAAGAAATGGAACAAGTAATCCTAAAATTTATATGGAATCAGAAAAGACCCCGAATAGGCAGAGGAATGTTGGAAAAGAAAACCAAAGTTGGCAGCATCACAATTCCAGACTTCAAGCTGTCTTACAAAGCTGTCATCATCAAGACAGTATGGTACTAGCACAAAAACAGACACATAGATCAATGGACAGAATAGAGAGCCCAGAAATGGACCCTCAACTCTACGGTCAACTAATTTTCGACAAAGCAGGAAAGAATGTCCAATGGAAAAAAAGACAGTTCTCTTCAACAAATGGTGTTGAGAAAATTGGGCAGCCAAGTGCAGAAGAATGAAATTGGACCATTTCCTTAGATCACACACAAAAATAGACTCAAAATGGATGAAGAACCTCAATGTGAGATAGGAATCCATCAAAATCCTTGAGGAGAACACAGGCAGCAACCTCTTTGACAGCCACAGCAACTTCTTCCTAGAAGCATCACCAAAGGCAATGGAAGCAAGGGCAAAAATGACCTGTTGGGACTTCATCAAGATAAAAAGCTTTTGCAAATTAAAGGAAACAGTCAACAAAACCAAAAGACAACAGAGAGAATGGGAGAAGATATTTACAAATGACATATCAGATAAAGGGCTAGTATCCAAAATCTGTAAAGAACTTACCAAGCTCAACACCCAAAGAACAAAGAATCTAATTAAGAAATGGGCAGAAGATATGAACAGACATTTCTGCAAAGAAGACATCCAGATGGCCAACAGACACATGAAAAAGTGCTCCACATCACTCGGCATCAGGGAAATACAAATCAAAATCACAGTGAGATACAACCTCACGTCAGTTGGAATGGCAAAAATTAACCAGTCAGCAAATGACAGGTGTTGGCGAGGATTCAGAAAAAGGGGAACCCTCCTCCACTGTTGGTGGGAATGCAAGCTGGTGCAGCCACTCTGGAAAACAGTATGGGGGTTCCTCAAAAAGTCAAAGATAGAGCTACCCTATGACCCAGCAATCACACTACTAGGTATTTACCCTAAAGATACGTAGTGATTTGAAGGGGCATGTGCACCCCAATGTTTACAGGAGCAATGTCCACAATAGCCAAACTATGGAAAGAACCTAGATGTCCATCAACAGATAAATAGATAAAGAAGATGTGGGGTGTATGCATGTATGTATGTGTACACACACACACACACACACACACACACACACACACACACAGGAATACTATGCAGCCATCAAAAAACGTAATCTTGCCATTTGCAACGATGTGGTTGGAACTAGAGGGTATTATGCTAAGTGAAATAAGTCAAAGACAATTATTATATGATCTCTCTGATATGAAGAATTTGAGAGGCAGGGCGGGGGGGTCGTGGGTGGAAGGGAGGGAAAAAATGAAAAGATGGGACCAGGGAGGGAGACAAACTGTAAGAGACTCTTAATCTCAGGAAACAAACTGAGGGTTGCTGGGGGGTGGGGAGGGAGAGATATGGTAATTGGATTATAGACACTGGGGAGAGTACGTTATGTAAGTAGAGTTGTGTAAGAATGATCATTTACAGACCTGTACCCTTGAAGCAAATAAAACGTTCCATGTTAGTTAAATGAAAAGGAATAGTGTTGTTCACGTCATCTGTTTCCTTATTTTTTTTTTAAGATTTTAATTATTTATTTGACAGAGATCACAAGTAGGCAGAGGCAGGAGGGGCAGGGGAAGCAGGCTATTACTGTTGAATTGTCTATTTTTTCACTTTTGTCATTTATTAAAAGAATTGTGTTTTAAAAAGTTTTTTATAATAGCTCTTGTTTAATTCAAGTGTAATTAGCACACTGATATTTAGATGTACGCATTGTTAGTTTTGCATGTACAGTATGATTCAAGAATTGTATACATTACTCAGTGCACATCAGGAAAAATGCATTATAAATCCCATTTATGTTTTACCCATTCCCTTACCACATCTCCCCTCCGGCCACCATGAGTTTGTTTTCTTATATGAGTCTGTTTCTTGATGGTCTTTTTGTCTTTGTTTTTTGTTTTGTTTCTAGTACTCCACGTACAAGTGAAATATGGTACTTGTCTTTCACTATTTAACTGATTTCACTTTGCATTATATCCTGCAGGTCTATCATGTTGTTGCAAATAGCAAGATCTCATTTTTAATGGCTGAGTGATATCCCATTGTGTGTGTGTGTGTATGTGTGTATCACAATTTCTTTATCCATTCATTTGTGGATGGACACTTGGGTCATTTCCATGTGTTAGCTGTGGTAAATAATGCAGTAAACATAGGGGTGCATGTGTCTTTTAAAATTAGCATTTCTGTTTTCTTCTGGTAAATACTCAGTAGTGGAATTAACTGGATTATATGGTAATTCTGTTTGTAATTTTTCGAAGAACTTCCAGCTTGCTTTCCACAGTGGCTGCACCAATTTGCATTCTTACCAGCAGTACAGAAGAGTTTCTTTTATTCCACATCCTTGCCAACACTTGTTATTTCTTGTGTTGATTTTAGCCATTCTGACAGATATGAAATATCTTTTGGTTTTGATTTGCATTTTTCTGATAATTAGTGGTGTTGAGCATCTTTTCCTGTGTTGGCCATTTGTATGTCTTCTTTGGAAAAATGTCTTTGCAGGGCCTTTGCCTATTTTTTTTTTTAAGACTTTTATTTATTCATTTGACAGACATCACAAGTAGGCAGAGAGGCAGGCAGAGAAAGAGGGGGAAGCAGACCCCCCGCTGAGCAGAGAGCCTGATGCGGGGCTTGATCCCAGGACCCCGAGACCACGACCCGAGCCGAAGGCAGAGGCTCAACCCACTGAGCCACCCAGGCACCCCTGGCCTTTGCCTCTTTTAAAATTGGATTATTTTGGGGGGGGGGGGGTTTGGTGGTGGTGTATAAGTTCTTTATATGTTTTGGATAATAACCCCTTATAGGACATCTCATTAGCAGATGTCTTCTGTTTTGCTAGGTTGTCTTTTTGTTTTGTTAGGTTGTCTTTTTGTTTTGTTGATGGTTTCCTTCACTGTGCATTCATTTTTGTATAGTCCCAGCAATTTTGTTTTGTTTTTGTTTTCCTGGCCTGAGGGGACATATCTAGAAAACTATTTCTATGGCCAGTGTCAGAGAATTATTGGAAGTGTTTTCTCCTAGAAGTTCCATGGTTTCAGATCTCACATTTAGACCATTTGTTAATCCATTTTGAGTTTATTTTTGTGCATGGTGTAAGAAAGTGGTCTAGTTGCATTTTTTGCTTGCAGGTGTCCAGTTTTCCCAGCACCATTTGTTGAAGAGACTGTCTTTTCCCCATTGTATATTCTTGCCTTCTTTGTCATAGATTAATTGACCATCTATGCATTGGTTTATTTCAGGGCTCTCTATTCTGTTCCACTGATCTGTGCCTCTTCTTCTTTGTGCTAGTACCATACTGTTTTGATTACTACAGCTTGGTGTAGTACATCTTGTAATCTGGGATTATGATACCTGAAGTTTTGTACCTTTATTTCAAAATTGCTTTGACTATTTGGGGTCTTTTGTGATCCCTTACATACTTTAGCATTATTTGGTCTAGCTCTGTGACCAGTGTTATTGGTATTTGGATAGGGATTGCATTAAATCTGTAGATTGCTTTGGATAGTGTGGACATTTTAACAGTATTGGTTTTCTCAGTCCCTGAGTATGGAATATCTGTGTCATTTTCAGTTTCTTTCATCAGTACTTTATAGTTTTTAGAGCACAGGCCTTAAACCTTCTTGGTTATGTTTATTCTTAGGGATTTTATTATTTTGGGTGCAACTATAAATGAGTTTTTAAATTTCTCTTTCTGCTACTTCATTATTCATGCATAAGATACAGTGGATTTTTGTATATTAATTTTGTGTCCCGTGACTTTACTGAATTTATCAGTTCTAGTAGTTTTTTGGTGGAGACTTTAGGGTTTTCTGTGTATAATATATGATCTGCAAACAGTAATAGATTTACTTCTTCTTTACCAGTGTGGGTGCCTTTCATTTCTTTTTCTTGTGTGATTGTTGTGGCTAGGACTTCCAGTATCATGTTGAATAAAAGTGGTGAGAGTAGACATCCTCCTCTTTCCTGATCTTAGAAGAAAAGCTTTCAGGTTTTCATCAATGAGGATGATGTTGACTGTGGGTTTTTCATATATGGTCTTTATTTTTTATTTTTTTTTAAATTTATTTATTTGAGCAGGGCAGGGCCAGTGGGGGGAGAGAGAGAATCCCAAGCAGGCTCCATACTGTGCATAGAGCCCAATGCAAGACTTGATCTCAAGACCCTGAGATGACCTGAACTGAAATCAAGAGTCAGATGCTCAACCCACTGAGTGACCCAGGCACCCCCACATGGTCTTTATTACGTGGAGGTGTGCTCTAAATCTGCTTTATTGAGTGGTTTTGTTTTTTGTTTTTTGTTTTTTTTTTTTTTAAGTCACCAGTAAATGTTATACTTTATCAATTGCTTTTTCTGCATCTATTGAAATGATTGTATGGTTTATATCTTCTTTTTTCTTGTTAATGTGATATAATCATATTGATTCATTTATGAATATTGAATCACATTTGAATCCTTGAATCTCTGGAATAAATCCCATTTGATCATGGTGAATGATTTTTTTTTTTAATGTATTGTTCGTTTGGTGTGCTAATATTTTGTTGGGGGGTATTTGCTTCTATGTTCCCCAGAGATATTGGCCTATAGTTTTATTTTTTGGTAGAGTTTTTATTTGCTTTTGATATCAGGGTAATGCTGGCGTCCTGGAATAAATTTGGGAGCTTTCCTTCCTCTTTTTTTTGGAATAGTTTGAGAGGAATGGGTATTAACTCTTCTTTAAGTATGGGAATGGGAGGGGACTGCAGAGGGGGAGAGAGAGAATCTTAAGCAGACTCCAGACCCATCCTAGAGTCTCTCTGGCCTCAGTCTCACAACCCTGAGATCATGACCTGAGCCAGCAAGTAAGGATCAGACACTAATCCTGCTGAGCCACTCAGGCATCCCTAGTGATACAGTTTCATTGCTAGTAACCAGTCTGTTCAAATTTTCTATTTCTTTCTGATTCAGCTTGGGTAGTTTATATGTTTCTAGGAATTTACCAATTTCTAGGCTCTGCAGTTTGTCAGGATATAATTTTTCACTATTCTCTTATAATCCTTTGTGTGATGTTGGTTATTTTTCTTTTTTCATTTCAGATTTTGAGTTCTTTCTTTTTTTCTTGGTGAGTCTGGCTAACAGTTTATCTCTTTTGTTTATCTTTTCAAAGAACCAGCTCCTAGATTTATTGTTCTGTTCTGTTGTTTCCTTTCTTGCACTGGCTTTGGAAAGCTTCATGTATTTTGATGCTCTGTTACTCTGAGCATGTATACTCTGAGCATGTATTTTTTTAATTGTTATAATTATTGATGTATTGATCCTCTTATCATTATGAAATACCATTTCTGGTAACTTTTTTTTTTAAGTGTATTTTGTCTGATACTGCTATGACAATTGTAGCTTTCTTATGGTTGCTGTTGCATGGTGTTCCTATCCATTTACTTTCATTTTCTATCTGTGAGTCACAAGTGTGTCTCCTGTAAGCACTTGTACCTATAAATAACATATAATTGGATCTTTTTTTAAAATCCGGTCTGATAGTTTCTCACTTTTGATTGGATTCTTTAATCCATTTACATCTAATGTTACTGATGTAGTTGGATTTATATCTATTGTTTTACTTTCTGTTTTCCATATGTATTTTATAATGTAAAACTTAACTTTCATTACTTACCTTTTTTTCACTATATTTTTTTGAGTTTTTTTTAAGTGGTTGCTCTAGGGTTTGCCAAATACCATTAACTCTTGAGCAGCATGAGGGTTAGGGTTACTGGCCCCACATAGTTGAAAAATCTTCCTATAAACTTTTGAATCCCCAAAACTTAATTGCTAATAGCCTACTCTTGACTGGAAGCTTTACTGATAACATAAATAGTCAATGAATGCATAGTTTGTGTCTGTATTATATACTGTATTCTTCCAGTAAAGTAAGCCAGAGGAAAGAAATGTTAAGAGAGGGGTACTTGGGTGGCTCAGTGGGTTAAAGCCTCTGCCTTCAGCTCAGGTCATTATCCCAAGGTCCTGGGATTGAGCCCCACATAGGGCTCTCTGCTCAGCAGGGAGCCTGCTTGTGATCTCTCTCTCTCTCTGTCAAATAAATAAATAAAATCTTTAAAAAAAAAGAAATGTTAATAGAAAAATCATAAGGAAGGAAAAAATACATTTATAGTAGCATACCTATATTTCCTGAAAAAAAACCTGCATATAAGTGGGCCTGGCCCACAGAAGCTGATGTTCTGCAACCTGGTGGGCTAGGCTCAGGAGCAGCAACCACCAGGCAGGCCTACAAGCAGCAGCAATGCTCTGGAAGCCCAGAAAAGCTGCCCCATCTGCTTGGAGGTGTACCACCAGCCTGTGGCCATCCACAGCTGTGGCCATATGCAAGTGTACTGACTTCTGGGAGGCCACAGGGGTGGGGCACAGCTGTGGGGAGGAGTTTATGCCTGATGCAAGAGGGGCCTGAGGTACAAGACTGCTGCCTGTGCAATATCGTGCCTGCCCTTTGAGTGGATTCCTCAGCTTGGGTCTGACCTCTTGCCTGCCAGCCCTGGGCACTCAGTACAGCCACCCCATCAACACATGTGGTGACCTGCAGCCCTACCTGGTCCTGGGGCTCTCTGAGGGCTACTGACAGGCTTAGCTGGCCTCTTCCGCTACTCAGAGGGCAGCAGGTCACCTTCAGTTTGGTCCCATGAAGACTGGGGTGGGCATTTGTAAATAAATGTTTTACAGCTTTTGCTCTCCACTCTTAAAGGTCCTTGTATAAGTGGACCTGCGCAGTTCAAACCCATGTTGTTCAAGGGTCAGTTGTATATCTTATCACCTTTAGATTTATAGTAGTTTAATTCCAGTAATTTATAGCACCTTTACTGCTACATAGCTAGATTCCCACTTTCCCTTTTCTGTGGTATTGCCGTTATACATATTGGACTTATTAATGCTACAAACCCAGCAGTGCATTATTATAATTATGACTATACTATTTACAAGAACTTTCTTAGCCCATGGCATCTTTGCTCCCACTCCATCTCCATTTGTGCTATTACTGGGAAATACATTGCACTTACATTACATTGTGTTAGAAGCCACAGCACATTATATAGTATCATTTAATCCAATTGCTTTTTAAATCAGTTAAGAAAGGATTAAAGATATGCGTATTTACCTTTATTGTGTTTACTTCAGCCTAAAGAACTTTCTTTAGTATTTTCTTAAGTTGGTTTTGCTATCAACAAATTCTCTCAATTTTTGTTTATCTGGCAGTCTTTTTTTCACCTTAGTTTTTGTTGTTGTTGTTTTGTTTTAATTCTAAGTAGGCTCTGCACCCAGCATGGGGCTTGAACTCTTTTAAACTTTTTTTTTTTTTTTTTTTTTAAAGATTTTATTTATTTATTTGTCAGAGAGAGAGCGAGCACAGGCAGACAGAATGGCAGGCAGAGGCAGAGGGAGAAGCAGGCTCCCTGACGAGCAAGGAGCCTGATGTGGGACTCGATCCCAGGACACTGGGATCATGACCTGAGCCGAAGGCAGCTGCTTAACCAACTGAGCCACCCAGGCGTCCCTTGGGGCTTGAACTCTTAACCTGAGATTGAGAGTCGAATGCTCTAAGGACTGACCCAGCCAGCCCCTTCACTTTCATTTCTGAGCATAACTTTCCTTGGTTTAAGACTTTTGGCTAACAGGTTTTGCATTCTGCACTTTATGTTATCCCATTGCCCTCTCCTGATTCTGTTATTTCTGCTAGGAGCCAGCTGCTAATCTCAGTGCAGTTCCCTTGTAAGTGACTCATTCTGTGGGTTCTTTTAAAGGTTTCTCATTATCTTCCATCTTCAGCATTTTTACTCTTATGTGTCCATCTGTGGTTCGCTTTATGTTTATCTTACGTGGAGCTCTTGGAGCTTCTTGCATGTTCAGGCTATTGTTTTTCAATACATTTGGGAAGTTTTTTGGTTATCATTTTCTTGAATATTTTTTCTGTTCCTCCTGTCTCCTAGTAGGTACTCCGTTTACATGTGTGTTCATGATTTCATTGTGTCCCATATTCCTCTCAGGTTTTCTTTCCTTTTTCTTTTTCTTTTTTTTCCTCTTCTGCTCTTTGGTTTGTGTAATGTCTATTATCTATCTGAGTTTTCTAATTCTTTTGCTTGTTCAAATCTGTTGGGTGTCTCAGGTGAGTTTTTAAAGTTATTGTACTTTGCAACTCCAGAATTACAGTGTTTTTATTTTTAATTTATATTTTTGTTAACATTCTCTATTTGAAACAGATTGTAATCCTACCTTTTTTTCCTTAGGCATACTTTTATAATAACTACTTTAAAATCTTTTCTGTTCATTATGAAATCTGGATATACAGGTGGTTTTTGTTGCTTGTCTTTTTCTGGTCTGTGGTTTATTCTTTTCTGTTTTTCTGCATATCTAGTAGATTTTTGATGCAAACAGGACATTTTAGATAATATACTGTAGCACTTCCGGGTACTGGTGCCCCCTCCCTGCCCTATTCCAGGGCTTGTTATGTGTTCCTAGTTTACTTCCTGGTTAGATTGTTGTAGTGAACTACGTTTCTTTCTCACTGTGTTACATGGCTTTGAAAGATCAGATACCTCCACAGGGAGGTATAGTTTGGGGCCTGCCCATAGCCACCCTGGGATGACCTGTGTGGTACAGGTAGGGGGCTCTCTCCCACTTTCTCTGATCACACCCAGCCGTTCAACTCCACTAATTTTGGCCCTTTGCTCTGTTGTTTTCACTAGTGCCCTGGGGCATAAGTTCCTCTATAGACAATCCAGTCATACTGGTTCTTTCCAGGGATTACTTCCTGAGGTTAATATGGGGTATTTGTTCCAACCAAAGGAAGGTTCCTCCCAGCTGTCTTATTCCCTGGTTCTCTTCTCAAACTAGCTGGCTGGGGAAATCTAACTAAGGGAATCTAAAACTGAGTTCTGTAGTTTGGTATCTGACTTCAACAGTGGGAACTTTATTTATAGTGGAACCTCAGCTAGGATTCATGATTTTTCTAATGCTGCTGTTAAATATTAGGCAGGCTTAAGCAGAACTGCATCTACTTAGCTATTACTAAAAGTAGGGGTTTCTGCCTCATGTTTGAGGAGCCAGAAAGCCTTGTAAGGTTAAGTAGAACAGTAAGTTGGTGTGAAATTAATTTTGAGTGGTTTATGTTAAAACCTGTGGAGTATCTTTTTTTTTTTTTTTTAAAGGTTTTATTATTTTTTGGCAGAGACACAGTGAGAGAGGCAACACAAGCAGAAGTGGGAGAGGGAGAAGTGGGCCTTCCTCGTAGCAGGGAGCCTGATGCAGGGCTGGATTCCAGGGCCATGGGATCATGACCTGAGCGGAATCAAGGCAGACACTTAAGGACTGAGCCACCCAGGTGCCCCTGTGGAGTATCTTTTTATACATACTCACTATTCGTGTCTTTGTACTATCTTTACTTTTTAAAATATTTTCTTTACCTTGATTGCTTGGGATCTTTATCAAACAAATAGGATGATTTCTCAAACTGCCTATTTGGGATATATATACCCTTTTTTCCATGAAAAGGAGAAGGCTTCTTGCTAGGCAAGAACTGCCAGCCTTCTGGGTAGGAGTACTCGTTCCTCTGGGACAAGTCAGTCAGCCTGGGTACTGCACTGCCTTTCCTCCTCAAGCGCCCATCTTGCTTGGTCCCTGTGGGGCCTGAGTGGTAAGGAAGGGGGAGAATGCAGGGGACTGACTCTCCTGGCTGTTAGTGCTGCTGGTGCTGATGGATTATCCAGAAGCTGTCCCTTGAGTCCCTCTCTGGGTCTGGAGACCTCTTGTGTTTACCCACTTCTTGGCAGGAAAGCTCCTGTCTGCATGTTTTAGGCTGTCAGATGTTCTTGTTTTCCACATTTCAGATATCCCTCACAAGTTTTCAGCCACAGAGAACTCTGGTTTTCTGTCACAGATTCTGAGTTGTGGATGTTTGTTTGTTGTTAGTCTCATGGTCTTGGGTTAGAAGGGAAGGCTGCAGTGTATGCTCCGTCTATCATTTGGAAAACCCAAAAGATAATGAAAATGTATTTGAAATGAATTGATTTTGGGGTTCAGAGTGGCTCCTTTTATCTGCCCTTTGATTAAGATCTCTCTTTAACCAGCAAGAGACACATTGGCATTGTATTTGGCAAGGCTTTTAAGGAGTGAATTCCTTTGTTGAGCATCAAAGTCTTCTCTTGAAGAAACTCTGAATTCATGTAATTAGCATGTTGAATATATCTGCAGTAATTCTGAGAGGAAAATGTATTCACAGTCTTCTTACTGGAAATTCCTGGAATGCCCTCTTTTTTTTCCCAAAATTAATGCCTCCCTCCCACCTGCCCCTCCTCCCCTGCTTCCCCGAAACATGCTTCATTTTCTAGGTAGTATAAATAGAACTTCTCATGCAGCTATATACTCAGCATTCATTGAGGAGCTGCAGTATGCCTAGTGGTGTACTACGGACCAAGGGCAGAGGCTGTTAGCAAGCCAATGGCCTCCTGTTTTTGTACACACAGTTAAATTGGAGCACATTCATAGCCATATTGTTTATGGCTGCTTTCACTCTGTAAAAGCAGATATGAGTTGTTGCAACTGAGATCATATGGCCAAGTCTAAAGTATTTTTAACCTGATTTCCTGGGGAGCATAAAGACGGTGAGTCTTGATTCACCTGAGAGTGGTGTCTGGCTTGATGCAGAGAAAGGAATGTGTGGACTTTGGAGTGTAGAGGCTAGATGGAGAGGTTGATAGCTGACTGCCTTTGTAGAGTTTGTTTTTGTTTTTTGAGGGAGAGTTTATCAGGTTGTCCTCTATTGAAATAGACACCATCAAAATTGACCTCTTACTTTCCTTACCATTTTATCCTATTCATTCTGATCAGGCCCTTTTTCCTGATACACAGTATATGTGTACAGAGCAGTATCTGAAAGCTGCTGCTCTGTTCCTTCCTTAAATCCCTTTTGTGATTGTCTTTTCTCCCAATTATAAATGTACATTAAAATGCAGTCTCATTCCTTTCCCTCTCTCAGAGATAACAACCAGGGTCTCAAAATCATTCCCTTGCTTTTCTTCTTATGCTTTCACTGTGTATGTTGTACTCAGCCCTGAACAATACCTGTTATTATTTTTTTGTTTTAGAACTTTCTATAAATGGTACTGTTTGTATTCTTCTGAAGCTTGGTGGATTTTGGTTTTGTTTTTTGTTTGTCTGTTTTTTGGCTCAGTATAAATATATTTGTGACTGTCCTTTATTTCTTTGACTCTCCCTTGTGTCTGACATTCTGGTATATGGACATCCACAGTTTAACATTAATCCATTCTGTGGGCTCTTTTTCCCACTAATTAAGTTGGCCTTTCCATTTTTTTTAATAGTCTTACTGAAATGTAATTTATATGCTGTAAAATTCACCTGTTTAAAATGTACAATTCAGTGGCTTGTATACAGAATTGTTACCACTACCTAATTTTAGAACATTTTATCACTCCCAAAAGAAATGTTGCACCCATTTGCATTCATTTCCTATTACTTTTCTCCTCCCCCACCCCCAGATTGAAACTCATCTGTTTCTATCTCTATAGATTTATCTATCCTGGATTTTTCATATAAATGGAGTCTTCTGTGGTCTTTGGTGACTGGCTTTCACTTAAAATGTTTTTGAGGCTCATCCATGATGACGTGATGGCTTTTAAGTTCACAATGTTTTACTGTTACAAATGATGCTTTTATATGCTTTATGGGAACTTTTTATTTTAATGACTTACTAACAGTAAAAATTTGGTCTCATGTTCTTATCATTCACTGAAGCTCTGGAAGAAAAAACAAAGGTAATATTCATTACAAAAATATAATTGAGGGGTGTCTGGGTGGCTCAGTCGATGAAGTTCCTGCTTTCAGCTCAGGTCATGATCCCAGCGTCCTGGGATGGAGCCCATGTCAGGCTCCCTGCTAGTGGGCAGTCTGTTTCTCCCTCTCCTGCCCCTCCTCCTACTTGTACGCATGCGTTCTCTCTCTCTCTCTCTCAAGTAAGTAAATGCAGAAGGAGAAGCAGTTAGTTTTCTGAGGGATGTGTATGAAGAATTATAAAATGAATGACGTTTCATCTCAGTCTAGACTGTGGAAAATCAGCAAGGTTTCAGAAGGTGGGTGTGGGCAGGAAGACAGAAGGAGAAACTACGCAGAGGCAGGAGATGGAAGAGGGTTTTCTAGGAACTTAGAAGAGATGGGGTTGGCCTAAATGATACTGTGGCAGGCCAGAAGGCTAGTAAGGGTCAGTCTTTGAGGCAAGTGATGATGCAGTGATGGTCATAGCAGTGGGACTGAGAGGAAATGAAGTGGCGAGGCCTTTTTTTCAGGTTAGATTGATGGACTTACTGATAAATGGGTTGGGGGCAGAGAAGAATTCTAAGATGACTCCCATAGTTTCTCACTTGGACAACTGAACAGTTTGAGATTTTGATAAATATCCTTCACATAGTTGAGATTAACTTGTGTTGGAAACTATCCACTTTCCACAGATCAAATATCTGTATTAGTTTGCTTTAAGGAGTAAAATCATTTCTTACCTTATAATTTAAAGATGGCTTAAACTGTTTTACTTCCAGTTAGAAGGGAAACGGGTTTATACTGAGCCTAGGATATGTTAATTTTAGACTTGAACAATCAAACTATTATTGTCACTTTTCTCGTAGCCAAAAGAATGCAATGGTGTAAAGATCCCTGTTGATGCCAGTAAACCAAATCCAAATGATGTGGAGTTTGATAATCTGTATTTGGATATGAATGGAATCATCCATCCCTGTACTCATCCTGAAGACAAGTATGTAATCCATTTTTGTCACTGATAGCAGAAGTTACAGGGGAGTATTGTATTCTGTTATGTTGTTTGTTTGTCCTTATAGACCAGCACCAAAAAATGAAGACGAAATGATGGTTGCAATTTTTGAGTACATTGACAGACTTTTCAATATTGTAAGACCAAGACGACTTCTATACATGGCAATAGATGGAGTGGTAAGTGCTAAGAAAAAGTTAGCTTATAATCCTCTGTTTTTGTTTTTGCTGTGTTCCCGAGTGTCTAGAGTGAAAGTCAGCTAAATAACGAAAAATGTTGACTGTGGTGAACTTGAGAAAGGCAGCCTGATTCTTCAGTCATGCATTTAGATATTTCTTGTACCTATTTTGTGCCAAATATTGTGAGATACTGGGATAATGGTGACTGCCCTTTCTTTTGAAGGGCTTAAAACGAGCAGGGTAGTTACTCGTGGGCTTTAAAGGTATTAGATACTGTACTATACAGCACAGTACTGAAGGAAGAGGAAATCAGTGCTACTAAGGGAGCTAAGAGATAGGAGGTGACTTTTGTCCCATTTCTTGAAGCATAAAGAATGATGGGAGATTGGTGGGCAGTGGAGGGGGATCAGTGGGATAGATAGGAAGAGTGAAGAGCTTCTGGATTTCTCAAATGGGCCCCGTAAATATACTTCCCATGCCTTTGACCACACTAACACATTTGAGCAATTACAGGTGTTTTAGATTGGAAGGGGAAGTAGAGCAATGTCTTGAGAAGGCTTTATTGCCATGCTTAAGAGTTTGGATTTTCTCCTATGGGCAATGACTAGTCCTCAGAATACTTTAAGAGGGCAATAACTTACTGACCTAGGGTGATATGTCCCATATCAACTAGCTTAGCTTATAAATAACCAGCAAACTATATATCAGCATTCAAGGAAAATTAAATCATAACCCTAAAATTTATTTAGCTATACACAAACAAGATTATCTTTCTTTTAGATTTAGTAATCCTAGTGGCTAATGGAATGATTTTAAAAATCTAGAAGATTAATTTTTCTGTGAGGTTCTCTTTATACAATGAAAAATCTTAGTTACTTGATAACTTGGTAAGTTGCAGTTGAAGTGCAGTGAAGAATAGAGGGAACAGGAATATCTTTTTGGTGCTTATTTCCATTCATATTAGTGAAAGGTCTTGAAGAAAATCTGTCATTTTACATCCAGTGTTCCCTTACTGCTAGATCAAGTATAAACTGTATGCATACCTGTATGAGCGTCTGTATGTCTATCTGTCTGTTTGTATGCTCAGGTGCGTAGCATGTTTTTGTTGAAATATATGTGTGGATCAAAGAAAATGGTTCTTGAAAGAGTTAGGTTAGGTGGTCTTATTTTATAGGAAAAGGAACTATTTAAAAGAGAATTTAAAATAACTTATTTTATGTAGACAGGATGCTTGAATCCCTTCCAGTCCCAAAACTCAGTTCAGGAATTTCAAAATCTTAGAGTCCAGTTCATTTCATTCAAGCTTATCCAGTGATTTTAAATTATATTTGGTCAGAGTAATTCAAAAGTATTTTCAGTTAAAACCTTGTTCTCTTTCTAGTTGCTTTGCTTTCTTGTAGAGACAGAGTGGTTATTGTGGAACATACAATATAGAAGTACCTTGAGGTCCTACAGATTAAGAAGTTGTTTTCTTTAGTTTTTATGGGACAGGGTGAATCTCGTTTGGAGACCATTCTTCCTTTTAGGCATGGACATAAGGTCTTCTTGATCCTGGTTCTGTGCTAGTATCTGTTCATTTTATGCTAGCTAGGTGTTTGAGTAAAGTGAGCTGCCCTTGGGTGCCTTGAAGCACCATAGCCCAGTAGAAGTGGCTTTGGATTGTGGGCTCTTTAGTATTAAGTGGCTTGTTAGGATGTTTGTCCATTTTACATGTCACTCACGTACATGACTGAGGCCAGCTTTTAAGGTCTTCATCCAAATTTAAGTTCTCAGGATTTACTGTCATGAAAGGATTATTAGATATATTAGATATTAGGTATATTACTTTTCCATTTTAGTGTATTATTTTTATAAGAACACCTAATTGAAAATAATGGATAGATTTTGTTACATGTATTTTGAATAGTATAGTATGACTATCTAATAATGTTTTTAGGCACCGCGTGCTAAAATGAACCAGCAGCGTTCCAGAAGGTTTAGAGCATCAAAAGAAGGAATGGAAGCAGCAGTGGAGAAGCAGCGAGTCAGGGAAGAAATATTGGCAAAAGGTAAAGAATGTGCATCTTGAACTTGGACTTCTAAAAGAAATGTATATAGAATGGGGGAGAGGTGTCAGCTTTCTGTTATAGTAGGTATGGTTTTAATTTAATTGGGATCTAGAATATCCAAGGAAAATTTATGTTCACTGTCAAAAAGTAGTTAATAGAATCCTTCGTTCCCACTAACTAGCTTTTCTTTTCCCAGCTCTGTAGTAAAAGGGAAACCTAGGAATAAAAGGAGGGAATTCTGGTAGGGAGAGCTGTTTGGCAGCCCCTTTCAAGGCAAGTGCAGCTCTTCAGCTAACTTTGATGTATCTGTAAAGGAGGAATATATTAAGAGTGCCTCTTACTTTTCTTTTCAATGGGGGCTGTTAGAAAGCTACAATTCTGTAAACATTTTCCTTAAATCAGTCTGGGTAGCTTGCTTATTACTTTCCCTTAGAACTCAAAGGTCTGTAAAAGGAGGCCCAGGATGACGTGATCCATATTTACAGGCTTTCACTTAAGTCAGGCACACTTCAATAGAGGAGAATGCAACAGGCACTAAGGCAGTGAAGTACCCAGGGTTCCCTTGACTTGGGGGAAAGGTGGGGTGTGATCATCTTTGCAGTTCCCCAGAGCTTGAAATTCCTGTTGGATAAATAGGTGGACCTTGACGAAGTCTCAGAGGGACGGAAGGTCAGGGAGTCCAGATACTCCATGGGACCAGTTCTCTCCTAAGACACTTCTGTCTGTGAGATGGGGTGTTTTAGTGGCGGGGTGATTTGTTTGGTGTTTTGTTACAAGGTCAGTACGATAGACCAGAAAAGCAACAATTTATTGGCTCAAGATATTGTACTTTGCAGGTAAAAGTATACCATAGTGTAGTCAACTCAGGCCTACAATTAGGATACATTTTCTGTTTTAATTTGCTAGAAGCCTGCGACTGTATAGTTACTTTAGCTGCAGCTCGTAATATGCTTAAGGCCTGTTTGTACTTACAAAAGATAGTCTTTGATTTTAAAGAGGTCTTCTTTCTTGTAGATGTTTTGAAATATATTTGTCTTTAAAAAAGCTAATCAGGGATGCCTGGGTGGCTCAGTTGGTTAAGCAGCTGCCTTCGGCTCAGGTCATGATCCCAGTGTCGTGGGATCGAGTCCCACATCGGGCTCCTTGCTCAGCAGGGAGCCTGCTTCTCCCTCTGCCTCTGCCTGCCGTTCTGTCTGCCTGTGCTTGCTCTCTCTCCCTCTCTCTCTCTCTGACAAATAAATAAATAAAATCTTTAAAAAAAAAAAAAAAAGCTAATCAGTGATCTAGAGGACAAATAGGACTTTTATATCACAGCTGATGATTTTGTTTCTTATCATATAAGGCTGTAATAAACTGGTAGTTTACAGGTACCTGGGTGGCTCAGTCGGTGCATCTTTCTTTGGCTCCGGTCATGATCTTAGAGTTCTGGGATTGAGCCCCACGTCGGGCTCCCTGGTCAAGGGGGAGTCTGCTTGGCCTTCTTCCTTTCCTTCCACTCGTTTGTGAGCACGCACATGCATGCCCTCTCTCTGTCTCAAATAAATAAAAATCTTTAAAAAACAAAAAACTCAGCACTCTAATTTTGTTTTTCTAAGGTACCTTTATCTCAGGAATTACTATCCGAAAGAAAACTCCTAAATTGTGTGTGTGTGTTTGTGTGTTCTGCTGCAGAGGGCATTATGAAGAATATCATAATTTCCATATTTCTATGTAACTATAGTATCTTTTGTATACCATATATTGTTTGATGGTCATGTTAAAGCTTATATTAAATTTAAGAGCATGAATCTTATTTTCTTTCCCAGAGGGGGAACATTTGTTCCTTAGGTGACGGTATTTCCCTTTCTTTTGTATTTGGACTTGTTTTGTTGTTCTGGCTTAATACTGAGTAATTTACCTGACTTTTTATGGAGAGAACAAAACATTGCCTCTTTTTCCTCTAGGTGGCTTTCTTCCTCCAGAAGAAATAAAAGAAAGATTTGACAGCAACTGTATTACACCAGTAAGTAGTCTCATACTTTGCCAGCTATTGCTAACTCCTAAATGGTAGGTTAATTTATTTCTTTCTATCATTTTAGGGAACTGAGTTCATGGACAATCTTGCTAAATGCCTTCGCTATTACATAGCTGATCGTTTAAATAATGACCCTGGGTGGAAAAACTTGACAGTAAGTTTCACATTTTGGTACTTCAAAAAGATAAGGGTGATCATTTTAGGTTGTACTTTGATATGACTGATACCCCATAAAATGCTAGTTGACTGTCAGAAGAAAGAGAAACTTCCAGGGTTATTAGAGATGGGATGCCCTGCATGGTCCAGTTTTAGGCTGCTGAATTTTCTCTCAATGCCAATTTTATCCTCTTACCATCACTATGAAGCTATAAAACAGGACCCATGATTTTAAAAAAAATACATATATAATATTTTATATTACATATAAATATGTATATATAGGAAAGCAAGTTTTAAATGAAAATTTCTACTGTTAGAAATTGAAATAGAGCCAGATTAAAGTCATGGGGTTGCCTTTAAAGAATAGCTGTGTTCTCCTACGTGTTTAAGTAAAATTTTATTGTACTTTTATGTAATTTTAAATTCAAAGCTTGTTGGGGCACCTGGATGGCTCAGTCAGTTAAGCATCTGCCTTCTGCTCAGGTCATGATCTTGGGGTCCTGAGATCAAGCCCCTTATTGGGCTCCCTGCTAGGTGGGGAATTTGCTTCTCCCCTCCCCCTTCCCTTGCTCATGTGTGCCCACTCTCTCACTCAAATAAATAAGATCTTTTAAAAAATAAAAAATAAATTCAAGGCCTATTTTGCTATAAACTAGATATGGTAAATTATGTTTAATGCGTATTTTTTATTGATTACTCCCAGGGTTTATGTAGTTTGGGGCTATATCCTTGGGTAGCAGTGAGTATACTAGAAAGTGATCAGTTTTTCTAGCTAAATTTGACTGAAACGTTTCATTTTTTTTCTATTCCTGTAGTAAATTAACCAATGAAACTATTTTGGTGTTTAACACGTACCTTATGAAACATTTCTAATAACACTCTCTTAATGGAATTATCCTCATTTAAGCTATTCAGTTTTATTGATTTTTGTGCTAGAAAATTGGGGATGCACTGACAGTGTTAAAAACTTTTTTATAGGTTATTTTATCTGATGCTAGTGCTCCTGGTGAAGGAGAACATAAAATCATGGATTATATTAGAAGACAAAGAGGTAAAATTCCCTTACAAATATTTATTATATGTTCTATTAAAAAAGCCAAGCCATTATATAGAAAATATATGATAGAATGTGATATTCCTGTGCTGTAAAATACATTTATATAAATATAATGTATCTTTCTCCTGTCTTTAGCCCAACCTAACCATGACCCAAATACTCATCATTGCTTATGTGGAGCAGATGGTAAGTTTCTTCTTACCATTTGATTTGATGCTCTTGGATTAAACCATAACTAATTGATGGTTTGGTGTGTAGTAGTGGATTATTCCTGGTTTCTTGGAAATTCTAATATATCTTGCTCATTTTATGTTTGAGAAGGAATTTGTATTAAGTTTAATCTGTGATTTATGTTCATTTATCTTAAATTTTAAAAATATTTTTCAACCTTTTGATATTGCATACCTTTAAGATGGAAGATTTTCGTTGCCCATGTGTCTGGAGGACAGCTTGTTGCTTGAGAACTAAAAAATTTTAGGTTTTTTGGCTTTATCACCTCTGTTTATGTGCTTGTTTCGGCTTTTCTTTGTGTTGTGTCTTGTGTTACAGTGGTGTCCTTTATCATTGGTTGTGGTAGGGTCTTCTCAGAGTGTTCACTGTTCATTGTTTTATCCTTGTTGGTTGGTAGCTGATCTCATTATGCTCGGCCTTGCTACACACGAACCCAACTTTACCATCATTAGAGAAGAATTCAAACCAAATAAACCCAAACCATGTGGACTTTGTAATCAGTTTGGGCATGAGGTCAAAGACTGTGAAGGTTTGCCAAGAGAAAAGAAGGGAAAGGTAGGAAATTTGAAATGGTAATTGCCTCACATTCAAATTTTTTCTGTTTTATTTTTTGTTGTGATAAAATACAATTAACGTACAATATACTGTTTTAACCATTTATAAGTTTACAGTTTAGTGGCATTAAGTATATTCATTCAGATTGTTTCATTTTTAGAATGGATAAAGAGAAGACTGTATTGTATTACCTACTTGCTCTGTTAGCCCTCATAGGAATGTATCTTTCATAGCCCTTTAAAGTGAACACACATTCAAAAGCATGCATGCACTTGTCTTTCTCCTCTGACTTCTGATACAGCTTATGTCTACATGAAGCTTAGGTCTCTTGCACATGATTTGTTTGTAGAAGTATTTGTTTCAAATGATTATTTTTCTTTAAAACAATATAAATAAAATACATTAATTTGCTTGATACTTTTAAGTTACTCCTAGTTCCTATATATTTTGGGTTCACTTGATTATATCCAGCTCCCTTTGAGTATGTTTTCATCTGATTATGAATATGGTGCCTCTTGGGGCACCTGGGTGGCTCAGTGGGTTGAGCCGCTGCCTTCGGCTCAGGTCATGATCTCAGGGTCCTGGGATCGAGCCCCACATCGGGCTCTCTGCTTGACAGGGAGCCTGCTTCCCTCTCTCTCTCTGTCTCTGCCTGCCTCTCTGTCTACTTATGATCTCTCTCTGTCAAATAAATAAATAAAATCTTAAAAAAAAAAGAATATGGTGCCTCTTTAAAAGACATGCTGAGTGGGGGAAAAAGGTAAAAAGTATACTGTATATTCATAGAGAAGTGTCTAGAATTATATACCTTGAAATTTAATATTGGCTGGATGTAGGTCAGGGGTTAGCAAACTACAGCCCTCCAGATTTGACCAATGAGCTAAAAATTGTATTTATGTTTTGAAAGAGTTGTAAAAGCAAAACAAAACATGAAAGAATATGCAACAGAGACCATATGTGTCTCCAAAAGGCTAAAATGTTTACTATCTAGCCTTTTACAAAAAACATTTGCTGATCCCTGGTCAGGTATGATTGGGATTATGGATAATTTTCTATTTTTAAAATGGTTTGGGGAGTTCTCTTTTTTTTTTTTTTTTTTTTTTGTAGTTCTTGTAATATTAAAATGGATCTTGCTTTAGAGAAATCCACAATATTTACTTCTTTGGAAAAAGTTACAGGGTTTAAAGTAGACTTGTTTAATCTTGACTCCCCTTCCCTGCAGCATGATGAACTTGCAGATAGTCTTCCTTGTGCAGAAGGAGAATTTATCTTCCTTCGTCTTAATGTTCTTCGTGAGGTATGTGGTAATAAACATTGGGATCAGTTCTCTAATGCAGGGTGGCTTTTGATAACTTCTAATGGCAATGTTCCTTCTTGATTGTAGTATTTGGAAAGAGAGCTCACCATGGCCAGCCTGCCATTTACATTTGATGTTGAGAGGAGTATTGATGACTGGGTCTTCATGTGCTTCTTTGTGGGAAATGACTTCCTTCCTCACTTGCCATCATTAGAAATTAGGTACGTGTGTTTGTGTGGGTTTTCAAACTAGTGTTTTAGCCTTCTTGCCTTTACAGTACACACTGGTCCTAATGCGTAATATTTGTTTCCTGGTGGCAGGGAAGGTGCAATTGACCGTTTGGTTAACATATACAAAAATGTGGTACACAAAACTGGGGTAAGTTAACTCTTGAATAATTTCAAAACAGAAGTATTTGCTTTTGTAAGAAGATCATTTTACATGTATTTTATCACTTACAGGGTTACCTTACAGAAAGTGGTTATGTCAATCTGCAAAGAGTACAGATGATCATGTTAGCAGTTGGTGAAGTTGAGGATAGCATTTTTAAAAAGAGAAAGGATGATGAGGTAAAGTGTTTCTATTGCAGTAGCTAAATTGCTCCTGTCTCTAATAGGCTGTGATGATCCTGTGATTGTACTTTTAACCTCTTTGAGTGCATTGTTATGTCATTATAGTGTATCAAACACCAATGTAATCATAAGTGGTCAGTGCTTTGATTATTTTATAAAGGTGGTGATGCTTGCTGTGTAGAACTATGTATTGCACACTGTGTGGTTGTGTTGTAATTTTTTTTCTCTCTTCATAATCTTAATAAAGATAAAAATCCAAACACCTATCTAATCAATAGGTTGTGAGATGAGGGTGCCAAGGCTAGATGAATCCTGGGATTGAACTCGTGGCTGCCATGTTTTATAGGAAATATTTATGCCCTGGAAGATAGGTTCAGACTTAGCAATTCGGGGATCAGGGTTGGATTGCATCAGCCAAGGCAGCGGGTTGCAGCTCTGAGTAAGAAATTTAATACATGAAAGAAATAAAATAACAAAGCACTTGGAAATGATTACATATGATAGGATGAGTACTTGGTGAGAAGTTCAGGTTTCTGACTTGGGTAGTTGGGAGATTGCTGGTTCTATTCACTGAGATAGAAAGCGCTTAGGGTAGAGCAGGTTGAGCTGGGGAACAAGGTAGAAATTGAGTTTCATTTTGGAGATACTAAGTTTGAGGCGCCATATGGCGACATTGGAGAGAAGAAAGTCCATGAAGCAGTTAGATGGGTTTGTGTAATGCTCAGGCAGAAGTCTTTTGAAAGGAGATTTGAGAACCCTTAGTAGAGGGGAGGTACTTCAAGCTGTAAGTGTGAACTTGAAGTCCCTGGGACCCTGTGTGTAGTGAAAGTGCCTCCAATAGAAATGTTGAGAAACATGGACATTTAAGGAGAAAGAGGAGCTGGTTGTAGAGAGATGGGAGGAAATCCCTGAAGAGAGAAGCCATTGGTGCTCTCTTGACTTGTCAGGGCAAGATGGATAGGCCCCTAGTACATGGCCAGAGGTTCGGAGGCTCTGGGGAGTCAGTGGGTGGAGGGGCAGTAGTAGCCTGGAGCCAAAGCAGGGTGGAGGGTGATTGTGGGGGAGGGTCAAAGGAGGCAAGCAGTGGGTAGAATTAACAGATAGTGCTTCTTAGAGAGTGAAGGAAATCCTTTCAGAAACTGATTTTACAAAAAATTCATATGCCTATTTTGAGCAAATATTGCTACTTTACTTCATAATTTTCTTACAGATTAAAACTACCATTTTTTTATATTTTCTTCAACTTTGTGTACTGTTGCTAGTGGTCTCTTTCTTAGAACTTTCAGTACCATTTTATGTAACAGAGTGAGTGGACTGTAATTCTTTCCAAAACCTTTGGTTCTTGGTAATCCCCTATGGCAGCAAGTATTTTTCACATGTAAGGTTCCAGTAACAGAACTGACTTTGTCTGGGATATCAAATGTCTACCAGTGTAGCCATTTTGAACTGAGACTTCAACAAGTGGAATTGGCTCTTGCATTTATGCTTAAGAAAAAAACTATACGTATGTACTGTGTACTACTTGATATAAAAATCTTAGAACAGCCCTTTTATGTGGCCTTAGCAGACTCTGTACTAATAAATATTGGTGATATTTGGCATTAGAGAAGGATGTATGAGATTTGATAGGTACCAAAGTGCTTCAGGCTTAAGTAATATGGTTTCCAACTGGACTAGCAGAGAGGGCATTTTAAAGCTCTTTGGATCTTTTTTGGTGTTCCTGATATCATATGATGTCTATCAGCAAGGTTGGGCATTGACAGAAATATATGAACCTTCAGAAACTCAACATAAAAGTATCTAGGTTTATGTGTTTTCCCGGAAACTGTCTGTGGCATTTGACCAATTTCCAAAGGAGTTCATAGCACAAAATAGTAGAAAAGGAATACATCAGTATTTGTTATTAAAATTGAGTGATTGAAGGTGATGCTTTTTATTTTATAAGCTTTGATGTTTGCCCTTTATCTTGCAAATGTCCTTCATTTATCCAGTAAACATTTATTAAGTGTTTCTCCTGTGCCAGATAGTATTCTGAGTGTCATTGATATAAAAGAAAAACAAAAAGACAGACAAAAATTCCTGACCTCATGGAGCTTACATTCTTCCTGAAATGGACAATAAGCACAAAAACTAAGTGAACTGTGTACTGTGTTAGAGGGATGAGTGCTGTGAAGAAAATTAAAGCAGGCGAAGAAATATCTGGGAAGGTGAAGATGGGGTTGTTGCGGTTCTAGAAAAGGTGATTAGGGAAGGCCTCACCAACAGATGACTTTGAATAAAGACCTGGAGAATGTGAAGAAGTAAACCATGCAAGTGTTTTCAAGAAGAGCATTTCAGGCAGAGGGAATAGCCAGTGCAGAGGCTCTAGGGCATGTACCCAGGATGTTGACTATATGGAGGCAAAGATGGAAGCCAAGAGCCCAGTTAGGAAGCTCTTTAGCAGCCATCCAAGGGAGCCAGCATGGTGGCAGTGAAGATGATAAGAGGTAGTTGGATTTTAAATATGTTTTGATGGTTAAACCACTGGATTGGCTAATAGATTCAATGCTAGTTCAATGACTCCACGGCATTTTGTCTGAGCAGTTGAAAAATGGTCTGAGAAACTGATGAAGAAGACTGGGAGGTGCTGAGTTGGGTGTGGGGATTCCATTTTGGGCACATTAAGTTTGAGACAGCCAATTGGAGATGTTGAATGGGGAGAGGTCCCGGTTAGAGATTTATCACCATATAGATGGTGCTTAAAGCTATGAGACTAGATGATTACTCTTATAAGAGTAGAGAAGTCCAAGTATTAGGCACAGAGGAACACTAACATTGAGAGGTTGGGGAGTCATGGTGCAAAGGCATGCAGCAAGAGTGAAAAAAGAGAACCAGGTGAGTGTAGTGGTTTTGAAGCCAAGAGAAGAGCGTGATTCAAGACCAAAGAGTCATGGTCAGATAAGGACTGAAAACTGACTAATGGCTTTCACTGTCTGCAGCTTGTTGATACACTAGATAAGAAATATTTCGGGGTGCCTGGGTGGCTCAGTGGGTTAAAGCCTCTGCCTTCAGCTCAGGTCATGATCTCAGGGTCCTGGGATCAAGCCCCACATCGGGCTCTCTGCTCAACGGGGAGCCTGCTTCCTCCTCTCTCTCTGCCTGCTTGTGATCTCTGTCTGTCCAATAAATAATAAAAAATAAAATCTTTAAAAAAAAAAAAGAAATATTTCAATTAAAGATAGAGGGAAAAGCTTGATTAAAGAAATCGGTGGATTTCATATCTTAGGAGGTTTTAGGGTAGCCATTCATCATTTATCCAACATTCAGCCTTTCTTCTGGAGGAAAGTATACCTTTCAGACCTTAAGTAAGGGTGTTAGTTTGCATTTGGCATTACTGACCTGAAAGGGATAGAAGTGCAGCTAGTCAGGTGGCCGCCAGTATAGTACCTGCTGGCCCTTGTTTTGGGCTATTGTAGGACCTTAGTTGTTCCAGTGCCTTGATACTAAAGGAATCTTGGGCATGGAAAGAGTGCTTTCTGGGACCAAGGAGGCCTTTGAATGGCCGAACAGTTAGTGGGAAATAAGATCAGTCCCAAATCTGTTTAATTGAAACCATGACTACATTTTGAATATGAGTGGAAGGGAAGAATCAATACAAACTGGACCCTTTCCTGTGAATTAAGGTGGCTCAGAATGAGCAGTACAAACATCTGAATTTCTTTACTTTCTTTCATGAGATTGACTTTTTGGAACCTGCATTTGGGTGTGGGCGGGGGTCGTGTTTGCACAGAGCCCCACTTCTCTCTTTACCCACTTGGTGCTGTGGGTGCTGCAGAATTAGGAACTGTTGAGCCCTCTTTAGGTAACAAATTCATTGTTAAATTGTCTTGTTAATTTTTTTTTTAATGGCTATCTTGGTTATTAACTGTATTCAGCTAAAACTTAAGAATTGTTTTCTTTTATTTGTATCTTCTTCATGTTGGCAGCCTATTCGCTCCAGGGTAAAACCAAGAGTCTTTGTCATGACTCTTGCATTCTTTCATGAAATGATTTCAAAAATTATCTGAAAATATTAAGAGGAACAGTTAAATTATATCTAAACTCTGTTTAGAATGCTCTCTATCCATCTGAAGTTCTGATAAAACGCACTTTGAACATATAGTCCATTGCCTAGTTTAACTATGTACCTAGGTTTCTGGGGTCTTCCTTTAAAACCTGAATTGTTTCCCAAATCATTCCTGGTAATGTTTAACTCTGGCACTTTTTGTGTATGTAATATTTGACAGAATATGTGGATTTTATACTTTTAGGACAGTTTTAGAAGACGACAGAAAGAAAAAAGAAAGAGAATGAAGGTGAGTTTTAATTAATTTCATAAGATTGGCAATAGCATAAGTTTACGGTGTGGGAGAAAGATGTTTATTGCAGTAGCTTTATTCCTTATCCTATAGGAGTTGGATAGGGGTGTAATGTCTACCCAGCTGCCTTCTTGCCCAGAGGAAGAATACTGGTGTCAAGTCTTTTCTAAACTCTGGAGTCTGAAAAGATGCACTTGATGGGTGTGGGGTGCCTAGCTGTTTGACTTTTTTTGTGATAATGAGGTATTTTTGCAATAAAAATTGTCAACCCTTTATACTCTCTTTTAAGTTACTGCATTCTGTCTACATCTTCGTCAGATTAATCTTCCTGAAACTCTTGTTTCTTTGTATGGAAATGACGAGCGACTTTGTAGTCCCCTTAGAGCCACTTCTCTCTCAGGCGGGCTTGTGGAGTGTAGTCTGATCTGGACCGATATTAGCCACCGAGCTTTTCTGTGCTCTCTTCTAAATACCACATCCCTCCTGACTCAGAGTGTTACCTACATTTGCCAGCTCCGCGTGGATTTCTGAATTCACAACTCCCTCATATCTTAGCTTTTCCACTGGGGCCTCCCTTGAGGCCTTGGCCCTAGTCCAGGATGAGCAGTCCTTTTCTTTGAACTCCACTGCTTCTTGCTTGTGGTATTTGTTTTCTTACCTCATTGCATAATGTTCTATAGTTACTTCTTTAGTTCTTATTTTTCTTGTCTTAACTGGATTTAAAACTTACGGAATTTAGGGAGTGCCTTTTATTAGAAGTGAGCAAGTTGGGGAACTTAGAAGGGAAAAAAGTAGAGTTATTTATTGTTACTGGTAGTTTCAAAACCAGTTAGGTTGAGAGGGGAATATCTGCTTTCTACCTTATGTATTACTATTTTCTTTCAGTCACTATCTGCGTAAAAAGCATGTTTTACCAGTCAGCCACAATGGTCATCGATTCCAGCTATGATTATAGCTCTAATTAATTGGAAATAGTTTATTCTAGCAAGGTGAAGAGTAAATAAAAGTGGGTTTTCCTAACTATAAATCAAACTCTTGACTAGTTTTTTAACCTTCGTTGTTATATTATTTTTATGTGCCTGAAATCCTTTGTTGAATGTATTCTGAAATTGTCAGTAAACATAATGGAATAGCTTACTGAGGCTTGAATAAATTCTGTGTATCAGAACAGTGTATTATATGTACTTTTAGAACTGTTATTATTAAATACTACAGAGTATTGTTTGCAGGGTGAGTTACCATCAAATCAAATTTTGGACAGTCCTGTAAATGCTAACAGAAATCTGGTTGCTCCTTTACGTGCTTACAGTGAGGACTCTATTCCAGTGCCATCTTTTCTTCCTGTCATCTGACTGTATTGTGATTTAATTTTAATTTCTACATTTGTTTCCACTTATGTTAGAGAGATCAACCAGCTTTCTCTCCTGGTGGAATATTAACCCCTCATGCCTTGGGTTCAAGAAATTCACCAGGTTCTCAAGTAGCCAGTAATCCAAGACAAGCAGCCTATGAAATGAGGATGCAGAATAACTCTGTAAGTGACTGACTTTTACATGTCATTGAAAAGTGGAGACCATCAGAGGTCTCTTGTGGTTGTATGTGAATTTTGTTACTAAGTCTGGAGTTGTTTTGTGTTGTAGTTTTTCTCAATTTCTTTTTCCTTGAGATATTTTTAACTTTGTTGCATCCATGATTATCAATATGTAAATATCTAAATGATATGAAAGGAAAGAAAATGCACATAAATATATATAGCTAAGTGGCAGCAATGTTTCTGTAATGCGAATGGGCCGCAGTGCTTCCCCCTTCCCCTAAAGGTACTGGGTGCTAGAAGCATGATGGGGACATCTGAGTATCTCATAGCTGGGGTAAGAGAGAAAGGTGGCTTTTCCCCTTTCTTTCCAGGGATCAGCTGTGGGCATTTTATTATATATATTCCTCAGTCTGTCAAATACAGGTATTCCTCACTGCCTAAATTCTTGCTTTCCAACTCAGGCATGGAATAGATTTGAATACATATTTTCAAGTAGCTCTCACTCTGCAGATTCTGGTTGCTCTGTACTTAGAAACTCAGGAATTGAATGGATCTGCCACTTGGTATCCCTCCTTGTTTGACCTTAGTGATCCAGACTGAAGAAGCAGATCATCTCAGCCAGCAAGGCTGTAGTATGTCCAGTAGCTTCCTGTTGTAGTGGTAACACACCATGAGCTCAAGAGCACAAGGCAGGGCAGCAGCAGGGGTGAGGGAACAGACAATGAATTGATGTACAGCAAATAATCAAAGCTATTGCTTATTTCAGGCTAGTAGGCATAAGAGAGAGTATGTGTTATAAAGAGAGGAAATATATTTTGTAAAGTTTGATATCTAATGTAAATTTTTGTTTTGATATATTCAAGGAAATTGCGTAAGTTTTGAGATTTCATTATTCTAACAGTTACCCTATTGATGCCCCAAATCTTTTATTACAAGGCAATCCTGTATATGGAATTTTTGCCATATCAGGAGACTGATTTATATTCCTGCAAATTCCCATCTTGAAATTTTAGGACCTTAGCTATGGAATTTGAGAATTCATGAGAATTTGCATCTCCTGAGAGAAGCAGCCTGTGTTTCTGTTACGTTTTTTCTTCTGTTTGATTTTTGTGTTCTTGTCTTATTCCTTCCACCATTAGCAGTGGGATATGGAGGGTCAGTGAAGGGATTGCAATGAGACACTTAAATAGAACAGAAAAGGCTGATGCTTTTTCTTAATCTCGGGAAGGCAGGGAGGTTTACACTTTGCCAGCTCTGATTGCTTTGAGAAGGATTCCAATATTGAGGCTCCACAGGACTAGACCCATTGTTGATTAATAATGTCTGTCATGGAAGTAGGAATAGAGAGATTGATGATTAAGTTGCTTATTTGATCCTGTTTTAATTCCCCTTGACATAATTATTTCTGTTGGAGTCTTTGCATAGAGGGATTTTCATCTAGAATATTAGGAATTTAAGGAAATCACAAAGCCTAATTACCAGTTCATTTCAAGGGAGAATTTAAAGTTATAGATTTATTGTTGTTTTGTTTGTTTGTTTGAGCTGTTGGGCATATTAGTATCTAGTATTGAGTAGTGTCTACCTGATGGTCTATACTGTTAATGCTTTACTAGCTAGCTTCTGTTTCCTGATAAATGTGTTTTTAAATTTTACATTCTGAAATACAGTTTGACTATATCCGTGGCCATTTCATAAAATGTGATTGCAAAAAGAGCTTTTTAAAAAGGAATTTGAGGGGTGCCCGGGTGGCTCAGTGGGTTAAAGCCTCTGCCTTCAGCTCAGGTCATGATCTCAGGGTCCTGGGATCGAGCCCCACATCAGGCTCTCTGCTCAGCAGGGAGCCTGCTTCTCCCTTTCTCTCTGCCTGCCTCTCTGCCTATTTGTGATCTATAAAATAAATAAAATCTTTTAATAAATAAAAATAAATAAATAAATAAAAAGGAATTTGAATCATTTGGGGTGGTATGTTCAGGAAAGACTTGGTTGGTAGAGAGCAGAAAAGAGCAATAAAGATTTAATATTGAAAAACCACTTTTTTTGTTTTCCCTTGCCGGTATTTATTTTTGTTATCAGATAAAGATAGTTTGTATCTTTTTTGTCAGTTTGGGAAAGTTTGCTTTACCCAACTTCTCTGTACTTAGACAATTGATAGGAATATCGTTCTCATAATTTAATCCAAATGGATTTAGTGATAGTTTAAAAATTAGTGATAACTTACTGAAAGGTGAGCCACCATATGCCACACCTTCATCTTGCTGTTGATCCTTTATACATATCGTTTCATTTAATCCTTGCTGTAACCAACAAAGAGGACATTATCCCCATTTCAAGTTGAGGCTGATAGAGGTTAAGTAAATTGCCCAAGGCCAAACAACCAGTAAAGATTAGAGTTGGAATGTCAAACTCAGATTTGACTAAAAATACTCATCTCATTTTCAAGTACAATAGCACCTTCCTGAATTTATGTTTTGTAGTTTTGGTTTTTTTGAACAGTATTGACCATAGAGTGTCATGAATAAAATGGAAATTATACATTTTTTAAAAGTAAGTTATAAACTCTATGAGAAATACAATTTTGCTTTGTTGTAACTTTTTTTGGCCTATAGTGTGAACTACATTCATACTAAGTTTTTAGTTGTAGTATCATTAAAGTAGCCTCGTAAGCTCTCAGTTTAAAAATAATTCAGTTTAATCACAGTATCTAATATGCTGTGAATAATAGAAGAGAAACTTTATCATGAAAACCTTTTTTGCCACTTGTGGTTTTGGTCACTTAACATAAAACTAGACTTGCAGAGAATTTGAATTTTTTACTTAAATGTTAAAATACTTTCAGGTGTTCACTGTGTTCATTGAATTAGGTACAAATGGAAGATAATAGTGAATTTAAAGTGGTATCCAAGTCTTTGAAATAATGTTTGCATTTTTCTAAGTTACTGATACATTTTTACTTGGACCTTGAATTTTAAACATTATCTATAAAATAATTTAGCAGTTATCTGACAGAGTCTTGTTAAACTTTTGCTTTCCAGATGGTTGTGTGAGGCTGAGCATTTACCATTTAACTTCATTCTCACCAGCACTGACTATTTTGTGTATTACTAATTAATATATTTGTATTTTCCTCCTTATAGCTTTGCTGTTTGGTAAAAACTGATCACAAACTCATAACATGAGGGAACCACTGAAGAAAAAAATAATTCCCATCCTTTAATTTTTAAAAATCTATAAAATTAAATTCTTCTTTCTTCTGAAATAATTTTTATTCTAATAATGTTCAGATTCTTTTGAATTTAAGCATAGGAAGCTTAGAACTATATAATTCTTTTTCTGAGGGAGTAGAGTATGCCAGGAACAGTCTTTATATTTTCTAAATGTACTTACCATATCTATTTAATAGCTTTAACAGTTGTATTACCATGAAGCATGATTATAATAGCAGTTGGTTGTAACTTCTTATGTGAAATGAATAATTAAATCCTTCCTCTGTAATATCATAATTGTTTGCAGAGTCCTTCAGTATCTCCTAATACGAGTTTCACTTCTGATGGCTCCCCATCTCCAATAGGAGGAATTAAGCGAAAAGCAGAAGACAGTGACAGTGAACCTGAGCCTGAGGATAATGTCAGGTGAAACCATTTTTTGGTAACACTTTGTTACGAAATTGCTGAAATAGATGCTGTCTAATTAATGCTATTTAGCTTAGAGCAGCAGTGCCTTCAGATGCTTTCCTGTGATCTTTTTATCCACCAGTAATTAATGTGGAGGGTTAGAATAGTCAGTAAATTCCGGTGAGATGTGTAAGCTATAGCTGTTAAATCTAAGTATCTAGATTAGTATGCGTGCAGGTTTTTGTCCTCCAAGCCACTTTTCCCTCTGAGACCAGGCACTAGATCAGCTAGACATGCGGTGTTTAGCTCTATGTGATCTGAATGTTACTGTTTTGAGATTAAATTTTCAAGCTGCTTAACACAGGAAGTTCAGTTACACTTGGATACTTAACATAGTTTGCTTTAATCTTCTCAGTTGGAAAGGTTCTTCCTCAAATGAAATATGCAAAAGTCATTCAGTTAAGAGATAAATATGTATATTTTTTTAAAACTACAAACGTGCATGTATACAATTATATTTCATGACAAAGAAGTTTCCCTTTAGCTATATAGTTAAAATTTCTAATAGGAAACTTTGATTCTTTATCCAGAAATTTGAGATCATTATATAAGATTAATAATCTCTTTTATAATTAAATCCAGATTTGAACCCTGGGTTCCGCATGCAAAAGGTCAACAATCTTAACAATTGTAATTCATTAAGAAGTTAGCAAAATGATATATTTCAAAGTTAAACAATGGTGGTCCACAACTCATGCTTCTTTTATAGGACATGGATGGTATGTTTGCATTTATGATGAGAAACTTCTCAGGTGTCATGTATGGTTCTGTATTTTCCTAATGTCCTTTGATGTTAGATTCTGAGATCTGTGATGACTTGTGATTGAACATTTTCCTTATCCTCTGTTTCTGCAACTCTGGATTTTCTTCTTGGAGTATGTTATCTGTTTTATTGGGTAGCCATCTTGATCAATACCAGCTTAATAGTTGAATTGATTTGTTAGTACTTCATTGTGTAATCCCAGTGCTGAGAATAGTCAAGGTAGAAATGCTTCTGTCAAAAAGTGCTTGAGACACTTAACGTGTATTTCATTAATATTTTCTGTAAAACAGTTATAATCCACATCATAGAGGATATTTCTCCTAATTGATGTTCTGTGAATGCATTGGGGCAGGGGAGGGGATTAAAATTGGTGTGGTGTATTCTGGAACATGACTGTAATTAATTAGTAAGATGTGGCACATGGTGGAAAATAGTCCTTAATGAGAATCATCTTGATGTTCTTGATCTGTCCTGATTTGTTTCTTTAGTGTTCTTTAGCTTCTTTGTGTTATGTTTAAATCTTTTAGAGAATGAAAAATGAGTACTTAAAAAAGCATTTTGAAAAAGTGGTTCTTTATATGTATTTTCAGTGATTAATAATAATTTAGTGTATTGATTGACTGCTTCTGAGTTCTACCAGAACATACAAACGTGTGTATGTGTCCTTCCCTTAAGCCAACAACTCTTAGCTGAAAGAGGGATAAGGCCCAAGGATGGGAGAATTGGTATAAACATAATTTTCTGCCTGGTTCCTAGAATGTTATTTTACAAACCACTTTTTATCTTTTAAAAAATTACCCATGCAAATTTTTTTTTTTTTAAAGATTTTATTTCTTTATTTGACAGAGAGAGACACAGTGAGAGAGGGAACCCAAGCAGGGGCAGAGGGAGAAGGAGAAGCAGGCTTCCCGCTGATCAGGGAGCCAGACTCAGGGCTTCATCCCAGGACCCTGGGATCATGACCTGAGCCAAAGGCAGACGTGTAACAACTGAGCCACCCAGGCACCCCACAAAACTTTTTTTTTTCTTTTTAAAGTAATTTGGTTGACTGCTTTGTTTAGTTTAAATGTATTTTAACAAACTGAGGAACTTACATAAAATATCTTCAATATTTGAATCTTATGGTGTAGTTTCAGAATTGGTCTACAATCAAAAAACAAGTAAAACAGTATTAAAATTTGAGCAAACAAGTGTTCAGTATCTCCTTTAGTAGTATTTTTCTCTTTTTCCAAAATGTAGTTTTATAAGGTCTCACTAGAATTAGTGTTTGGATTTTTGATGTTTGACTGTCTTAATAAATTCTGTGAAAGTGGGCTTTTTTAATTAAATGAAGCTGTGTTAGCATTACTGTTTAACTCATTCACATTTCACCTGGATATTAAGTATAAAATGATTTGGGTGATAAACCAGTGGACAATTATGGAAAGTATTAATTCAACATGAACCGGCTTTGCCTGGGTTTTAGGCTATGGGAAGCTGGTTGGAAGCAGCGGTACTACAAGAACAAATTTGACGTTGATGCAGCTGATGAGAAATTCCGTCGTAAAGTTGTACAGTCTTATGTTGAGGGGCTCTGCTGGGTTCTTCGATATTATTACCAGGTACAGAGAGAATATTTTCCTCTAAACCTAGCTAATCATTTTAGGAAGATCATAATTTCTGTGTATTATTGAGCTTTAATGAAATTAAATCCAGACTCATTCTTTTAAAGCTTCCTGTTCAGAAATTCATTACCTTAAATATTTGTTTATAAAGGCTTTTATGCTTCTCAAGTGTTAATATATAAATAAAGATAATTTTTGTTGTGCTTAAGGATTTCAGCATCAAGTAGTGTGGGTTGAGTGTACTTTGTCTTTAATATAATTAAGTATGGTGGTTTTTTAATTGGAAGTAAAAAATAATAGTCACTAATGACTGAACAAAGGACAAAGACTTGAAAATACTAGTAAGAATTTGAAAGGCATTTGAATGATACAATTTCCTCTGTGTAATGTAGTGATGTTACATGAAATGCATTCTAATTGGAGTAATCCGTATCTGACTTAAAGCCTTTGATAATTGAGATGTCAGATTGGTGAGAGATTAGGTAGACATATAGGGGATTGTAACACTAGTTGTTAATATCTGGTTTCATTCTCCGAGAGCAAGGCAAGTTAAGTTTGGTGTGATCTAAGAAAAGATGAAGTTTGTCATAAGTGGAAAGTATAATTTAATGCATTGTCAACTGTATAATAATAAATTCATGTTTTACTTTTGTTCTCAGGATTTTAATTCATTTAGGCATAGAATCAAAATACATATTAGGAGTTGTTTTTTCTATCAGTTAAAACTTCTTTTTGATGGGTTTACTTAAATATTTTTATAATAAAGAGAAAATTGTCACAATAAAATATAAGGAATTATAAAATGAAACTTTTGGAAATTTTATTTAGTCACTGTTCAGTGTGATGTCCCTTCCCCATCTATATGCTAAGTAAGTGCCAGCTATCGCTCTTCATTTTATTTGATAATGGCAGCTGTAAAATTGGAAAGAAATGTACCAAGCACATTTTAAGGGTAAAAATCTTCACCAAATTGTACTATACAAATTGTATTTACAAAGTTTGGTATTAACTACTGATTATTAAAGACACTTTGCAGTAGTTTTTAAATCAAGGAGCCATTGATACAAAGTAAAAGTTCGGTTAATCAAAACAACTCTTAGGACTCATGGGGAAAAAATATGTGGAATGTACACTGGAAGTTATGTATTTTATAGGCTAATACTCTTAATTTTTATTTGCTTTTCTGTGTCCGTATTGAACGTAGATTTTTGTTTTTGGTTTTTTTTTGTTTTGTTTTTGGTTTTTTTTTTTTTTTTTTTTTTTGTTATGATTCTAGGGCTGTGCTTCCTGGAAGTGGTATTATCCATTCCATTATGCACCATTTGCTTCAGACTTTGAAGGTATTGCAGACATGCCATCTGATTTTGAGAAGGGCACTAAACCAGTAAGCTTAATTATTTAGAGTCATGAAATTCATAGAATTTTGGCTTAGATAAAAATTGTGTGTCTTATCTTAAACCTTTTTTCTTTCTTGCAGTTTAAACCATTGGAACAACTTATGGGAGTTTTTCCAGCTGCAAGTGGTAACTTTCTACCTCCATCATGGCGGAAGCTCATGAGTGATCCCGTTAGTGTCTTAGTATTTTGAGTATGTTAGTAACTGGGGTTTTGTCATGTTTCACGAACATTAGTCACAAGTGCTTTTGCATCTAATAATTAAAACAGTGAAGTCCAAAAACAAAGTGAAAGTATTGAGTTCTTCTGTATGTTTTTCACCTTTTTACCCCCCTACTTTCCTTGGCTGTGAGAATGCTACCTGGTATAAATAAAATTAATTTGTGTTTAGGAACAATTCTTAAAACTGTTACTTTGTTCTAAGCCTACCTGTAAGTCATTGTTTTTTTTTTTTTTTTTTTGTTCCAGCCATGTGTGGTGGCTACCAATGTTCAGACATCTCTGAGCTTATTTTGTGTGCCAGATAGAAAGGAGAGCCAGGCAAGAAGTAGGAATCATTAGAGTCCGTAAACTCTTCATTGACTGTGTTGGGTTCACAGTTTTCAGTTATAAAATTCCTCTCTAAAAATGCCCCCCCCCTTTTTTTTCATTTTTTAAAATAAAATTGTTAATTTTGTTTTACTATTGGGATTAATGACCTGAAATCTTATTAACATTTTTTAAAGGAATGAAACCTTATTTTCTCATCAGGCCTGATAACATGAATGAAAGAAATGTCAGATTCTTTAAAACTCAGACATGTGTGACTTTTGTTTTGAATCTTTATTTTTCTCCTTGACATAGGATTCTAGTATAATTGACTTCTACCCAGAAGATTTTGCTATTGATTTGAATGGGAAGAAATATGCATGGCAAGGTAAAATTTAGACATTATTCCTTTTTGTTAAAACAGTTTCCACTTTTTGGTAAACTGTAAACGAACATGATTTAGGTAATGAAAGAATTTCTGTAAAAGATAAATATTTTAAGAATTGCATGTCAAAATTTGGTATTTTTTTTTTCTATCCACCCTGGCATTGGCAATGATTAATAGTAACATTCTGATAAACAGTAAATAGAGTTAAAGTAGACCGATCGTTCTTTTGTCTTTTCTGTGATTAATTAATGGGACTTGGGAATTGCTTTCATTTAGTAGCTCATTGACACTTTGTAAGGTTGCTGAGAAATACAGGTTTACAGTTTTTATAAGAATGTCATTTTTAAATTACTACTAAATTTAATGTGCTGTTTACCACTCAGCAAATGTGTGATGATGACTGAATGTAAAACACAATAAAGAAGTCTCTTACATACTAAGTGAACTATTATTTCATGCCAGAGGCCCTTTCAACAAATCGCTTTAAACTTTGCTTCCACTGTATATTTTTCTAAGATAATTTCATTTGGGAAAACCATGTTTTTACTTCCTGCTTGGTTATTTTCTGTGGTACAGTTGACCAGTAACATGACTCAGAGAATTGTGAGATGGAAGGAGGGATAAGTAATAATTTACAAATTGAAAATCGTTTTATGAGATTTTAGGGTTGATTTTGGGTTTATGTAGTAAAGGAAATTTCATACTACTTTAGTGGATTGATAATGGGAAATGCAGCCCACTGATTGGGGTTAGCAGGTATTGTGCTCTATGGTCATATTTTGTTGTATGTAAATTGGTTGGAGTCTTAGGTTGTTTTTAAGGTGCTTTGTGGAGGGTACTTTGATTAATAGAAGGAAAGGGCTAAGAGGCAGTAAAGTAAAAATGTAAGTACATAAGTAAGTGTTGAATAAATAAGTAAATATATAAACATGCAGATGTCTTCCTTTCTATATATAATAATCCAGAGGAAAAGTGAGATAGTGCACAATGGTTATAATTTCTTCACATCCTTGCCAACATTTGTTACTTTCTTTTTTTATTCAGTAAATGGCTTTTAAGTGTTTTTGTGTTTGTATTTAACACTTAAATACACTTAAGTGTATTGAAGTGTTTTTGGTTAAAGTATAATTGACATACAATATCCTGTTTCAGATGTACATCATGGTGATTTGATATTTTTATAGGTTATGAAGTGATCCCCATGATAAGTCTAATAACCATTTATCACCATACAAAGTTACTACAGTATTACTGACTGTATTCCCTATACTGTATATTATATCTCCATGACTGACTTATTTTATAACTAAAAGTTTGTACCTCTCAATCCACTTCATCTAGTTTGCCTATCTCCTCACAGTCTTTCCCCTCTGGTAACCAACAGTTTGTTTCCTTATCTGTGAGTCTGTTCCTGTTCTGTTTGTTCATTTGTTTTGTTTTGTTTTTTAGATTACGTATATAAATGAAATTGTATGGTATTTGTCTTTCTCTGTCAGGACTTGTTTCACTTAGCATAATACCCTGTAGGTTCACTGATGTTGGAAATGGTAAGCTTTCTCTTTTTTATGACTGAGTAGTATTTCATTTTATATATATGTGTGTATACAGACACACACCACACCTTTATCCATTTGTCTGTTGATGGACACTTGCGTTAGTTCCATATTTTGGCTATTGTAAATAATGCTGCAGGGAACATAGGGGTGCATTTATCTCTTCAGATTGCTATTTTTCTTTTCTTTGGATAAATATCCAGAGGTGGAATTGCTGGATTGTATGGTGTTCCTATTTTTAACTTTTTGAGAAACATCCAAACTGTTTCCCATCGTGGCTGCACTACTGTGTGTAAGAGTTCCCTTTTCTCCACATCCTCACAAACACTTTTTTTTTTTTCTTTTTGGTAATAGCCAATCATAAAGATGTGAGGTGATATTTCATTGTGGTTTTGATTTGCATTTCCCTGATAATTAGTGATGTTGAGCACCTTTTCATGTGTCTGTTGCCCATCTGGATGTCTTCTTTGGAAAAAAATGTTCAAATCCTCTGCCCATTTTTTAATTGGATTTTTTTTTTTTTTTTTGTATTAAGTTGTGTAAGTTACTTTTATGTTTTAGGTATCAACCCCTTATTGGATGTATGGTTTGGAAACATCTCCCATTCAGTAGGTCACCTTTTTATTTTGTTGATTGTTTCCTTTGCTGAAACAAAAGCTTTTTAGTCTGATATAGTCCCATTTGTTTATTTTAGCTTTTGTGGCCCTTTCCTGAAGAAACTGGTCCAAAAAAAATATTGCTGAGGCTGATGTCAAAGAGCTTACTGCCTGTGGTTTATAGTTTCAGGTCTGACATCCAAGTCTTTAATTCATTTTGAATTTATTTGTGCATATGGTGCAAGAAAATGGTCTAGTTTTACTCTTCTGAATGTAGCTTTCTGGTTTTCCCCACACCATTTCTTGAAAAGACTGTCTTTTCCCATTGTGTATTCTTGCCTCCTTTGTCATAGATTAATTGACTGTATATATTTGAGAGTTTTTCTGGGCTCTCTGTTTTATTCCATTGATCTATGTGTTTGTTTTCATGTCATACCATACTGTTTTGATTGCTATAGCTTTGTAGTGTGGTTTGAAGTCAGCGAGTGTGAGACCTCCAGCTTTGTTCTTTCTCAAGGTTGCTTTGGCTCTTTGGTGTCTTTGTAGTTCCATACAAATTTTAGGATTCCTTGTTCTAGTTCTTTGATAAATGCCAGTGGTATTTTGATAGGGATTGCATTTAATATATAGTTCGCTTAGGATAGTATGGACATTTTAACAGTATTCTTCCAATCCTATCAGCATGTAATATCTTTTCCATTTATTTGTGTCTGTTTTTTTTAATAATAGCCATCCTAATGGGTATGAAGCAGTATCTCACTGTGCTTTTGATTTGTATTTCCCTAATTATTGGTGATGTTGAGCATTTTTTTCATGTGCTTATTAGCTATTTCTGTGTCTTTGGAGAAATGTCTTTTCAAGTTTTTTTGCTCATTTTTGAATTGGGTTTTTGTTTGTATGTATGTATTTATCTATTTATGTATTTATTTATATATTTATTTGACACAGAGAGATCACAAGTAGGCAGAGCAGCAGGCAGAGACAGAGGGGAAGCAGGCTCCCTGCTGAGCAGAGAGCCCGATGCGATGCGGGGCTCTGTCCCAGGACCCTGAGATCATGACCTGAGCCAAAGGCAGAGGCTTTAACCCACTGAGCCACCCAGGCGCCCCGGTTTTGGTTTTTGTTTTTGTTTTTTTTTAAGATATTTTATTTATTTATTGGACAGAGAGAGAGATCACAAGTAGGCAGAGAGGCAGGCAGAGAGAGAGGAGGAAGCAGACTCCCCGCTGACTAGAGAGCCTGATGCAGGGCTCGATCCCAGCACCCTGGGATCATGACCTGAGCCGAAGGCAGAGGCTTAACCCACTGAGCCACCCAGGCGCCCCCGGTTTTTGTTTTTATATTGTAGGAGTACTTTATATATTTTGAACACCAGTCTCTTATATATGATTTTGTATTTATTTTATTCCCTTTTGTGATTGTCTTTTTACTCTGTTTGATAGTGTCCTTTGATGCACAAAGTTTTTAATTATGAGGGAGATTCAATTTTTGTCGGACTATTTTGTTGTTCCTGTGTTTTTGGTGTTGTGTGCAAGAAGTCATTGCCAAATCCAGTGTCATAAAGCTTCCCCCCCTGTTTTAGGATAATTTTACAGTTTTAGCTCTTAACATTTAGGTCTTTGATCCATTTTGAGTTTACTTTTGTATAGGGTGTAAGATTAGAGTCCATCTTCATTCTTTTGCTATGGATGTCCATTTTCCCCAGCACGATTTGTTGAAACAACTGCTCTTTCCCCATTGAACAATCTTGCCACCCTTATTGGAAATCATTTGACTATGTATCTGAGGGCTTACTTGTGGGCTCTCTATTCCACTGCCTAATACGCCTATCCTTACGCCAGTACCAAACTGTTTTAATTAGTGTAGCTTTAGTAAGTTTTGCCGTCGAGTGATGGGAGTCCTCCAACTTTATTTTTCTTCTTCAAGGTTGTTTTGGCTCTTTGGGGGCCCTTGAGATTCCAAATGAATTTTAGGATGAGTTGAAACTCAGACCTTTAATATTTTTATATTTTATGTAAGTATTTTCAGTTATTAGACTGCAGCAAGAACATAACTTTTTTGAGGTCAAATTTAGTACTGTGAAGAGTTATAGTTATTCCCCCATGTCTTTAAAACTTGTTAAAAGTAATGGTAATACTTAAGTTCTTAATACCTAAGTTGCATGTATCTTAAAATGATAGAAGATAAAATATATCTGGGTAGTTTTTTGACATTTACTGAACTCTTGCAATGTTGTGTTTTTATAGTATTTCCTTAATATATGTAAGAGGAATATAGCATACCCATTTCGAATGCTACATATTTTATATATGAACAGAGTATTTTAAGTCCTTTGATCAGAGTCACACAGTGGCTGAACTAAGATTGGACCCAGGGAGTGTGACCACTATGTATTTACCTAAGTGCTACTACTTGGGTTACTTGTGTTGTTGAGGTAGTGCATTTTAACATAATAAATAAGTACTCAGGAGAAATTAGCTGTAAATGTCATTTTTACTATCAGCTCACTCAAGAACTAAATTTATCACATCTGGGTATAAGGCATTTCTTTCTATCCTGCCCAGTAGGGCTGATTTGTTGCTTAGTAACCTTATTGCTTTCATTAGCACTGCAAGTTGCTTACCAGTTGGAGCTGGCTTTTAGAGTTGATATTGTAGGACAGTCTTTCTGATAATTTGTTAGTCTTAAGTGTATGACTAAACAAAACTTGAACAACTCCCTGCATTTTTTCCATGTAAATGTTCACCAGTAGATCAAACAGTCTAACTTTGGTGATAGATGTTAATATTCTTGAAATCACTTTTTAGGCCCTTCACAATTCACTTAGTTTCTTTTTCTTTTTTTTTTTTTTAATATTTTATTTATATATTTGACAGACAGAGATCACAAGTAGCCAGAGAGGCAGGCAGAGAGAGAGGAGGAAGCAGGCTCCCTGCTGAGCAGAAAGCCCGATGTGGGGCTCGATCCCAGGACCCTGGGATCATGACCTGAGCCGAAGGCAGAGGCTTTAACCCACGGAGCCACCCAGGCGCCCCTCCCATAGCACTTTTACTCCATTGAGGAATGACAAAGGTTTCCTCTTAACGTTAAAAAATGCATATTTCCCTTCTAGATAATGAAATTGAACCTGTTTCTAAACTTTGAAAATATGGTAGCTAAATAATTAATGACAACTTTGGGAACCTTTCATTTCTCTCATTTTAAAGGGAACAATTACAATTGTGGCAGTTTTGACTGGCAGTAGTTTCAAAATTATTTAGCTCTAATTAGCATTTCTCTTTGCTGTTTATTTTACACTTTTTATTTTGTCAAAAGACTACTGTATACAGTATAGCATAAACGTGGTTCAATAACTTCGTGTATCTTTCTAGAAATAGATACTGTATTACTGGTGTGCTACTTTGAAAATTATGAATGTAGGTTGAAATAAAACAATTACTTTAATTCCAGCACATTCCATAGGACAGTTTTCAGCCTGAATATGAACAACTTGGATCCTACCCCACCCCCAAGATTACTTAAGCAAGTCCTTAAACACTTTTTATATCTAAATTAGTTATTATGTTTTAAAATGTAAAAAACAGAATGCTGTGCAGTTTTAGAGCTGGAAGACATTCCATGTATTTATTCACATTGAACAGACCTTCTGAATATTTTAGTTGAAAACCAAGTCCTAAAAAGATGAAAGGACAAGTTCAGACTCTTTGCAGATTAACTGGCTTGCTCAAGGGCATCCTCATAAGTTAGGCAAGAGAACATAGACTGGTGTCCAGGTGGCCACTTGTTCATTTAATTTAAAAGTTTTATCATCATGGAGTTAAGATTCTGCAAACATGGTTTTTCATATGAGCTATCTTAAGGATGGAAAATATATGAAACTTCTTTCTTCTCTGAACACATGGAAAGTATTTGCATCTGAGATTTGAATAGAGTTCAATTTCAAAATGTTTTTACGCCAACAGAGATATTCTACTAGAAATGTTTATTTGAACGAGTAATAGGTGGAATTTGGGTGATCCTAATAGCTCAGTGGTTGGTGTGCATTTCTTTCTCCAGGTGTTGCTCTGTTGCCTTTTGTGGATGAGCGAAGGCTGCGAGCTGCTCTAGAAGAGGTATACCCAGACCTCACTCCAGAAGAGAGTAAGAACTGTGCTTCCACTTTGTCTCAACATTGAGTCTGTATCTTATAGACTTTACGTTTCTGTATAATATTAGACTCTTTTTTCCATTTGTCAAATTTCACATATAGGGGGCATAAACCATTGGTTTTTACTTCTTCATAAGAAAAATCAACTTTGCTTCTTAAAATGTATTATCCAAATTGAATAGTAAATACAATTTTTTTTTAACTTACAAGTGTTAGATTTATTAAAAAGCAATACTTTAAGGGGTGCTGGGGTAGCTCAGTCAGTTAAGCATCTGACTGTTGATCTCAGCTCAGTTTTTGGTCTCAGTGTTGTGAGTCCAAAGTTCACAGTGGGCTCCCTGCTAGTTGTGGAGCCTGCTTTAAAAAAAAAAAAAAAAAAAAAAAAAACACAAAAACAGCATTTCAGGAATATCCTTTGACTTTCTGATCCCCCCCCTTTTTTTTTAACATTTATTTATTTTAGAGAGGGCAAGCATGCATGAGCGGGGGTAGGGGAGGAGGGAGAGGAAGAGAGAGAATCCTCAAGCAGGCTCCGCCTTGAGTGTGGAGCCCAACGTGGGGCTCAATCCCAGGACCTTGAGACCATGACCTGAGCCGAAATGCAGAGTCAGCCACTTCACCGACTGTACCACCTAAGTGCCTGCCCCTTGACTTTTTTTGATTCTTACATGACATGCACTCACAAAACTAATTTTCCATGCTGTGAGTGTATTAATTTCCTCTCTGTCCCTTCTTCCCTTCATCCCCTCCAATAAGTTAACTTTGTTTAAAAAGCTATGTTGAAATAAAGGCATTTACTTAGTTTGCTTACCTGAAATGTTATTGGTACAGAGTGGCATTTAAAATACTGACAGTTAAAAGTGTTGGGAAATTGCAAAGCTAGACTCTATTGGAAAATTTATTTAATACCAGTATAATAAACCTACAGAAATAATTTCTCTGTCAGCTATCCTTAGAGTAGTCTTTGTTATCAGATGGTGTAATTTGTTTGGGTTTGCTCAGGAAATGGTTATGTATTTCTTACAGTAAGAAATGGAGTTCTATATAAGTTTATCCCTTATCTTAGAATACTATATTGAAATATGTTTTAGTGATAATATTTTCTGATAGTCTTTGATCTTCGAAACCTTAATGTCAAACTTGTTTTTCTTCTACAGAGACCTCACACATTTAGGTCTGTCACTTTTAAATTATTTTTTGTAGGGGTACTCAGCCCTTAAGTGTCTGTCTGCCTTCAGCTCAGGTCATGATCTCAGGGTCCTGGGGTCAAGCCCTGCATCGGGTTCCCTGCTCAGTGGGAAGCCTGCTTCTCCCTCTCCCACTCCCCCTGCTTGTGTTCCCTCTCTCGGTGTGTCTCTGTCATATAAAAAAAATCTTTAAGAAATAAAAAGTATATTTTATTGTAGACCTTATACTAAAGTTTTAAAAATTTAGATATTTCTTTTTATTTTATTCTCATAAAAGTTGCTCTTGCAGATATAATTGTTTGATCTTATTTCTTTCCTTATTTTCCCCCCAGCTAAAAGAAACAGTCTTGGAGGTGACATCTTATTTGTGGGCAAACATCACCCACTCCATGACTTCATTTTAGAACTCTACCAGACAGGTTCCACAGAGGTATGGTCTCTTTTTCCATCATGAAGTGCTTTTAGACAGTATAATTATTCGGTTAACTCATCAGAAATACATTTGTTAAATTTTGATAAAATAGAAACAAGTGGGGTGCCTGAATGGCTCAGTCAGTTAAGCTTCTGCCTTCAGCTCAGTCATGATCCTGGGGTCCTGGGATCAAGTTCCACATTGGGCTCCCTGCTCAGCAGACAGTCTGCTTCTCCCTCTGCCGCTTCCTAAAGCTCATGGACACATGCTTGCTCTCTCTCAAAAATAAATAAATAATATCTTTTAAAAAAAGAAAAAGAGGGTGTCTGGGTGGCTCAGTGGTTTAAGGCCTCTACTTTCAGCTCAGGTCATGATCACAGGACCCACAGAGAGCCCCACATCGGGCTCTCTGCTCAGCAGGGAGCCTGCTTCCTCCTCTCTCTCTCTCTGCCTGCCTCTCTGGCTACTTGTGATCTCTGTCAAATAAATAAAATCTTTTAAAAGAAAAAGAAGAAAATGTACCATTTTAATCTTTAAAAACCATTTTAAAAGTGTATAATTTTGTGGCATTAAATCTATGTACAGTGTTGAGCAGCCATTCACCACTATCCACTTGCAGAATTTATCTTCCCAAACAGAAACTGTTATCCCTTAACAATACATCTCCATTCTCTCCCCTTATTTCTGATAACCTGTCTTCTACTTTCTGTCTCTGAATTTACCTGTTTTTAGAAGTGGAATAAATGGAATCCTATAATATTTGTCCTCTTGTGTCTGACTTATTTTACTTAGTGTAGTGTTGTCAAGGTTCTCCATGTTGTAGCATGTATCAGGGCTTCCTTTTATGACCATAGTGTGTATATACTGCATTTTCTTTATCCGTTCATCTGTTGATGGAAACGTGGGTTGTTTCCTCCTCCTGGCTTTTAAGAATAATGCTACTATGAACTTTGGTGTACACGTATTTGTGTGAGTCCCTGCTTTCCATTCTTTTGGGTTTATGATCAGGAATGCATTTTTCCACAGCCAGTGGATGTACCACCTGAACTATGTCATGGGATGCAAGGAAAGTTTTCTTTGGATGAAGAAGCTGTTCTTCCAGATCAGTAAGCATTCATTTGTGCACATTGGGGTGACTGGGAGGAAGTTTAGCTAGCATTTTTTCCTTGTTGCCCAAATGTTTTATTTTCTAGTAATAGTAAGAAAACAAAACAACAGAAAACCTGCTGGACTATTAAAATACTTGGGGTCAGAGCCCACCTCTTTAGCCTAGTAGCTGTATCACTGTGTGCAGGGAGCCCTGGGGGTCTCTAAAGCCCTTACAGGAGATCCATGAGTTCACAGCTATTTTTATAATAATAATAGGATGCTATGATATTATTTGCTTTTCTCATTCTCTTTCTCTCTTGAGTATACAGTGGAGTTGTCCAGAAGCTGAATGTAGTGTGATAGCTATCTCAAGAGATTGAATCAGAAGCAGATAAGAGAATCCAGCTATTAAGATAGATATTAAGTCAGATATTAAAGAAATTTTCAAAAATTAAGACAATGACACTTCTTTTTTTTGCTTTGTAAAATAATTTTTCATTAAAAATGTTATTTATGTAATAGGTTTATTACTGTTATCTTTAAATTAGTATTTTAGAAATTTCTTAGTTTTAATTTTTAATAGGTAAATATTGATACACATAACCAACATAACCAGAAGCTCTTTGAGGTCCTTGATTTTTAGAAATGTTTTAAAGGGGTTCTGAGATCAGTGTTTGGGAATTGCTGGTCAGTTGTATCTTCCTCTTTTGTAGATAATGGATGGTTTTCCAAAGTGATTATACTATTTTGTAATCTTAGTGGCAGTTTGTGAGAGATTTTGTTGCTCTACATTCTTGCAAACCCTTGGAATTGATTGTCATGACCTTAATTTCTGTCAGTTTAGTGGATGCTTATTGACACCTTGTGTCTTACAGTTGCATTTCTCTGATTACTAATGAAATTGAATGCCGTATGGTATATTTATTAGCCATTAGGTTTCCCTCATTTATCAAGTACCTGTTCTGTTCTTCTGTGGTCCTTTCCCTGTGCCCCTTTTTGGTTTGTTTGTATCCTTTACAAATTCTGGTATGAGCCGTTTGGCCATAATAGTTTTCTGTTGAGATTACAAGCAAGGAAGACAGGGTCCTTTATTTAAAGATGTAATTGGTTGTGTCATTTTTTTGTTGGTACATTTTAATGATTTTTCTTTCCTAAAGCAACATCTTAATTCCACTTGTCCAAAAGGTTACAACTTACTCCCTTCTTTCTCTTTAGGATAGTATGTTCTCCTGTCCCCATGTTACGGGATCTGACACAGAACACTGCAATCAGGTAAGTCTTTGAAAATTCATATCCTTTGACCAAAACACAGCTCTGAACTTGCAGATAAGTTTAAGAAGATCCCTGAGTCACAAGGAAATGGCAGCTGTTACTCCACCAGTGCTTTGAGATTGGAGAGTCCCTGTGTTGCAGACCTCAGAACAGAGCCTCTTGACTTTAAATTATGTATATTGTTAAGGTTACTGATTTAACAAGCTTGCTTCTCTGCTTACTGGTTTCCCCTGACAACCTCTTAATTCTTCCTGGATTAGAAAAGTGGGAGGTAGAAAGTAGGAGTTTCTAGGAGTAGTTTACTACATAGGAGCAAACAGACCTCTTTACCTCAGAGACCCACACAGCTTCTCTGTGTTATAACAGATTATTTTAATTATATTTACAGGTGTGGCCCTGCAGAGTTTAAAAACAAAACTATTACATACTTTATTTTGGTTGAGATAGAATAAATTTACGGAAATGTTTACCAATAATTATTATAAACTAAATTTAGATCATTTCTGCTACCTGGAAAAATGTATTTCATTTCTTTCTTTTTTTTTTTCAATTTTTTTTTTAATTAACATAATATATTTGTTTCAGGGTACAGGTCTATGATTCATCAGTCTTACACAACACACAGCACTCAACACAGCACACACCCTCTCCAATGTCCCAACACCCAGCCACCCCATCCTTCCCACCCCCCGTATTTAATTTCTTGCATTTCTTCATACAGCATTCTGTATGTGTAAAATATAATGTGACTGTTTAGAATAAAAACCAACACACTATTCATTTGCTTAATTCTTGTATGTAATTACAAATCTCGATTGCAGGATTTATGTTACCATTTTCTTCAGTCTTTAGGCAAGACTAAGGAAAACACATCCTAGTAATTCAAGGATTTTGTAAAAGCCTGCTTGGGAAGACTGTTACTGAATCCTTCTCTCCCAATCATTGTTACTATTTCTGTTACTCTTTGGAAGTATTTTGGATTTTATTTAAATTTATCATTGTAAAGTGTGAGCATATTCGTTTTCCTATTAATAGATTTAGATAGAAAGCAACTGCCACTTTAGAGGGGCTTTTATTTAAAGAAAACTGTCATGAATTTGGAAATCTTTCTAAATTAGTTGCTTTTATCTTTACACACATTTTTAATTTATCTTTACATGGAATTTGTTCTGGCTCTCTGTCTTTGGGCTCTTCTGTTAAGGGTGGAGTTTAGAATTGTGGGCCATGCTCTTGCACCCACCACAAATAGTCTGGTTCAGGTAGATCCAGTGTGGACACTGTATTAACCCATGGGATCTCTCTGCCTTGAAACAGTGCTTCAGGTCAGTTAATCCTACCAGTTCTGTCTTTGGATTGTCACATGCTTGCTTGTGCTCCCCAGTTCTGCATGTTTTCAGGGGCCTTTCTGCCCAGCCCTCTAGAAGTACTTAACTTTTTTTTTCTACTTAACTTTACAATTAGAACAGAAAGACTTGTCCAAGGGAAGAATTACAAAATTGGCAAATCCTCTAATTTCTGTTTGTATGGTGGTGTTATTGTTGGCTGGTTGGTTCTGAGCCTGAAGAAGGCCTTTGGTATTATTTGGTATCCATTGTGTTCTCCTAAGATTATTAAACTTAACAAGACAAATACCAGATCTAGGTGCGAATTCAGACATATGTTGAAAACTTCATATTAAAATTGATTTGAGTTAATGTCCTGGAGATTTGTGAAAGACCACATTAACTTTTACCTTACGAGCTAATTTTCAGTGTTTCCTATGAGGCGTAATGAGGTTGATCGAGTTTATTGCAGTTTTTGTGTGTGTGTTTGGGGGCTTGTTTTTCATCCCAGTCTTGTGTTTGTTTTATAAATGAAAATCTGAGAATGCAGGCTCTGGTGCCAATTGCTGGTTATTTCTATTTTGACTCCTGTCATTTTTTTCCCTTCTCTGTTTGTATGCATCCAATATTCCATCCCATATTTGAGAAGTTCTTCAAGTTGAGTTTAGGTGGGTTTTCCTACCACATAGCTCTTACCCGTAGTGTTAAAAAGGCATATGATAGAGGTTATTGAAGTGTTTAAGTTCCTAGAAGGACTCTTAGAAAAATACAGTCAGCTGTGACCTAGGAGATCTCCCTCCCCACCCAATTCTGATTCCATAAATCAGTCAACATTATTAGTAGCTTAACTTTGAATAGAACAGAGCTATCTCTCTTATTTTTCCTCATCCCATTCTTCACCATTGTAATTTGCTTAGATGTAATATTTTTAGACTAATTTTTTGTTAACTTCAAATATAGGGGCGCTTGGGGCGCTCAGTCAGTTAAGCGTCTGCTTTCAGCTCAGGTCATGATCCCATGTCGGGCTCCCTGCTCAGCAGGGAATGTGCTTCTCTTGCTCGCTCTGCCTCTTCCCCTGCTTGTGCTCTTCCCTGCCCTCAAATAAATAAAATCTTGGAGGGGAGGAACCTTTAAATATATAAAACTTCATATGATCTTAAAATTAAATTTTCTTCCCACGGCAGTGGCGCAATTTTCTATTCATCTGGAGTAGAGAGACAGACAGACAGACACACACACACACACACACACAGCCTTTGTTTTACCTCAGACTCAGCGTTCTGGCCTTCTTTGTCCAGTGCCCCCCATCATTTCTCCTTGCTGATCTCTCCTTTCTGTCCCTGACCGTCCTGTTGCTCTGCTCTCTTTCACTATGTGCTTTGGCTTCTCATACTATCTTAATTCCTATATCTATACCACTGTTCTGTATTTTCTTTTTCCCAGTTGTTTTTTGTTTCTGGCTCTTCCCAGTGAGCCTGTGTTGTAGGGGTTTTTGTTTTTTGGGGTTTTTTTTTGCTTTTTTCCTTTGAGTTTCTTCTGAATTACTGTAATGATTTCCCAGCTAATTTATTTGATTCCACCTTCCCACTGAATCTACTGGCATATGATATGAGGCTTATCTTTGTTAAACACTGCCGCTCCTCAGAAATCTTCACTCTGTATTGTCAGTGGAATTATACTTCTTTGCTTTTTGAAGGCCTGTCCTGGTTTGGCAGAGCTATGGCTCTGTGCCTGAATCCCCACAGTTCCTCAAGGACACCCGCCTCCTCCTTCAATGCAGGCTCTTCCCATGAGTATCCCATTGACTTTTGTGCCTTCCTTACATTGTTTGGAATGTTCGTTCCTTTATATCTTATCTTTCATAGCTTTTCTTCTCTTCTGAAATGTAATGTGAAATTTATATATTCTTATATGTTATTTTTATCAGTAGCACTGTTAAGATTTTGGTGGTTGTTTTTTTTTCTTTTTTCTTTTTTCTTTTTTGTTTTGTTTGTTTGTTTGTTTGTTTTCTCCTAGCACCTGGCATAGTTCTAAACCTGTGTAAAAGCCCAGGTGTTCATGGTGTTCATAGTGTCAAAGCCCAGTGTTTGCCATCGTCTTCCAGCAACCCTTATTCCTTCAGAGGAGTGTTCTCAGACTTTCTGTGAATCAGGCAAGGGGTAGGAGGTTTTCTAAAAATGTGAATTTTTTTTTTTAAGATTTTATTTATTTATTTGTCAGAGAGGGAGAGAGAGCGAGGGAGCACAGGCAGGCAGAGTAGCAGGCAGAGGCAGAGGGAGAAGCAGACTCCCGATGCGGGACTCGATCCCAGGACGCCAGGATCATGATCTGAGCCGAAGGCAGCCGTTTAACCAACTGAGCCACCGAGGCGTCCCTAAATATGTGAATTTTTAATGTAACCATTACTGCAGTATTTGTAAGACTCATGGTTGGCAAGCAGATAACTTGAAATCAGAAGCCTAGAGGAAGGGGAATACATAGAGTCAGTCACAGATTTGATGGTGAAAGCTCTTGGGAGGGCTTAATTTCCACTACCTGGTTAGCCTCCTCTGATAGAATGTCAGAAAAGATATCTTAAGTCCTATAAACTTAAGTGCTTTAAAATGTCAAGTATATGAATCATGAAGTTTTTCTTACAAGAACAGTTTGCATTGGTATGCTGATTTAGCATTAATTAAGGAATGTCAGGGGAAGGTAGAGTAAAAATATGTAACTTGATATTTGGAGTTTTCTGCTATCTTTGTGAAGTGTGCTAGCACTCAAGCAGTAATAGTACTTAAAATAGCATTTCTAAGGCTAATTCTTAAAGTGAATTGAGTTGGAAAGGGGTGTTGTACATTCCATTCCTTTTCTTTTGAGACTTTGCTATAGTATTTTCTTCTTACTAATAGTGTCTAAAGTGCTACTTATAATACAAATAAAAGCACTGCTCAGTTTTGTTATTTTCAACAATGCTTAGGTTTATAGTTTTTATATTTTGTCCTTAATGTGCTTGTGATGACAATTAGGTGATTAAAATAACAGGGAGGTTCCCTACCAACCGAAGGATCCATTATGTTACTCCTGGACATGATGGTCTGGTAGATAGAAGCCTAGGTTTTGTAAGTCAGCTCTGTGCCACCTGGAAGAAGTGGTGAAAAACGCTTGTGTTTACAGAGTTAGATGAAGCAGTACACATCTAAACACAGTTCTTTTACCTCAGAAGGGCCACCTGTTGAATCTATAAGCTGTTCTGTTAATTCATTTCCTCCCTGAAGGTGCTTTTGTGTTATCTCAGTGTTACTGCTTTCTCTCCCCTGACTCGCTCCACAGTTAAGCTCTTTTGTTTCTGGTGGTAGAAATTGTCAAGGATTAATCTTGTTTTTCTTCTTTATTATTTCTATTTTTATTTTTTTTATTTCTATTTTTATTTATGTATTTTATTATAATAACATCATTTTTGTTATTTTAGTTTTTCTGTTTATAAGAATTTTAATTACATAAACCTGAAAAAAATGAGGGAACTTTGAAAGGTTGGGTCTCAATAAAGTTCCCCTTTGGGACTTTGACTAATGGGCTCCTGCCTGGTTTATGTGTTTCAGGTTTTGTTTTTTGTCTTTTTTTTTTTTAAGATTTTATTTATTTATTTGACAGAGATCACAAGTTAGGCAGAAAGGCAGGCAGAGAGAAGGGGAAGCAGGCTCCCCACTGAGCAGAGAGCCTGATGCGGGGCTCAATCCCAGGACCCTGAGATCATGACCTAAGCCAAAGGCAGAGGCCCAACCCACTGAGCCACCCAGGCGTCCCTGTATTTTCAGTTTTTGGAGAGGTTTGTTTAAGTTGTGGCTGGTGTTTCACATTGGAAAAGTACAGTTGAGTTGTGCTTTTCTTTTGTTTTATTTTCTAAAAATATAATAGTTCTTAGTATATATTTTTGGGAACAAATTACTTAAAAAAAAACACTCTGAACCAGTGAAAGCTTAACTCATTTTAGGAGAAAATAAGTCTTCAAATTGTTCTCCAAGATCCAAGGGAAAAGAATGCTTTAATCTTTGAGATCAAAAATAGCATCACTTGTCTTCAGTGGGGACCTCCAATCTTATTTTTAGATGCTCCTTTTCTGTCTCCTAATAGTTTGTTTCCTATGAAGTATATAGATCACTCTGTTGAGTTTGGTTCTGAGGGTAAGTAGGGGAGATGTTGGAGATTTTTTTCCCATTATCTTAGAAATTTTTTCCCTTTTAGAACATGACCATGAATGATGGAATTTTTAAAGCAGTTTTATTGAGGGACAGTTGACAGTAAACTGCACATATTTCATAAATAAATGGGTTTGTTTTCTCAAACACTGGTTTCGGCTGTCTTATTATGTCTCTTGTAACCATTATCCTTCAGGAGAGATTATCCCTGTGAACCTGGGGTTCTCTCTTCTGCCTGGGAACTCGTTACGTTGACTGTTTCTTTCATTTAGTTTCCATTTTTCTGTACATCACTTGCAGATCTTCATCTCAAGCCCTCACCTGAATGTGATCTTCATTCTAGTTCCAGCCCTGCCATTTCTTTTGCCTGTCCAGCATTCCCACCTCCAGCGCCTATTGAAGGCCCTTACCTAGACTGTGTCGATGATCTTTTGGTTCTCTCTTTCTTCTCTCTTACACACTGTTGCCAGGAGTTTCTTTTTGAGTTGCATTCCTGATCATGTTTACTCCCTGACTACCTGAAGTGATTTCACATTGTGGTCAGAACAGGCTCTCAATGACATTAACCCAGTTTGGCCAGCCTATGTTCCTGCTCACCTCTGTTCACAAACTTGCTTGCTCCAATCTAGCTCTTCTCAGCTGAGGTTTCACTTGGGAGTTAAGGCTTGAGACATTGGGATGCCTGGGTGGCTCAGTTGAGTGACCAACTCTTGATCTCAGCTTGGATCATGATCTCAGGGTCATGAGTTCGTCTCCTTTGTTTTGCTCCACGCCCGGTTCCATGCCCAACTCTACTTAAATTTAAAGAAAAAAAGGCCTGGATGCCTGGGCAGCTCAGTCAGTTGAGCCTGCCTTCTGCTCAGCTCACAATCCTGGAAGTCCTGGGATCGGGTCCTGTATCCGGCTCCCGGCTCAGCGGGGAGTCTGCTCCCTCTAACCCTGCCTCCTCTGTGCCCTCTCTCTCTCTCTCTCTCTCAAATAAATAAAATCTTTACATAAATAAATATATAAATGATTTTTAAAAGGCCCTCAGGCCAGTTCTCAAACTTAAAGCATTCATTTCATGTAACCAGTCGGTTTGTGTCTTATTCCTTTAGAATGGGACTAGTTATATGTCTTTCTTGGGAGAATTGAGGATGTAATCACTCAGATCATTTGTATAGGGATGGCTTCTCTCCCAGATCCCTATTGAGAAGGCTGCTCCAATTAAACTGAGCTATTCCTTAGTACCTTTGGAAGCCCTTTCCATGTCTTGGTTACAGTAATTTCTTCCCCTTCTGTAACCAGTCCTGTCCCACTTTATATCATGACCTCTTGGATGATGTTTTCCTTGGTCCCAGGTGAAAGAATCCTCTTCCCTCTCCCCCTTGCACACATGCTTTTATCCCATATTAACAAAGACATGAGTGGAAGGTATGTGTACACACATCCTTTGACTCAGCATCTTTTCTGTGTCTGTTATTGCCTTTTCCACTTTCTTACAAAAATGTTATTAAATATTTCCTATTTCCTTTATCAGAAGGGGAGGCAAGCTTGATGCCTGGCCAGGATTTGTACCCCCACGCCCACCCTGAGACTGTGTATGCTGTGGGAACTCTTAAAGTTTGTTTGGTAAACTGCTGAAAAGCTCTGCTGACACAAAGATAACTGCTTTGAGACATTCTAGTTGCAAGTCTTGCTTTTTATTACTGATTTTCTCTCTTTACTTTGTATCTGGAAGGCCCTAACGAACCTCTGTACTTAACTACCATTTTCTCTGTCACCCTCTTAAACCTGTAACACTGCCCTAAGCCACTTTGCCCAGTAGAGAACATTTGAGATAAAGACAGTTGCCAGTGAAGAGTGAATTGTAAGAGGAATTGATTCAGTAAATGAAGTATTGTTTAGCTGCTCTTGAGATCAGCATTTTTATTATAAATGAAGTTATTTTTGTGTACTTAAAATGTAGTTAAATCCCAGTGCTACGTAAGTAGGTCCTAATAATTTAAAGTGGCAATATTTGAAGAGAAAAAAGTTAGCTATCTAAAATGTCAACCAGTTCAATAAAACCTTCTTGAGTAGAAACGTTTTCCTGCCTCACATTGAGGTCTTTTATCCATTTCAAGTTTATCTTTGAAGATAATGGTCGAGTTTCATTCTTCTATACATAGCTGTCCAGTTTCCCAGCACCATTTATTGAAGAGACTGTCTTTTTTCCACTGGATATCTTTTCCTTCTTTGTTGAAGATTATTTGACCATAGAGTTGCAGGTCCCCATCTGGACTCCCGAATAAAACCGTTTTCAAGTGTAATCATGGAGGAATTTTAGAAAATAAAAAGCACAAAGAAGGAAAGGAGATAATTATACAGAACATATCACTGATTACTTTTTTGAATATATGCCTAGGCTGTTGTATACATATTGAAATGTCAATTGAGGATTCCATTTTTATGGAGAACCATAGTTTCTTTAACCAGTCCACTATTAAATCCCACACTTAGGTTTTAGTTTTTCAGCATGAATACAAATGTCGTGAGCATCCTTATGGATAAACCTGGTACAGATCCAGAATCCAGAAGAGGCATTGCTATATATCAAAAGGAAAACTTAAATATTTACCAGGCTTCGGGACATGCAAACCCCACCAGAGAGGAAGCTTGATCCAGCTTATACTCAACAGTCTGTTATACTCAACAGTCTGAGTGTACAGATTTATAAAATACAATAAGCTTTTTGTGTAGTTTTCAAATTGTGACTGTTCCTGATACAAGGGAAACATTAAGAGAGCACGATAGAGGGCTCCAACTGGGAAATTTAACGTTTTTCCCCATAGATTATTTGTGTTCACTTTCTGATTTTGTGAGTATTTCTAGTGGCATTTGCATCTTTTCTTTCTTGCCACAAGAACTAATTTTCCCTAAGATGCTGGAGGGTAAGTCTTTGCCCCACACTAAACAAAATTTATTGTCTTTTTGTTGTTTGTAAACCTCTTCCCCCTGTCTCCAGTATCCTGTTGGAATTTCTCAAGATTTGAAGCAGTATCTGTTTCTTCTCTCTGATCACCCACAGTTAGCTAGAGCATGGCTTTTCCCACAGAGAAATTTACATGTAGGCTGTGTACTAGGGATTAGCAGCACTTTGGTGAAAAAGATACTTAGCTCTTTGGCAAAACTATTGATTAAAATAATTTTTGGAGAGAAGACTTTTGAATTTTAGTTACTCTTTTTAAACATGAAAAATACCTCAGTTTACATAATAGTTGAGCCAAGGTAATATAATGAAGTCATTAAATTGTATGTTGCTCTCTCCTAGTATTAATTTTAAAGACCCACAGTTTGCTGAAGACTACATTTTTAAAGCTGTAATGCTTCCAGGAGCAAGGTAACAATGCGGTTATAAAATATGAACTATCTCATTTTATTTTGTATGAACAGTGTTTATTCCAGTACTAAATATTGTATTTTCAAATGGTCAGAAAACCAGCACCAGTACTGAAACCTAGTGACTGGGAAAAGTCCAGCAATGGACGGCAGTGGAAGCCCCAGCTTGGCTTTAATCGGGACCGGCGGCCTGTCCACCTGGATCAGGCTGCATTTAGGACTTTGGGGTGAGTAGTAGGTTGCTGTCCTTTGTATGTTTTGCTTTTTTTGAATCATTCACAAGGATTAAGTTAGTATTTATCCTACAAATATTTAAGAGACCATTAATTGAAACTACTTGGCAAATATTTTAATGACTTTGATACTCTCATGCTCTTCATTTTTAAAATTCACTTCTGTTTCTTTGGTTTATGCTTTATGTGTTATTTGAGAATTCTGTTATTTTCTCTTAAAAGGTTCTCCTGTCTTTCTGACAGATCTTTCAAAGTAATAGAACATTCTCTTTACCTTCAAGAAAGTTTTAGCTGAATTAAATGTATGGCAGAATCTGTTTAAAGTGTTAATCAAGGGGCGCCTGGGTGTCTCAGTCAGTTAAGCGTCTGCCTTCAGCTCTGGTCATGATCCCAGGGGACTGAGCCCCCCATGAGGTTCCCTGCTCAGCAGGAAGCCTGCTTCTCCTCTCCCACTCCACTTGCTTGTATTCCCTCTCTGTCTTTCTCTGTCAAATAAATAAGTAAAATCTTTTAAAAAAATAAAGTGTTAATCAATACATTACAATATATGATGCATAATATATAGCAAGTACATAATACAGTATATGATCAGTACATGAAGATAACTCAACTTTGATCCATATTCCTACTTCTTAGAATTTATCTTAAAATAATTTTAGAGGGGCATAAAGTTATATGCCCAAATCTATAGTGCATTATTAATAATAGTAGTACTAAATGAGAGGAATAGTTTAATAAAATGAGACATCACCATAGTGAAGTAGTGAATAGTGAAGTAGTGAAATAGTGAAGTACTCAATAGGTATACGTCCTATAATTACGAAGACAACGAAAAATATAGGGAAATGTTTCATAGAATTGAAAATGGCAAGTTACAGATCAGAAGTATATGTAGTGATAGCAATAGCATGGGTCCTTGAAGGCAAAACTTAAATATGATACAAAAAAGAAAAGTAGACTCACTCTTTACATTAATAACTAATTATCAGTTAAGAATCTTGGTGTGGCAAACAAACATACGCTATCACCCTTACCATTGGTACTATTTTGAACTTTGTTAATTATAAATCTTTTAAGTTTGTATTATCTTTATCAGATCTAGTAGTAAAGGGACAACTACTAGCATTTATTTAATTTATATCAGCTGTCATGTAATGAATCTGTCTATAAATTTTTTTCTGGTTGGTGGGATCCTTTTACAGCCATGTTATACCAAGAGGCTCAGGGGCTGGCGTTTATGGCAATGCTGCACCACCACCTGCAACTTATCAGGGGAACTTATACAGGCCGCTGTTGAGAGGACAAGCCCAGATTCCAAAACTTATGTCAAGTAAGTTTTTACAAATTGATATTTGACATGCTAAATGAAATATTACAGCAAAGGTTGGTTTCTAATCTCATTGCTAGAAAGATGTATTTTATCAGGGCAGAGATAGTGGACTATAAAAACATAGAAGAATTATAAGGGAATGTAAAGTCTTTCAGATACTTTTATTTTGGCTGTATATAGTTAATTGAATAATATGAATTGGATTTCTTATTTTCATCTATAAATATGCACAGTGAACCTGTGCAGAAGGAGGTGTGTGGAGTGAATTGCTGTTTATTCCATTAATACAAGTACTGGGGCAGTTAAATCCAGTGCAGTAGATGTGGAATTACAACCTCTTAATCAACTGAAAGACAATAGTATCTCCCTTTCATGATGCACATTGTATGTTGTGATGCATGTTAAGATAAAGCCAGGTATTGCTTTAGGTAGGAATACTCCTTTAACTTCGTGGTTCTGTGAAAATCTTGGCCTTTCCCTGACCCCTTGTAACCTGTTTTGTGGACAGAAGTGGTTCAGAAATGTTACCCACTGAAAATAATTACATGGCATTTGGATTATAGTGGAAAAGGAGAAGAAGGAGTTAAATGTTAGGCTTTTTATAGATTTTGTATTAATTTTAAATTGTGTCCCCATATTGTTATTTTTTGAGCTTTGTGGCTGTGTTCAAGTCATGTGCCAGGTTCTAAAAACCATCTTCTTCATAAAGCCTTTGCTTCTCCATTCCTGATTATCTGGTTGCTACCCAACCAAACTGGGACAGCATGGTGGTGGGGGAGACATGATGTGACTGTGGCAAGATGCTAAACCTTTGTTAAATCTAAGTGTTACTTTATTCAGTTTCTTTCTGATTGTTGGAAATATTTCATGCAAATTAAATTAACAAAAACAGGGGGCTGCTCTGAGAAATCTTTTTAAACCAAAGTTGTAGTTGTCAAAGAAATACCAGATTAATGTGAAGATTGTTGGGGAGTATTTATCCTATGTGCCTACCACTGTTTTCATGCTAATTAAGTTACAGGCCCACCTTTTTTTTTTTTTTTTTTTTTTTTTTTTTTTTTTTTTTTTTTTAAACTACCGAGATTTTCCTATTTTCCTGGTGAAGTATCCAGGAAGAAATTGGTTCTGAAGGTCTCATTCTGTCTTAGAGCTCTCTCTTTTCAGTGTATTCTCTCTTCCTGTCTATCTCTGTCTCTCTCTCTCTCTGTGGCTTTATGACATTGAATGGAACAATATTAAGACTACATGAAAACTATGGAGTTCAGAGGTTTTATTCTATTTAGTGAAACACAGAAAGGGCACAGAGTTTAATGGGCCTTGTGGGGATCTGCTTATTGCAGTAGTTTACTTAGCTGCTTTCCCCCTAAGATTTAGCAAATGACATTTCTGAGTATTTCCATATATATATCAAGCTATGCCACATTCAACAGAGAGGTCTTGGAAGAGTCACCTATGCCCTGACATTTTACTAGTAAATGGTGAAAGCATATCCAGCTTTTGATAAAGCCAGCTGTTTATTGACACATTCCTTATTAGTTCCTTTTTTTTATGACTCTTCACCATGTACATCTATCCATAATGGTATCATAGCTTCCAAATAGGAAGAAAAAAATGAGATGCAGAGTGCTAGTACCAAGTATATTCTCTATGGCTTAGGTTAGCTGGTATTTCTCAAAATGATGGTTATGAGGCATTTCTGAGGTTGTTCCATTTAGTAAACTTTGAGAAATTTGGAGAGAGGTTTGATCAGCAAAGGTGAAAGCATGTGTTCTCCATTATGTAGCTTCCTTTCATTTCTTGTTTCCTAAGGCCCAGTCTCTGGACCTGCTGTCACCATAATCCAGATTATCACCCAGACAACTACTTAAAACCTTTGAAAATCTTTTTTTTCCACTTAAATTGATTGATTTTAAATATAAGATTATATCAAAAGTATATGACATTGTATTTTTTCAGATATGCATAAAAATAAGTACATAATTATAAAGATAAAATGTTTGTTCACAGTCCCCAGAAACTGATCTTATATACCACCCGTGGTATGCATACCACACTTTGGGAAATATTCCCTAGATCTTCTAGGGAATCATAGACCCATATGGGAATCTATAAAAACCATGGACTGCCTTCACAGAAAATAAATCACTTACTCAGTATGGTATTCATGTAAATCCAGGTGCTTCATTCTCAGGTCCCCTTTCATCCTGCAGGATCCATCTCCAACAGTAAGAGTAAGAAGAAAGTCAGGAAGGTCTTTTATTTATCAAGGTCACATCAGAGGTAAAGAATTTCATGTCTTTCACGGCCTGTAATTTTTTATAGTTCTTAAGTTTGTCGTCTTCATCAACAGTCAGCTCTTACCAGATTAGCATCTGTGCATTTTATTTCAAATAGTAGGGTCACCTCTCCCTTTTTATTACCTTGAGTCTCTCATTTGCCATTGTTACCGGTCTTATAAGTGACTTTAATTAGAATCTATTTCAGTCAGAGTCTCTATTTTTATTATATCATTAAAAATAGGGAATATGTTTTGTAAAGTAGGGATTGATTTAGGGCAAGAAATGAGTGTCCCTCTCTGCCTGGTGACTTGTGAACACTGAGCCACCTGAGCATTAATGCTGGGACTTTCAAAGGGAATGGGAATGGTAGGAATGAAAAAGTTTATGGGAAAAAATCAGTAGGAATGTGCTATTCAAACTGAGCCTACTGAGGGGAATTTGGGCTACTCTGGCTTGATGGAAAAAAAAAAAAAGAGTTTAAAATATATGGCAAAAAGTCAGGTGGTATTAAGCTTAGAATAACTGGGGGCGCCTGGGTGGCTCAGTTCAGCGTTTGCCTTTGGCTCAGGTCATGATCCCAGAGTCCTAGGATCAAGCCCCTCATTGGGCTCTCCCTCTCCCACTGCTTGTATTCCCTCTCTTGCTGTCTCTCTTGTCAAATAAAAAAATAAAATCTTAAAAAAAAGAAAAGCTTAGAATAACTAGTACAAAATTTTGGGAGCATAAATGGGAACCAATTAAGAGGGTGGGAAAACTGATTTTTTTTTTCCTCCATACTTGTAGTGACATTTTAAATGGATTTTAACCATAATACATGTTAATTAAAGGAAACATGGCAGATAATAAAATATAAACACCCGTAATCCCATGGTCCTGCAATAAAGCAGTAGTTTCTTTCATTATATTCTTACATGCAATTTTTGAAAATTGGATTATTATACATGTATCTTCATATGCTTTTTTATTACAATGTAACATATAAAGTTCTGAGTCATAAGTGTGAAGTTTGATTAATTTCTATTCATGTAACCACTACTTTGATCAAAAAGTAGAAAGTGACCAGTCTCCAGAAGGCCCCCGTTATGTTCTTTCCCAGGTGCCACTCCAGCCCATTAAAGTAATTATTTTCCTGACTTCAGTGTCATAGATTTGTTTCATCTGTTTGTTTAATGGACTCTTAACATGATTGACCTTTTTGAAGATTTCCCCTCTTTTGTTCCATATTTTGTTTCTGAGATTTATCTGCATTGTTTCTGCAGCAGTTCATTCATTCTCACACTTCCTCTGCTCCATCAGTGAATATGTCGTCATTTCTCTCTCTTTGGGATAGTGTTTGGGTTGGTTCCCGGTTTGGGGCTTCTGGAGTAGTACTGCTATGAAATTCCTGTGTGTCTTTGAGCACACATAAGTAAACATCTCTGATGGGTAGGTATGTACAAGTAGTGGAATTGCAAGGCTAAGGTCACGTGCATGTTCAGCTCTCGTGAATAAAAATGCCAGACACATTTCCCAAGTTAAATTCAGTTTATACCAATTTACATTCCTTTAGCAGTGCAGGGAAGGTCCAATTGCTCCACATTCTTACCAGTCCTTGGTATTGTCAGTCTTTACACCTGTAGCCATTCTGCTGGATGGGTAGTGGTCTTCTACTGATATTTAATTAACATTTTCAGATGTTTTAGCCAAAATTTTTTTCTGATTTTTCTCCCCATGAATCTGTCAAGATGGTAACCAAAGTGCATGTGTTAAGTACATTTATTTTTCCTTCCTGTGTTAATTAGATGTGTGGAATAATGTTAATTCAAAACTTCTGAAATGTTGAAAGTCGTTTTAAATCCCTGATCCTGCCTTCTTGAAACCGTAAGCTTGTGAGCCTCTTGGTTAAGGTAGTGGCTCTCCTCTGATCTTCCTGAAGTAACCTGGAGAGTCACCTATACCAACAGCACAAGTTCATCTGAACTGTGGAGTAGCATAGTGTAGCATGTAGCGTGGTTAAGAGAACATAGCCCCTGCTTTTACCGTGCCACTTAGGAGCCCTGTGACATCCCCGCCGCCCCCCACCTCATTTCTAAAATGGTACTGAGAATACCCCTCTCACAGAATATCCATAATAAAGGACTTTAAGTTATTAAGCACTGGAAGTGGTGCCTAGCACACAGTAAGTGCTATGAGGGCATTAAATATTAAAAGATCAGTTTTCTTTTTTATAGAATCTTGAACTGTGAAATTTGGTCAGAAATAGTTACAGTAAAATTGAGATCTAAGCCATTTAATTTTTTTAATGTTTGTAGTATCATAGCTATTTTCTTTATGTGGTACAAAATAACACTCAAGGCAGGCCATTTGGTCAAACTCTGCTGTAGGTGTTTTTCACTGTTGGTTTTTGATTTGTCTTTGATGTGTCAGTTTTTGGCTGATGAGTAATTGTCTGGGTACTGATAACTTGCTGGAGTCAAGTGCAGCCTTGAGTACTCCATGTGAATAAAACATTTCATTTCTGTAACCCAGAGAACCCAGTATGTCACTTCTCTTCATTTCAGTTGGTAAACTTGTCAATTAGCTGCATTTGGAAAGTGATTTTTGATTAGTGCAATCAGTAAACATGGAATCTTTCCTGTGATTGCCACGCTGATTAGGTAAATTGTCACTTGAGGAGCTATTGGCGAAGCCTTAGTTTATATGGCCTTAGAGCTTTAGAAAAGGGATAAGTTTTTAAAGACCAAAGGAAAAAATTAACTGTCATTTTTCCTCTCTCGCTGGTACCTTTCTGAAGTGCAATTCACTACCTCAGAATTTTTTTTTCTTCCTCTCAATGGATCTTCTGTTAGAGCCATACAAATGAATGATAATAAGTTTGTTTTACCTTCTACTTCATTACTTATCAGCCAGGAAATATTTCTGCTTTATGAATACTTAAGGGTTATATATATTTCTCGGAGCCACATGAAGAGATTTGTTTAAAATTAGCCTTGAGGGGCGCCTGGGTGGCTCAGTGGGTTAAAGTCTCTGCCTTCAACTCAGGTCATGATCCCAGGGTCCTGGGATCGAGCCCCACATCGGGCTCTCTGGGCAGCAGGGAGCCTGCTTCCCCTTCTCTCTCTCTCTGCCTGCCTCTCTGCCTACTTGTGATCTCTGTCTGTCAAATAAATAAATAAAATCTTTTTAAAAAATAAATAAATAAATAAATAAAATTAGCCTTGAAGGTTTTCTTTGATCCTTTTTATTTTTCTTTTCTTGGTTGAAAGCAAGAGATGTTTTAGTAAGTGTGTGACAGAATTTTTACATCTTAGGAAATTTGCTTAGGTTTTAACAAAAACTATAGTTTTTGCATGTGCTAAATGTGAAAGCAGTTATTCTGGAAGTGAGAAATAGTAAAAGCAAAATAGAGTGTGAAGTACCTGGCATACTAAAAATGGAAATAGGGACTTTGGCCATTTGTCTAGGCAGGTGCATAGGTAGACTATTAAGAAGGATTCCTTCTCTCTACAGACAGTATTTGTACTTAATGAGCTTTACATTCCAATTCCACTTAGAAATATTGTTGTGCTTAATCTAACATGAAGCATATTTGAATCTAATGAATATGTATTCTGGATGATGGTGACTTTCCCTCCATTTGTTCTGTTTCTAGGAGAAAATATACAAGATTTTTTTCTGCCTTTATTTTTCATGAAACATTTTTGAGGTTTTTCTTGATTTAGATGTGTCTTATTTTTGCTTAATTTTAAATTTATTAGGGATCCTGTGTGGAAGCTTCTACAAGTACCATGGAAAGTTTGTATTCTGTGATGATACCATGTATATAGAGACCCCATGGAACCAAAATCACGGAATTAAGTCTTCATGGTAAAAAGAGGCATGTTTCCAGGATGACTATAAGTGATTCTGGGACATGTGAAATACAGAGCTAGACAGAGGTCCAAATGAAATTCACTGTATTTCTTTTGATTTTGGTTAGTTAAATTAGCTAATTTGATATATGTAAGATGCCAAAATAAAATATACTTCTGGAAACATTTTAACCAGTTCTCATGAAACTAACTTGTGTACAACATCTGCATAGACCAGTGGACTTCCATGTTTAACAAAGTAATGATCAAAGAGGCACCTGGGTGGCTCAGTCGGTTAAGTGTCTGCCTCAGTTGGTTAAGTGTCTGCCTTTGGCTCAGGTCATGATTCCAGGATCCTGGGATCAAGCCCCAAATTGGGCTCCTGTTCCTCCTCCCCTCTGTGCATGTTTTTTCTCTCTTTCACTCTCGTTCTTGCACTCTCTCTCAAATAAATCTTTAAAAAAGGAAAAAGTGGCCCAACAGTTTATTTTACTTTCAGTAGATTGCTTTCTCATGAATGGTAATGTGTTGAAAATCATGTATGTGTTGAAGTAAGTGTATTTCACGTTTTTTTGTAGTAATAAACCACACAGATTATCATTGCTGTTTTTGTAGGAAATTCTGGTTTTACCTCTAATGATTATGATTTCCTGTTTATATATGGTCTGTAGTAATGATTCAGAAATTATTCTGGGCCTGTAGGGATCCTTCTTTCCCTGTTGGCTGTGGGTTCTGTGGTGATAACCCCCATGTCCCCATTCAGGTTTGGAATATCTAATGACTGCATGAAAATTCCTCAGCAGTGTTCCTCAGTTTGACCTCTGCTAGTAATGGCTTTTAAGAGATGGAAAGGGTCTTAATTGAAATTGACTAGAGGTGCCACCTTCCTTTTTATGTTTTTCTTAGATTTTATTTTATTTCTTGATTTTTTATTAACATATAACATATAACATGTATTATTTGTTTCAGGGGTACAGGTCTGTGATATATCAGTCTTACACAATTCACGGCGCCCACCATAGCACATACCCTCCCCAGTGTCCATAACCCAGCCACCCTATCCTTCCCATCCCTCTCCTCCAGCAATCCTCAGTTTGTTTCCTGAGATTAAGTCTCTTGTGGTTTGTCTCCCTCTCTGGTTTTATCTTGTTTCATTTTTCCCTCCCTTCCCCTATGATCCTCTGCCTTATTTTTCAAATTCCACCTATCAGTGAGATCATATGATAATTGTCTTTATCTGATTAACTTATTTCGCTTAAAGTAATACCCTCTTAAGTAATTACCTTAACGTAATCCATCCACATTGTTGAAAATGGCAAGATATCTTTTTTTTTTTTTTTTTTTTTTTTAATGAGATGCCACCTTTCAATTCAGAATGGGTCTCTGCATGAAAATAATGGTGGTGAAGGCTTCCTGCTGCTTTCCAAGAGAAGCATCTATTGTGGGTTTGGCTGCTGGACACTTCGTGCTGGCCGAGGCGCAGTGCGCTTTGGCTGCCCCCCTGCTCTGGCCAAGGATGGTTATCTCTTTAGGAAAACTCTTCAGGGGGCAATGTCAGCCTTGTTGAGGTTGGGAGAGCCCAAAACAGTAGTAGTTGTTCACACTGTAATCATGTGAACAGCTAGATCCTCTGCTTGTTCCATGTTCTCCTTTGTGGGGCTTTAAAGCATAATTCCATTTTTCTCTCCACCCCCTCCCTTTTTTAAGTAAACCCAGATTGCATTTTTTTGGTTCTTAACCAGAGATAAGCTTTCATTTCTTCTTTCCTTTAAGGAAGTAATTTTGAAAAGCATGTTTCTAGTTTGTGTTTCCATTAAAATGTGAGTCTGAATACATTATGGTAAGCCTTGTTGTCCTTGGGTCTCAGGAGTCTGGAGGAGGTTACTGTCCTCACACAGTGAACTCATTAGACAACTCCTGGAACCAGCTGTTTTAATTAGGTCACACACAGACCCTGCTGAAGGGTGGCCAAGGTGACTGCAAGACTGGAGACCGGAGCAGAGCAGCACTTGGTTTACATGACCTGCTGAGCTGCTGAGTGCCCGCCTGACCAGTGTTTGGGGCTGCTCCTTTCAGCTTGGTTACATGCAGGCGTAGCAGCCATTTAGTTATTCCTTGGAGTCAGATGTTGCCAGTTCAGCTTTGTGTTAGAGGAGAAAGTTTGAGTCTCAGAAAACAATGGAAAAGTGGGTGGTCCCTTTATTAGCATCTTCTGGCCTGTGTTGGAGAAATGCATGCCCTCCACTTTGTTGTGATAGCTAGGTAAGCCAGAGTTCCTTCCAGTTTCCATGCTTAAGGGGAAATTCTCAGGATTTCTATTGAAGTTACTATTCTTCCAGTTGTATTTATGGAAAAGAACCTAAATCCCTTTCTTTTGCACAGCATTTAAAATAAAAATGTGAAAAACATACCTTTACATACTCATGCATACATACATAGGTAGTGAGAGAGAAATGTTGGAGTTTAATGACTAAGACTCTTGAAACTATGTTTCATTATCAAAGGAAAAATAATGAAAAATTTACTGACCCTGTTGATTTTGTGTCTTTTTACATTTGTAGTTTGTATAATTATGCTAGCTTATTTAGTTTGTATTTTGTCTCAGATTTTTTTTTCAAGAAATTTTTATTTATAAGAATATAATATGGGTAGCTGAATAGTGATTACTTCTTAATTGAATTCTGGAGTTTCTTTGATGTTGAGTTGTGTCAGTTCTTTATATATTTTAGATACTAACCCTTTTTCAGATATATCATTTGCAAATATCTTTGGTTCTGTAGGTTGTCTTTTAGTTTTGATTGTTTGCTTCAGTCTGCAGAAGCCTTTTATTTTGATGTAGTCCACTAGTTTATTTTATGCTTTTGTTTCCCATGCCTCAGGAGACCTATCTAGTAAAATGTTGCTGTGTCCTATGTCAGAGAAATTACTGCCTGTGCTCTCTTCTAGGATGTTTATAGTTGTGATTACTTAAAATCTTCTGTTGACCCTTCCCTGTTTATTTTCCAGATATGAGGCCACAGGATTCCTGGCGGGGTCCTCCTCCTCTTTTCCAGCAGCAAAGATTTGACAGGTAATATTAAAGCAAACATGACTTTTAAATATTTTTCCACATCAACATTTGAGTTTTGGGCTTTCTCCAGGGTTTGAAATGTACTTTCTTCCCTCTAAACAGTTTCTGTTGTGCTTCTTTTAGGAAAATAGATGCCTAACACATTGAATTAAAAGACTCCTCTTTATATACTTTCCCACTTCCCTTGGTCCTTGCCCTTTATTTTAGTGAATGTTTTAAGGTGGCCTGAAAAATGCAACACAGAGGGCTTAAAATTGTATTAGGTTTTGGTCAGGCTAAACAAATTTCTTTTTAGAAGGCTTGTGCAGCTTAATGAGGCATAACTAATGGTGTTCCACTTTTATCATTTCTGTGCGGGCAACACAGCATTAGTACAGACCAACCATTGATTCTTGCTACAGACCTCTTGAAGTCCTAATCAGCTTCTTTGGTACAACTTTTTCAGGGCTGACAAGCCTATTGTAGGGCAGTGTCACTGTAGGTCAGTAGTTATTAGTTGCCACTGAAAACAGTTTCTTTAACTGCTTAAGACTGAACTGAATTAAATGCAGAAGGGACTCAGAAAAGGATTATGGGATCTGCAGTCTAATAAGTACTGGGGACTAGGAAGAGTGTGACATGGTTTAATAACAAGGGATGTTTGACTTATGTTCTTTCATTGATAAGTTGTGTGCTCCTAAGTCAGGTGGTTTCTACATGACGAGACAGCTAGGCATATTATGAATAATTATATTAACATCTGTAGAATAATTTTTTACAGGACAGCTTTCAAACCTATCATTTTATGCTGGTTTGCCAGCATCAGTAAATGCTGAAACCAATTAAACCTATAGTAAGGCTTCCCTCTTTGCCTTCCCAATTCTAATCTGTTTTGTTCCCCTCTCTTTTACTGTTTTAGCAGTCTGATCATCTGAAATGAATAAAAGTGTTGTTATGAATGGGATTATAAATGTTGCTCCCCTTTTAAGAAAACTTTCTTTGGAGATTCCCAAACTTCATTTCGTGATTTTCTTCAAGAAGATTAAATCATGTTACTAAATTATGTATTAATAGTAGCAACTACTTAGTGCAAGCTGCTTTTTAAATTTAAGATGACTCATACAATGCCTGAATTTATGTTTTGTTTTCAATATAAGTGCCCCAAGCATACCCTACTTCCACATCTTTGGGATACTACCATTTTCAGACAAATTAGAAAATGAGTAAGGCTTAAATTTTTCCTAAATTACAAATTACCACATTGGAACTGATCTCATTTTAAGTAACTGTCTTTCTGCATTAAGTTTGTTGAGTTTGATTTTCAGTTTCCCTAGTTTGTTGCTTGCTTCTCTCCCGTGTCGTTAATAATAAGGGTTCGTAGGCAGAACCTTTACAGTCTGCCTACGAAGTGTCAGCACTGTGAGTGAACATGCCTTTAGAAAAGACTTCATTTATTCCTCCTAGCAAGCCTCTGAAGTAGATGTTGTTTTTACAGATGAGGAAACCTAGGTACACAGCAGTCGAGCAGTTTCCATACATTTCTCTTCTATACCATTCTTTACTAAGAAACTTTGACTTGAACAAACAACTTTTTAGAATGCTTATGTGAACATAATGTTATAGTAAAGCTGTAGGGACTTAGAGGAAATAAAGGATCTCCTTCCACTTTTGAGACATTCTTTCTTCATTTCCAGTGGCTTTGCTTCCCTCTAGACACTGAAAGATCTCCTAAGATCATCACCATTGTCCTGATTTCCATCAGGTTTTTGTTCTTCTGCCCTAGCCAAGTACTCGTATTGTATCCTGACTGTCTTTGTGAACCCAGCAGTTAGGGACAAGTTTTGTGGATTCATTTTTGGTCTAATTTTAGTTGGAAACTTGAAATACTACCTTAAAGCAGAAGTTAAATGTGAGCATAAGAAAATTCTTAGACCATGTCATTTAAGAAGCATAACATTCATAAAGAAAACAAAGTTTGAATTCAGCCACCTGAAATTTGTCCATTAGCCTGTTAGCAGATACAGACTGACAAGTGTGTCTAACCATTCTGATTTCACAAGGCGTAGAGGAGAAAATAAAAACTTGTAGTCACTTTGACTTTACTGAGATGTGACACAACTGGTAAGTAGTAGAATTCTTACTGGAACCAGTTTTACTGATTTTTTTTAAAAGATTTTATTTATTTATTTGACACAGGGAGAGCACAGGCAGGGGGAGCAGCAAGGAGAGGGAGAAGCAGGCTCCTCACTGAGCAGGGAGCCTGACCCAGGGCTTGGGCCCAGGACCCCAGGATCATGACCTGAGCCAAAGGCAGACACTTAACCTGCTGAGCCACCCAGGCACCCCTGATCCTTATTATTAGTTCAGTACTTGCCCACTGCACTATTTTGGGTATTTGGTTGAGAACCCTAACTAGAAAACAAAATGTTGAATGTACTTTTTTTTGCTAAAATACACTGTTTCTTGAATTTTCCTACTTTGAGGTAGTATCTATACTCCATATGTTCATTTCATTTAAAAATACAACAGGGGGCACCTGAGTGGCTCATTGGGTTAAGCATCTGACTCTTGATTTTGCCTCAGGTCATGATCTCAGGCTCGTGGGATAGAGCCCTACCTCAGGCTCATGCTCAGCAGGGAGTCTCCTTGAGATGTCTTTCTCCCTCCCTCTCTCTGCCCCACCCTTGCTTCATTCATGCTCTCTTTCTCTGTCTCTCTCAAAAATAAATAAATCTTAAAAAAAAAAAAAAATACAACAGGAACTGCCCCACCCTTGCCTTCTTGCACAGAGACGGGCCAGCTCAAACTGAGTGAATGGTAGAGAGTATTTGAGTTCTCTTCGTCGCTAGAGTTCTGCCCTGTTGTGCGTGTAATTCTTGCCAGGGAGGGCTTCTCTTTTCTGGCCATATCCAAGGTGGCCATTTACTTTTTAACTTATGGGCATTAGGCTTAGTCAGTCATGGAAAATCTTTAAAAACTGCCATATATATAAATTTAAAATATCCAGATTGGTTGTAGTGACTTCATATTGCAAGCTACTTTCCAAAATGGGAATTTAGAAACTTAAGAATTTTTTTTAAGATATTATTCATTTATTTGACAGAGAAATCACAAGTAGGCAGAGGGACAGGCACAGAGAGAGGGGGAAGTAGGCTCCTGCTGAGCAGAGAGCCTGATGTGGGGCTCCATCTCAGGACCCTGGCATCATGACCTGAGCTGAAGGCAGACTCTTAACCGACTGAGCCACCCAGGCGTCCCAAAACTTAAGAATATTGTTGTCATAGAAAAAAAAAAACAAAAAACAGAGTCTTAACCATAGAGGGCAAACTGCTGGTTACCAGAGGGGAAGTGGGTGGGGATGGGTGAAATAGGTGATGGGGATTAAGACACTCACTTGTCATGATGAGCACCAGGTGGTGTATGGAATTGTTGAATCACGGTGTTGTACACCTAAAACTAACACTGTGTTTTAACTATACTGGAATTAAATTTTTTTAAAAAACATTTTAAAAAAAGAAAATCGAATGTTGGCAATAATGTAAATATATATATGTAGTTGCCATCCATGATGCCAAATGCCTCAGGTAAGTTGTCTCAGTAGATAGCTACTAATTTAAAAAAGGTAAAATGTGTCAACCTCAATACTTTGGTCCCAGATTTAAAGTGTATTTTTGAAGGTAAATTTACTTGTAACTACTTGCAAATTAATACAGTTAGTATAGAAATATGGTAGACCTGTAGAAAAGAAAGGACTGCCAGTAAAAAGCAAAAGAGGATAGTACCTGTCCCTCCTACTGTTCTTTCTATTTAATTTCAATTAAAATATTTTTATAAAAATTATCTTTCAAAAACATTTTAAGTAATTATTTTGAACAAAAAGAGGACTTTGTGCTTTTAAATTGTGGCTTTGTTTCTAACCTATTTTTAGAATATAAAATAATGTAAAATTGCATTTATAATATCGTCCATACCAGCAGATTTTCCAGAAGCCCAGTTGAGTGAGTTTGATCATTGCAGAACTGAAAATAAAAATTGATTACAGTTAACACAATGTGTGAGTTGCATCTTTGGTGTGTCGGTTTTATGTTAATGGCCCAGTTTTGATAAGCCTCCTTGGTTACAGTACAAAATATTAACCCTTCACTCCTTAGAGATCAGAAGAGAACATTCCTGTCTCTCTGCATAATTGTTCTTTCCAAAGAGATGGGACACTCTTGCTAAAATATATTTGTATTAGTAATGAGCCTGAAAAATAATAAAAGCCCTGAATATATGGATATTCCCTCTGAGATATATTTTTTATTTTGAGTACAGCAGATTTTATTGGTTAAAGCTCTGGTTTCACCACTAACTGTGAAGAATAGTATTGGCTTCTCTATAGTTCTTCAAGGAGTTGTTCTTTGAGTCATCACACAAAAAGAATTATCTTTGGTATTAAAAAAAAACAAAAACAAAAACAAGCTCCAAGTGAAGGCAAGGAGAATGGGAGGGTAGAGAGGATGGATTCAGGTTTGAATAGTTGTGAGAAGAATGCATTACCCAGCATTACCCAGTGAGCCCAACTTCAAGCTGTTCCCCCCACCCCCAGCACCTGGGAAGTGAAATTCATATGCTGGTATGGTTGCAGTTAGTGCTTTAGCAATTTTAAAATTCTGTGATTTCTCCTAAAATCTGTAATGGCCTCAAAGCATCTGGTGTTAAAAATATATTGGAGAATTTTGCTTCTATTCTTTATAGTGACTGTTCTGTAAAATGGAAGTTGAAAATGCCTCGATAAAATTGTGTCTTACATGGTGATTATCTTTAGAAGGTGTATCTTGGCTACATTGTTTATGTGACAGTTTTACATTATTATTTAATACATCATACCTGTTGCTTTGTATCTGCAAAGTTAAAATAGGCACTTGAAGACAATTAAAACATTTCTTTTGACTAGTAATCTGGGCCGGCAAACTGGGTTATAATAGCTGTTGAATTTGTGTTCCCATGTAAACTGTACACCAAATGCCAGTCAGCCCATGCCAATTAGTGCTCATGTTGCTAGGTCACCGTGGTCAATTGAAAACTGCATCAATAGAACTTGAAAAGGTTTCCTCCCGATCAGACCTTCTGACATATTGAGCAGAATAATGGATGGGAAAAAACAGCCAAGTCCCCTACCCTAGATTCAAAATACTGAGCAGTAAGAATTCATTTGCAACCTGCAATTAACTAGAAAGAATGGACTCCAAGAACGAGTCTAGACATTTTTAAAAATAAAGCCCATTTTCCTGTCTTGTACATATTTACTCTTTGGATAGCGTCTTAAATGTAACCAACTTGGTGATCTTGGGTCCAAATATTCAAGTGACCAAAAAGGAAATTTCATAGTTGAAAATGAACAAAATATTTTAAGTCCTACGTTTCTGATTCATTCGTGTTTAGATCCCTTTTCTTTAAATGCTGATACTTAAACATGTTAGACTACGTTGAATATGAGGGGCATAAAGGTCGCTCTGATGCTGTACGTCCCATTTGACAAATGCAGGCAAATTTGATTGTCCTAAGAGTTGGAGATGATGCTAGCCAGTTTGATACTTTGAGCTATGTAACAGGTTTGACTTATAATGCAGACATAATACTTCTCCACAGAGGCGTTGGGGCTGAACCTCTGCTACCATGGAACCGGATGCTCCAAACCCAAAATGCAGCCTTCCAGCCAAACCAGTACCAGATGCTGGCTGGACCTGGCGGGTATCCACCCAGACGCGATGATCGTGGAGGGAGACAGGTGATACAGTGTGGGCTGTGGCATGAAAAGCACACTGCACACTTGGTACTTAGCCATGCTTCTCAGGACACCGTATTTTCCTAAAAACATTTCTGGATGAGATACTGATAGTGTCAGTCAGCTGAACTTGGGTCCCTCAATTTAAAATGTATATAGAGTGAGTCTGTGCCTTACTCTATCTGTTACACCCTGAAGATGCTAAAGGTTTTCCAGCCCCAGAGTCCTTTTAATCATAGAGGTCAGTAATATTTAGCACAAATAGAGTCAGTTGCCAAAACATTTTTTTATCCTTTAAGGATGTTCTTTATAGTAGTAGAAACTAGATTTCATAGTAGATAATTTTGTAGAAGCTGAAAGCAATAGTCTACCCTTTTAGCTGTTACCTTTATTCATCTTAGAAGTCTCCTCTGTCTTGATTCATCTGGGATACCCCTTTTCATGGAAAGAAATATCTCCTTCATTATTTCCCACATATTTTTAAGCTAAATTTAAATAGCTTTACAATGAGTATAACAATTCCTAGACAAATTTATTTAGCATGTGTGAGCTTCATTTCCTTCTCTGTAAAGTATCCAGTTTAAGCAGAATTTAAGACAGAGGTCTGTTTGCCTCAGTCTATTTGTCCCCCCAGCCATTTGACACCTGGCTAGTATTTACGTGCTCTGCAATCAAATCCTTGCCAGAGAACAGGGTCTGAATACTCCGATTTAGTGTGTGCAGTGTTCATAGAGTTTAGCACCTGTGGTGATGTGAAGTGGTTTTAAAATTGCTTACCTTGTGTTGCCTACAGGCCTTTTGCAGTGCTTCGAATATTAATTTTCTTACACAGGTTCTTGGCATGCGGTCCCTTTGTGTAAGACCTCTCTTTTGACAGCTTAGAAAGATGTTTTTTTTTCTTCTACACATTTTTGTGTATCTTTTTACAAGGCTATTCACTTTATAAGAAAATAATCATTTAATTATCTTTTGAGAGAATTTTAAAATTTATTAAAATCTGTTCATAGAATTTTATTTTGAATTACTGTCAGCCCCAGAGGTCTAAAAATCATATCAGTAGTTTGCCATTTTATGCTGAAGAGTTGATGGGATGATAGTAGGCAGTCTACAAAATGAGTATTACTGAAATGGGGACATACTTATAAACTAGAAGAAACCCTGGAGAATTTTTAGTCTGATTACCTTATTTTTCCAAGTGGGAAACAGCAGTGGCAGCAGAGCTGTGGCCTGGCTGCCGGGTTCTTCTGAGCCCAGTTCCTCTGGTTTCTCATCTCCTTCAGAGAAGGTCTTCCCTGGAAGGAACTCTCTGTTTTTACAGCAGGTAAAATCGTTATTCACTTAGAAGATACAAACCAATTGGTAAATTTATAATTCTTTTAGGACCTTTTACAAATACATTTCTTTTTCTCACTCTCTCTTTTTACAGATACTTTTTATTAAATCACAGGTTTTGAAGTACTGTTAAATTGCAGAAGTTCATTGTTAAAAACAGTGTAATTATGACCACTCTATTTAGTGAAGTTTATATGACTAAAAATAAAGCCTTAATGGTCTACACATACTCATTATAATTTAAACCACTGAATGACAACACGGGGCCAGGGTGTGGGGTGGGGAGTCTGTTTCAGAATCCTAGAGGCCTAGAAAGGGAATTGTGAGGGAATTTTTTTGTACAGAAATGTTATTTGTAAGCTTACTAGGATATGTTGTGAATGTCACTAGTAATTATGTAATAATCTAATGTGTTACTTAATACTCTACTATTTATAGCTAAACATACCCAAAAAAAATCCCTAAAATTAATAGTTCATTAGGCCTCAGCTGCCTTATCAAGCTCTTGTCTTGGTTAAACAAAATGATTTTTCCAGCATATGTCTAAAGATGATGTGGACATCTTACCACAATGTGACTTGAATTACTGCCAGGGGTGGCAGGGAAGATTGAGAACCACTAGTCTTTTACACAGGTCCCTCAACTGTAGTTCATTTGTGTGCATTTTAAGGAGTTTCTTAAGTGCGTGTTAGAGCTCCTTTGGGTAGTTTTCAGTTGTACCATTTATAGCAAGCTTTGCATGAAACTGGGGGCCTAAAGCATCTATTTATGAAAGACCTTCCATGTTAAATACTTTTAAGACATATTCAGCTTCTGTGGTGTGTTTTTCCAGAGAGATGTAAAATTAATTTCTTTGAAGGGGTGTTAATCCAGAAGATAAACTCTCGCTTTTGCTTATTTACAGGGATATCCCAGAGAAGGAAGGAAATACCCTTTGCCACCACCCTCAGGAAGATACAGTTGGAATTAGGCTTTTGTAAAGCTTTCCCAAATCCTTTCATCATTCTACAATTCTATGCTATTTGTGGAAAGATTTCTTTCTCAAGTAGTAGTTTTTAATAAAACTACAGTACTTTGTGTATTTCTTTTAACTGTGTATATTTCTACTGACCTGATCTCACTGTTTATGTTGCTTTCCAAAGATGTGTGTTGTATAATACAGTGGATCTGAATTTATTATTGCTTGTAAAACACATTTGATGGAATAGGAATACTGGTTTTTCATTATGGTTAAAATCAAACCAGCTGTGGATTTTAAAACACAGTATATTCTAGATCATCTAAGATCCATGCTGATTTTTAATGCACAAGAATTAGGTATGAACTCCTGAGCTGGAACCCTCAGCTAACTAGAGTATATATTGTTCAGTATTTCTTTGGAAACATTTCATTAATGTACTTGTCTTATGGAAATTTCTGGACTTTAGTAAAAAAAAAAAAAAAAAAAAAAATGAAAACTTTGGTGTCTTGTGTCCTTATTACAGAATTTCAACATTGAAAATCTTGGCCATGTGTTGTTTTAAGTCATTTTTTCAGACAATCATTTCTAAAATTAGATGTCAAAAGAACACCAATGAAGAAGCAAGACAACCCAACGAACTCATATGTTAGTATGTGAGCTACTGACTTGGCTAACTATACAATCTCTAAGAATAAGTTATTTATGTTTTACAAATTTTCATATGGACTTGTCCTTCAGTTTTAAGGCTAGTTTTACATCTTTAAGAAAAGGTGAAAAGTTTAATTTGTAGCTACTTAGCCTGTGCTCCTTAGCATATTTTTTGCATTATTTTGTAATAATTTCAGTTTGTACTCATTTTTTTTTGCTAGTCAGCACACTTACTCCTTAAATTTATTCTTGATGTTCATACATGGCATTTCCATATGCACTTTCATTTGTTTGCCACAACAAATTTACACACATGTGTAAAGACTTGCTGCTTTGTTACCATTTGCTTATTCTAGCCTAAGATTGTAGAATAAGGTTTTTCTTTGACCTTCTGATTTAGGACATTTTTGCTTAATAGTTCAACTAAGGCACACTTGTTAATCTTAGCCTATGCAGAGAAAAGGCCACCTTAATCTTAAATAAGAAGGTATTTTGAAGCTGTTGAGTTCTTTGCTGGTGATGGGTGAATAGAGAAAGGTCCTTCATTGTTGAGACAAAGCCTCTCTGCTGGGAATTAACACAACCATTATAACCTTCACAATATGTTAAAGTGATAACACCTTTTAAATTTCTCTATGTTCCAAATACTACAAATGAATAGCCACCTAAATCAAGTATTTCATATTCCAGACAGCCCATATAAATGTCCTACTCTCTATAGCTTCATAGATACCCCAAACCCACACTTCCACAAAACCTATATTTTCTCAGATTTTTGGTTTTTGTTTAATTTTTAGCTGTCATGAGTGTGTATAAAATAATTGTTTTTGCTTGTCCTATACACAGTTACATATAACTGTTAAAATTTTTTAATTTGAATGTTTAAAGTATTTTGAAAGCATCTAAGCCAAAAACCTGATGGAAAAGCTGTGCCAGCTAGATTCCCTCTACCTGGTGGGGTGTCCTGGAGGACACCTGCCCCCTAGATGAACCCTCACTTACAGGTCTGCTGCATTCCTTCATCCTTGCTCCCTCCTCTTGCTCCTTACTCCTCCTTCCTCTCCTTCCAACTTGTCCCCCCAAGTCTGAATCTGCCAGAAAAATGTCCTATTATTTCAACAAATGAACGCTTCTTAGAACTTCAAATAGAATATTTAAAGCTATAAGCATTCCCTCCATATTTGGATATAAAAATAGTTAATGGACCCCATTTAAATAACTACTCATACTATCTAAGTAGGAGACCTGTTTTCAGGGTCTCCTATTAAAGATGCTTAAAAATCTTAGAACATGGAACAATGATACTATTGTGGCTCTAAGGGCCCTTAATGAGCAGTTGTCTTCCCTTTAAGGATCAAATGAGGTAATGCACGTTAAAATAACAAAGCCATCCACAAACTATTAGATTGCCATTTGGCGTTACAAAGGCAAATTGGGTGTAATGAGCTATGGTTAATTTTCGTCCTAGGGCGCGGGACGTCTGGGCGGGCCGGGGTGGAGCTGAGGGTTGGGAGCTCCCGTTTTCCGTGGGGCGCATTGGAGGTCGGGCGCACTGGAGGTCGGGCGCACCTCCGACCGAGTCGAGGGCCTCGGGGCGCGGTGACATCGCAGCCGGGCGGGACGGTGGCGGCGTCCGGGAGCCACTGGCCTGGCGCGGCGGGGACAGACGGGCTGCTGCTCTGAGGCAAGGTCCCAGGCGCGCCGGCGGAGCGAGTTAGCGCACCCCATCCGCCGGCTCCTTTCGGCGCCCGCTGCCTCTCCCGCCCGCGCCCCGACCCGCGTCCAGCCGCTCACCGGCTCGGGAGCCCCGCGAGCTGCCGGTGTCTAGTAGGGTGGGCGCAGGAAAGTTCAAACCCCTGACCTGCAGTCTGGGCAGTGTGGTTTCGGCCGCCGCCAAGCCCAAAGTGAATCATTGCAGCCGCAGCCCTCGGTTCCTGGAAGTGGCGCCGCGGCTTTCTCACCTGCTCGTTTTACCGTCTCAACTCCCTGCACGAAATGCAAACACCGAGCCTGTAAGGGGATAGCGGAGATCTTCCTTCCGAGGCTGCAGTTTTAAGTTCTAAGTCTGAGCGTAACCGAATTTAGCTAAATTTAGAAATCTGAAGTTGAGACATTCTCTTAAGAGTCAACTAAGACTCTCCATTCCCGGACCGCTGAGAGCTGCCAGGCTCCGTCCCGCTAGTCCGACGTCTCTTCCTGATCGCTCCAGAGGGTCAGGGAGCTGAGTTCTCGCCAGACTCTTCCTGGAGATCGACTGTCCTGCTATTTCTAATTAGGAAAAAAGTCAACAAACAATAAAATAAGAAATGGCCCCTTTCTCGACAGATTTTTCCTCCACTCAGGGTAAAGTTAATCTCTTGTGTTGCTTGTTTCTGGATTTCGTATTTACGGAATGAGGAGGGCTAAAAGAAAACATGCTTTGATTTTTGTATGTGAAATGGGAGTAGAGCTATATTCACTACTGCAAAATAGCACAACTTAGAGTTACGCAATGTTAGTGGTTAAACCTTTATTAGAAGTTACCTAAACAATGACTGAAATAGAGGTTACACGGGATTTAAAAAAATAAAATAAAAGGCATTTCATTCGATTTTGGGTACACATTTCATTGAATTGCGGGTATACATCTAAAGCAAAAACAATGAAACAAAAAAACTCTCCCAGAAGCTTCCACTACCCCAAAATGAAAAATGATAAAATAAAAGTGATCCTGAAATCACTAAGTTTTCTAAGTACTTACTAGGGAGAGCAAATTCCTGTTGGAATGTGAATGCAGTGCCTGTCTGCCATTTTCTCTGAATCTTCTCCAGATGCTCACCAATTCTCACTAGCAGTCTCACTAGCAGTAAAAAAAAAAAAAAAAAAAAAAAAATAAAAAAAAAAAAAATCTAATTTTTTTTTTAAGTAAATTGTATCCTAATTCCCTGTCTCATTGAGTTTGGGCATGACAAGTAGCAGCATTTTAAAAAACTGGACCGAAATTGTCAACATAAAGGGTTTTTTTCACACAAGTTACTGTTGTGTTAAACCATGGGGCAATATCATTCATGCTTTGAACATCTGAAACTTGTACTGTCACTACATAATGCATTATTTATGCACAAATTCATATCTAAAAACCCAGTCCATGGGTCTTTGTGATTGTGGTTCACAAATTTACTCCGAAAGTCTTTTAAATCATCAGTATTCAATGCAGCTAACAAAGCCATTCTTTGGAAGGTGCTTGCAGTTAGTGACCAGGATAGAGTTTCTGATTTGCTTTAAATTGAAAGTAAACAGTTGCTAGCAGAATAGAGTTTGGACACAACATCTGTGTTGATAAAAGTCTGGCTACTTGTTTTGACCATTGGGTTTTAATTATAAGCAAAACTTTAAATAGAAAACTGGGTTACACCCTCCATGCTTTCTATACAAAACACCATTCCTGCGCCTTCAACATTGCACACTGCCACACACTCAAAGCTTCAATTCATATCCGAATGAAGATTACAGAAAAGTACCTGCAATCCCTGCTGTTCCTCTCTGCAACTTTGATTCTGGGTTTTTGTTTCTGTGCCTCAACTGGAAAAGATAAGCTTGTTGTGAAACCCCAAAACATTTAGGAAAATATCACATCTGCAGTTAGCATTTCTGGAACCGAGTTTTGCTCTGGCCTCTGCTAAACTTTGAGAGGGCTTTGTTCCACTCAGACCCTGCCTCGGCCCTCCCTCTTGGCTGTGAAGACACTTATCCTCCTCTTCAGTTAATGAGTTTCACCTAGTCTGGCCGTTTGTGTTTTTATAAAAGATCTGCAAAGCACTAATTGCAACAGAAGAAAAAAAGCTCTTGCTTTGCATTAATCAGAATGCAGAATTCTATAGTAAAAACATTTTCTATTCCAATGTTTCAAGAACCAAACCTTATCCTAATTTCAGAATGTGCACACATTAACTCTGTGCATTTCTGGGTGTAGGATGTTAAGCCATCTGCAGTGATTACTTCTGGCAGTGGTTCCTTTACTACTTAAAGAAATGCTGAAGGGAAAAATATATGCCTACAGCAAATACACTTTAGAAAATACTGTATAAAGAAGGCTGATTTTTCTTAATGATCTTTTGGATACAGAGTTCACTTAATCTAAGAGACTCTTTGTTCCAGAAATAAATTATCAATGGAAAAATTGTCCATGAAGATTGTTTTCTTTAAACATGTTAATTGGAGCCTTTAGTCCATAAGCTATTATTGGTAAGTATTGGGTTGTAATAGGTATATATATTGCAAACCATGTGGACTTTCGGAACACATTTCCTAGAAGTTAAATTTCAGAATCCTGGTACTGATGTGAGGGAATCAAATCAATATAGACAAGCATTTTGAAATTTGGCATATCAATAATAATTATGCTAGCTTGGCAAAAATTTCGAAAGTCAGTTCTATCAATATGCAAAAACCCAAATTGGGAGAATTTTCTGTAGATGTATTGCACCATTTTTATACTATTTCTCGCTCAAATTATTTCCTTTTATGTAAAGTTTTTTAAAAAATTAGTTCTCATTTTCCCAAAAATGCATTCACATACTGTTGATAAAACTGATCCCCTTGCTTGTTCAGTGGTTGTTTTTTCCCTCTGTGAAAGGGACTGGAGTTTTATTATTATTATGTAAAATACAGTTTAGAGAAAGTGCAAGTTTAATTTCTAAAACACCTTCTGAAGGATTCACTTTGTACATTCAGAAAAACACCCAAACAATGAAGTGAAATGAAATGTTTCAGTCTCAAACTAATTCTAAAACTTCAATGTGTAAGAGTTTTCGGGTCTCTGTTAACTATTTGTGATCATCTATAAATCACACTTCATCCATGTTAGGTCTTTAATTTTCATTCGTTTTATAAGCTAACAATCTTCAGCTTGCTTTTGGTCTTTTTACTCCAATACCAGTTATTTAAATCATGAGTAAACTGAGCTGCGGTGTTATGTCATGCCAGCAAGTGGGGGGTGGAGAAAAAAGCCAAACCAAAATAAAACCTATACAACTTAGTGAAAAATGACCACTTGACTTTAACCAAAAAAGTACTTAAGATTCTTTTAAGTTATATTTAAATATTCATTTGAAACATAAGAAATATAAATTGGCATATTAAAGAGTAAATACATTATTTGTACAATAAAACACCAACAAAAATCGGTGTGCAACCCCTATTAAGTTGTAAATATGATGGGAAAATTATAAATAATTCTTACTCTTTACATTCTGATTACAATTCAATAAATCACCTCTTCTTTCTTGACATGCTTTGAAATATATAGATTGATGTCAATTTTAGCAAATTTGTTTGCTTGTTCTAGTATTTTATCAAGGTATTCAAATTCAGATAAGCAAATAACTTAGAGCAAATAACAGATCTACGGAAATACAGCGTGCATTTATTTTATCAGCTGATTTTGGGAGACCAGATTCCACATAAGAAGTAGTTTACAACCCTTCCTTCTTATGAGCTGCTTCTTACCGTAGGAAATATCCTCTTTTAGAGTAATATAGAAACACTCATTTGCCAAATAACGATCAAAACATTTTAAAATCGCCATTAAACTTAAAAAGCTTTATCAATCCATATAAGCAGTTATTTTGATTATTTTTATTCCATTTCTCTATTACCTAAATGGCAATAATTCCCCTGCAATAATGTTGCTATGTGCATGATCCACCTTGAGCTACAATGTACTTTCAATCAAACATTAATGAAATTGCACTTAAGGGGGAGGCCTTTGAAAATTAATCTCTCAAGTTCCACTCCAAAAAAGAATTCGTTATTAAAGCTGGGTTGGTTTTTTGAGCTACAAACACCAACAGTTTCCAACTTTTAAAACTCTTGAGAGCTTTGGTTAGGAACGTGGCGGATGTGGACTCAGCCAGCTTTTCGAATAATTCAGGAACTTCTGAAGGAGCAAATCACCACCTCACAGCCTCCTGGCGTCGTATTATTCAGTCCCGGGGCTGTCGCTGTTCCCCACCCCCAGCAAAGAGGTGCAGAGGCTGCTCCTCTCCACGTCCCGTTCATTAGTTTCCGATCGCTGTGTACGTAAGAGTCCGCTTCGGTGTGTTTCCCCCGTCCGTTCTCGAAGTTTCTTACACAGCCTCCGCGCCGCAGGCCGGACCCCGCCCCGGGGCGCCCGCGCGGTCACCACGTCCTGCCATAGAGCAGGTTGGCGCCGAGCACGCCGCCGCCGTAGTCTCCCGCGGTCGCGTCCAGGGCCGCCAGACCGCCCCCAGGCCCATGCACCGCGGGCGGGCTGGGCGACAGCTCCTCTAGCTCAGGCGCCGGCGTCTGGGCCGGCGGCTGCGGGCCGGCCTGGCCGGGTGTCGGGGTGCTGGCACCGTTCTGGCACGGCTTGCCGTCCTTGACTAGCACGGGCACCGCCACGCGACGCGGGGACGGCGGCGGGGGTGGCGGCGGTCCCAGGCCACCCTCCTGCTGCAGCTGCTGCGCCGCCTTGTCCTTGGCCTGCCGCTTCATCTTGTAGCGGTGGTTCTGGAACCAGATCTTGACCTGCGTGGGCGTCAGGTGGATCATGCTGGCCAGGTGCTCCCGCTCGGGAGCCGATAGGTACTTCTGCTGCTTGAAGCGACGCTCCAGCTCGTAGACCTGAGCCTGCGAGAAGAGCACGCGGCGCTTCCTTCGCGGCGCCGCCGCAGCCGCATGCAGCGGCGCCAGCGTCTTGGCGGCGTCCGCGATGCCCGTCAGCGACCCCATGCCGGCTACGTTCACGCCCGCCGATGGCCCCATGAACCTGGAGACTGGAGAGGGCCCCAAGGGGAGAAGCCGGGTGAGCGCCAGGCCTGCTGGGATCCTGCTCCCGCCGCCGCCCCAAGCTCTTCACACCCGCGGCCCGCGACGCCGGTGGGACCCCGGCTGGTCCCAGCACCCTCCGCGCGTCCGGGGGCCAAGCACCCCTCACGCGCCCCGGGCCGGGTCCCAGGACCCCCCCGCGCGCCCCCAGCCCGGTCCCGGCACCCTCCGCGCGCCCAGGAGCCCGGCACCCACCGCGCGTCCCCGGCTGGGTCCCAGGACGCCCCGCGCGCCCGGGTCGCGTCCCGGGACCTCCCGCGCGCCCCGGGCAGGAGCCCGGGACCCTCGGCTCCGCGCGCGCACCGGGCTGCGATGGGCAAAGCCCGCGCCGTCCGCCTGCCCTCAGTCCCGCGCTGCCCGCCCCGCTCACTTGACGAGTAGCGCGGATCCGAGTTGGCGCCGTACCAGCCGGTGGCCGCGGCGGCCGCACCGCCCCGCATGCCGTCCGTGTAGGCGGGCAGCTCGCCCACGTTGCCCAGGCCGCCGTTGCAGTAGCCGCCCATGGCGCCGTGCGAGAACTGCGAGACGCCCGGCGGCATGTGGTAGGTGGCGGCTGCGGCCGCCGCCGCGGCTGCCGCCGCCGCCGCGGCCGCCGCGTTGTGACCCGCCATGGCGTGGGGCGGCTGCATGCCCGCCACCGCCTGCGAGGAGGGGCCGAGCGGCGGCGCACGGTAGGCGGCGGCGGCCGCGGCCCCCAGGGGCGCCCCCAGACCGGGCGGCGCGCCGTCCATGGCGCCGCCGAACTTCTTGTAGGTCTCCTCGATGGGGCTCAGGATGTCGGACACGGAGAAGGGCGTCGTGTGCTTGGGGCTCAACGACATGGCTCGGCGAACGGCCAGGTAGGGGGGCCCGGGGCGGGCGCGGGCGGGACGCGGTGGCCGCTCGTCACCGCCACCCCGGCTGCGGCGGCAGCGCCTGTGACGAGGAGTCGGCGACGCGGCGAGCCCCCGAGCCGCGGGATCTGGGGTTTATTTTAGTCCGCCGCCAGGTTTACGACAGACTCGGGGGGCGGAGCAACATCCCAAACGAGCAAACAATGGTCATTGACATCTTTTTCTCTACCCCCCATCCCCGTAATGGAGGCAAAAAAGGTAAAGGGGGCAGTTGGGTGTTTCTTGAGAAGATCACCCCCCTCTGCTTTCTCCATCCTTTCCGCCTCCATCCCCAGCAGTTACTCCAGTCCTCAAGCACCAGAAATTAGAAACTCCGAGGTCGGCGTCGGGGCTTGACGTCAAGAACTCAACACTTCTTTCCTTCCAGACCGGAGTTTCCCTAAAGGGACTTTGTAGCAAAGTCCACTATATTTGGGCATCGGGGATGGGGTGCTGAGCTGCAGGGGTTATGCAGGGCTCGCCTGGTCCTCTGCAGCGACCAGCGCCTCATTCGCTCCATCATCTGAAGTGTTGAAAAAAAAAAAAAAAAAAAAAAAAAGAAAGAAGAAAAATAAAGAAAGAGAAAGAGAAGGAAAGACAGAAAAAAGAAAAGAAAAGGCTCTTGGGTCCCACCGTAAAAGCACATAAAGAGATGAGGTACAATGACCATCATTTGCCATTGCAGGACTTCTAATTTATGCATCTTTAGACCCTTAAGCATCATTTTGTGGGCAGCCAAACGGGCACTTCCAAATTAGTTCGAAGTGTCCAAATCCAAAGAAGAGAGAAAACATACACGCAGAGATACCCACAAATACACAGATGCTAACTTGTAAGTATTCTGTTTTTAATCTGTGGGGATGGAGGTTGGATAAGGGAAAGAGGGTGCATTTTTATTTGTTAGAAGGTTTCATGTTCATTTTACACTTGTAAAGTTCTTCACAATTTTCTTTCCTTTGCTTGCTGCTTTTTTCCTCTCTTCTTCGCTCCCTCCTTCCCTGTTTTTTTCTCTCTTCTCGCCTCATATCTCTGTCTCAAGTAAATATTCAATATAGGATTTATTCTCCTATCACTGCCATGATCAAAAATAAAAAGAAAAGAAAAAACCCAAAAACCTAAGTATTTCTAGCTGTTTAAAATGGGTCTTTTTGTTGTTGTCAGAAAATATATAACTTGTTTAAGGAATATGAAATGGATGCTGAAACCACGTAAAAAAGATAGTTTCTCTTGAAAAATAGAAAACCATAGATAACTGATTTTTTAAAAATTGTCATTTCTTAATTTGCAAATTTACCTGCAGAGCAAAGAACTTAGATTTGGTGAACTCTCCACCAAATGCTGAACATGACAAAACAAAAGAAGTGTGCAAAGCATAGTGACTAAATTTTGAAAACAATCTTGCAGTTAAAAAAATGAAAACGGGGAAATGAGAATACAGTTTTTAAGTTTTCCTGCATACTGGTGGGGCAGGAGAAAGAACAAGGGGTATGCTTTGTTAAGCAAGATTTTATTGTTCAAAAAGAAGGAGAAAAGAATGTGTGAAAAACGTTCTAGGTTAACTTAGCAGTACATGTCTTGAAGGCAAGAACAGTGTTACCTATTCCTTTTCCTGTTTGGTTTTAACCCTTTGGTTGGAATGTCTTCCAGAGTTTTGCTCTTATTGTTTTAATCATTGTTTTGTTCATTTCAACCAGTTTTGCACAGAATGTGTTCTCTCTAGGGGTGAGAGGATGGGAAGGGACCAGTATGGTCATCTGTGAGAACAAAGTATCAACCAGGCAAGTGTGTAGAGGAGTATTTAAAAATGCTAAAGGGGGACGCCTGGGTGGCTCAGTTGGTTAAGCGGCTGCCTTCGGCTCAGGTCATGATCCCAGCGTCGTGGGATCGAGTCCCACATCGGGCTCCCTGCTGAGCAGTGCTTCTCCCTCTGCCTCTGCCTGCCATTCTGTCTGCCTGTGCTTGCTCTCTCTCCCTCTCTCTCTCTCTGACAAATAAATAAATAAAATCTTTTAAAAAAAATAAAAAATAAATAAAAATGCTAAAGGAACAAAAGGCAAAGTTACATGAATTGTTTGTAGCTGTCAGTTAATTGATTTAGCAAGGTTAGTATTGCTACAATTTTAACATGATACTACTTTTACAGGTCTGTACTGAACTTGAAACACTTGGGCTAGGTCTTCATCTTCACCTGCAACTGGAATTGCCTATTAATTTTTAAAAATTGGTGGCACACAAAGAAGTATTTATATATGTACTTAGGTGATTGTTGGAACCCTGAAACTGCAGTTTGGCTTTAAATTTTGTTTTAATTAAAATTGAATTGTTTACTTGTAGTAGTTTAAACAAAAGAAAGTAGAAAGATATTTCAAACTTTTATCAGAGACAACAAGGTAAGCAAAAATAATTGTGTGATGGCATCTATGGATAAAAAAGTCCATGTGAACCATTATATTTTATTTTTTAAATTCAAACATGTCTCAGAAATCAAACCTATTGTCATAATGTTCATGTTGATTAGTTACCCAAATTGAAGAAGTGTTTATAATTACATTTTTCCAGTTATTATTTAGTCTGTTTTCAGGTTATACATTTCATCTAGTATAATTTGTTTTATAGAACTACAGGATAGCATTTCCCATCAAGTGGTTATACTGCAAGTTGTTGCTTATTTTGTTTTTCAGCTGTATTGAGTCCTGCTACAGGTTCATTTACATATGGAAGGATCCCATTTTTAAATAAAAAGTACTTTATCATATCTGGAGGCTCTCTGCAGAGAGTCACTTTCTGGCTGCTGGGGAGCTTGATACCCTGAATGTGACTCTTTCACTGGAGGTCAGTAGTTAAGAAAAAAAAAATCACAATCTTTAACATTTCTCTTTATCAATTATTTGTGCCTCATTCTAGAAATGACATACTTTCATGCTGGAAACACTGTTTGGATACGTGCAGATGATGTCTAGAGGATGTATATGTACATTTATATACAGACACAAATTAAAGCAGTCCACTTCATATTCCATTAAAGCTTTTCATCAAATTCACTTCATCAGGTTGTTGTCTGTCCCAATTATGTATGGTAATTTATACTCCGTAGTTTCTTAAATATTATCGACTAAATTGGATTTCATAGGAAATGTATTTTTAAAGAAAGTTTTTTGTGGAGTTTGCTTTCCTTAAAAACAATGCTGGCAGGCTGGGGAGGGGTGGGGTGGGGAGAGAAGTAAATACCACTAAAGGGTAAGTGAAAAGAGATAGCCCTCCTACTTCTCTCCTCCAGCCTCTCAGTTTCCCTTTTTCAGAAGCTGTTTTGTTTTTTTCCTTCCCCCCGCCCCCCGGGATAGTCTGTACAATTTGAAACATATGACCATTTTACACACTAGGGGTAACATGTTTTATATGGTTTGGTATCTTGCCTTTTTCATAGTTTAGGTTTTTGTAATTTTACACATCACATTTAGCACTGGAAACTTAAGAAATAAATGGGTTCTGGCAAAGATAGAAAATTTTCCTAGACAAAAAGTTTCAGTGGGATCTCTTGGCTTCTGACAAAAATGTGAAAAATGTGGTATTTACTGAGAATCTCTGATGTGTTAGTTAACTTTAAGACTAAAGATATTTGGCAAAAAAAAAAAAAAATTCTGAAGTAGAAGCCTTTTCCAGATTTGGGATTTGCTGTTGTGAGAAGCTCAGAGAAAGGGGCCCCGAGAAAAGTTGAGAAACCTTCTGACATATCCAGCCAGTACTTAAAGGGAAATGTTTCTTTAAATCGTCACTTTTCTATCTAGCAAATAGATTTCTAATGTGTCCCAAATTTCCTAATAAAGACATACTGTGTTTGAAAATATAACTTTCTGCTAGATATTCAAGACGGTAAGTGACTTTTAGAAATGAGACACTTGCTACATTTGTGATTGGTTTAAAATATTTGTGAAATTATTTGATTGGTAAAATTCCCATTATGTGAAAGTAACTTTAAAATACAGTAGGGAAGGAATAAAGAAACATGTCAGAATAGTACTTTGAAGCAAAATTTGAGGTTATAAAGAGGAAACAAAATGTTATAGAAATAAAACACAAAAGTTTTAAAAAATTAAAAAAATTTGCTGGGATGCCTGCCTGGCTCAATCTGTGGAGTGTGGGCCTCTTGATCTCAAGGTTGTAAATTCAATCCTCATGTTGGGTGTAGAGATTACTTAAAAATAAAATCTTAAAAAATTTTTTTTGCTGATTCCCATCAATTTCTGAAATTTGGTTCTTATTTCTTTTTAGTCATAAAGGCCTTTTGTTTTAAATGTTCATTTCATTATCTTGAATCTCTTATGATAATATTACACTTGGATTAATGTGACTTTGTTATTTCTCTTTCCCTCTTCCAATGGGGTACAACAGAGGTAAGATTTCTGCATTACTTGCATGCCTCTCTGCCCTACTTCCCTCTCTGAATCTTCAGTCCATCTCTCCATGGTACACTGAAGTGCAGCTAGGGCCTAGGGCTGAGGAGAAATGTAAGGTCTCTTCTTGAGAGAACAAGGAGAGGCTAGAGAACTTGGTACCCTCACCTCATCCCTGCAATCATCCTTTCATATTTTCTCCACAAAATGCAAACTTTTTGCAATTTAGCTCCTATTAAAAAATCTTGAGTTACTGTTTCCTAAGATTCAGGTACTTTTGAAAATAGTTTTCTGACCAATGAACACATTTTAAATTGATGGTTATAAATACAATGTGAGAACAAATGGTAGGTGTTAAAGATGATATTGTTGCTGAAATTATCATAATACTAAGGTCCAGTTGATTCCTGAAAAACAAAAACCAGAAGCCTGCCTTTCTAGAGTCAAGCTGTACAACTAGTTTTTACAGTCTTCATAAAGAATAACATTAGCTACATCAGGAATGTAAATATATGAAAATTGACCAGTATGTCATAATTCTCTCACCCTGGGATTATGAGCTTGAGGTAGAAATTTAAATTTTTGTGTGCTTTAAAACATTTTTTTAGAGCAATAAAATACATCATAGTGAAAACAATGGCAGTTTTGAAATACATTTTTTCTTTCCTTTTTTTTTTTTTTTTTAAAGATTTTATTTATTTGACAGAGAGCACAAGCAGGGTAAACAGAAGGGAGAAACAGGCTTCCCACTGAGCAGGGAACCGGAGGCTTGAGCAAAGGCAGCTGCTTAACCAACTGAGCCACCTAGGCATCCCCATTTTTTATTTCTGAATAACAAGTTTACTTCTGTGTCTTGCTTACATAGAAAGTTTAAGACTTTTTAGAATATAATAGCATTTCCATTGAATAGTATCTTTGACATTTTTACATACTTTGGAATGTCATTAAATAGCTCTTTTATAAGAAAAAATGATCCTTCAAATTTTAGACAAAACATATTTCTATTATTTTGTGGAAGGAGCTAGTCATTCTAAAGGTTTAACCATATCTCTGCATATACCTGACTAGAGGGCATATGTATACCTTTTTAAAAAATACATATTTTTGTAACTTTTTTCTCATATACCCTCAATTTTTCCATAAGGGGCTCAGTGAATTTAATGTAAAATCTCTTTCTCTCAGCAAGTCCCATTAAAGATGTGTATCACCTTACATTTACAAATTGAATTGTAATTATCAAGGAAGGTAAAAGAGTCTTTACACCTAACTTGGGTATAATTGGGTTATTTGTTGCCATCACTTGAAGGAGAAATTCTCATTTTTGACATTTTAATAAATTATGTGTTGCATTTATTATTATTAGAGTTTTACTATATACATTTTGGAAGAAGTAACTATGATGATAATATAATTTTAAAATAATTTGCCCAACTTTATCCTTTTTTGTCCTGTGTACCAGTAATGTTGATGACATATTTGCAGATACTTGTATATATCTCTCTGCATTCTAGGTTGAGAACTGTGTTTGAAGCAGTAGGCTAGTGTTCACCTCAAATCAGTAGGAGTTTTGGTAGATTTTATTTTTTAACTTATTTTTATTTTTTAAAGACTTTACCCACTTATTAGAGAGAGAGATTGAGAGAACGAATGGAAGGAAGGGCAGAAGGAGAAGCAGACTCCCTGCGAAGCAGGGAGCTTGATGAGGACTTGATCCCAGCACTCCTGGATCATGACCTGAGCCAAAGACAGATGCTTAACCTACTGAGCCACCCAGGCAACCCAATTTTGGTAGATTTTAAACAACTTAATTATTGGTTCAGTAATTTGCTTTAAAAAATATACATAATTTCATTAATCCACTTTAAATGACATAAAGATATTAAATGCCATAAAGAGAACAGAACAGATAAAAGTCTGAGAAGAACTGAGTAATCTGTTTGTGAAGTAATCTACTAATGGAATCTGACTCTTCAGTAAACCTCGTATTTATTAAGTTTTTGAAAATGAAAAACAATACTAAATTTTAGAAGGTAGTTTGATTTCCATGCAGGGAGTGTCAACAGGTTAATACTGAAAAAGTGATTCAGGCTGGTTTTAAATTGAACTAGAAATAATGAAAATTTTAGAAAAATGCTATAAGCTACAAAGCTATTGAAATTTGGCCAAAAATGCCAAATAAGAATTGCTTAAGAAAATAAGTACCAGTTTGAATGAAAGGAACTTATCATTGGCATACAGGGTAATATAGAGTTATCTAGTAGAAGAAATGTAAAACATTTGGAATAATCTCTTCCAAAGTAAGAAGTGTATATATCCAATAAAATTAAAAAAAAAAAAAAAAAAGGAACAACTAACTTAGCCATAAGAATAAATGGCAAACTTCAATGGGCAAAATACTTTAAAGTTACACAGTAATGGGGGGTCTGGGTGGCTCAGTAAGTTAAGCCTCTGCCTTTGCCTCAGGTCATGAACCCAGTGGTCCTGGGATCAGGCCCTCAGACCTGTGACAGGCTCTCTGCTTGGCAGGGAGCCTGCTTCTCCCTCTCCCTCTGCCTGATGCTCCCCCTGCTTGTTCTCTCTCTCTCTCTCAAATAAATCTTTAAAAAAATAAAATTATACAGTAAAAAAATGTTTAAAATTGAACTTACAGTTGTTTAAAGTTCACTTTTTTTTTTTAAGATTTTATTTATTTATTTGACAGACAGAGATATCACAAGTAGGCAGAGAGGCAGGGGGGCAGCGGGGGGGACAGAAGCAGGCTCCCTGCAGAGCAGAGAGCCCAATGCAGGGCTCTATCCCAGAACCATGGGATCATGACCTGAGCCAAAGGCGGAGGCTTTAACCCACTGAGCCACCCAGGCGCCCCTTAAAGTTCACTTCTTAATGGGATAAATAAATATGAACTGTGAAGGGTATTTTAAGTCTGAATGTTGTACATAGTTGTCATTCTTAGGAATTACATAATTAAATACTTTATTATTGTTTTAATTTGTGCTTTATTTCCTTATATTGAAGACATAAAATATTCTGAAAGATCTGAATGAAAACTTTCACATATGAAATTGTAGTTTTCTATAAATAGTCTGGCATGTGTGATGATTTCATCTAGAGTTAATTCTCCGAAATGTAGTATTTCCTTAGAATAATCAGTGATAGTGCATATATGATTGAGCCACTATTGTGAACATAATTGATGGCAGACTGCCTTGATGCAGCTCTTATGAACAATTTGCTGAGATTCAAAGGGTGTTGGTAGAAATGGTAGTTTAGAAATTGCCTTCTAAAGACACTGGAGGATGGAAAAGAAGCCTGGGGTTTCCGGTGTCCTCTGAGATCATTCACATAAATCCCTGGTTTAGTAAGTCCAAGTGTTGTGTATGTGCTCTGCTCATGAAAAATAATATTTATGTGGCAAAAAAAGAGATTATTTGGTCATGGATCTTTTTCTTTTTTTTTTGAGAATTTATTTATTTGAGAGAGCGCAAGCAGAGTGTAAGGGCAGAGAGAGGGGGAAGCAGGCTCCCTGCTGAGCAGGGAGCCCCATGTGGGGCTCTATCCCAGGACCCTGTGATCATGACCTGAGCCGAAGGCATACACTTAACTGACTGAGCCACCCAGGTGCCCCAGTCATGGATGTGTGTGTGTGTGTGTGTGTGTGTGTGTGTGTGTGTGTGTGTGTGATTTTATTTTATTTCTTTTCAGTGTTCCAGAATTCATTGTTTATGGACCACACCCAGTGCTCCATGCAATACATGCCCTCCTTAATACCCACCACCAGGCTCACCCAACCCCCCACCCCCCTCCCCTCCAAAACCCTCAGTTTGTTTCTCAGAGTCCACAGTCTCTCATGGTTCATCTCCTTCTCCGATTTCCCCCAACTCACTTCTCTCCATCTCCCAGTGTCCTCCTTATGCTCCACAAATAAGTGAAACCATATGATAATTGACTCTCTCTGCTTGACTTATTTCACTCAGCATAATCTCCTCCAGTCCCCTCCAACAGAAATGATGAATACCCAGTCATGGATCTTGAATGAACAAACTGGAGTGTCTATACTATACCTGTTTAAAAGGAGTAATGGAGAATGTTCTGTATATTCAGTATTCCACATGGGGTTGTCTTTAACTTCTTGGCAGTAAGTTAACAAGTGTAAATATAAAAACCAAACACTTTTCATACCAAGAACATCTAATCATGAATAGTCCTTAGCTTTCTTCTACACATAGATTGCTATATTTCTATGTGTTCAAGCAGTAAGTTGTATCTCTCTTACATAGATATTTTTTAAAAGATTTTATTTATTTAAGATAGAGCAGGCTCCCCACTGAGCGGGGAACACAAGGTTCCATCCTAGGACTCTGGGACCATGACCTGAGTTGAAGGCAAATGCTTAACCAACTGAGCCACCCAGGTGCCCGTCTCTTACATAGATATTTTAACATAGAGACTCAGGAGGAATTAATTATGTGCTGCTCTAGAAAAAAGCTTAATTCTGTATTTATTCTTCCTCTACATTGATTCATAAAGGACATGAGGCAATTTAAAAATAAATTTTTGTGCTTTTTAGCATTTAGTGAGAATCTGAACCTCGTGTAGTTGAACCTCACATGAAGCTTTCCAGTGGTCAATTGAAAAAGCCAGTTTCCACCTTTTTTATTTTTAGGAAGAAAAACCCCTGATTCCTCAGGGAAAGAGGCATTACCTAACACCTCACTTAGAAATTCCTCATGGAGGACTTCACATAGGGAACACTGATTATAAAATACTTAATAGTTCTATAGCAAATGGAGTTATTCCTTAAGGTTGGCTCACTATAGTGGCCATTCCTCAAAAATTTGAGACCCCAGCCACAAATCAATTTAATTAAGGTAACTGAATGAAAGATGGGAGCAAAGATGGGAGCAAAATATGGTCCGGGTTTGTAGCCTTCTAATATTCCAGGAATGAATTCCATACTTTTCAAAGACTTCCTAAAAACCACAATAGTGTTCAACAGTTTGATATTGGAACGTTCTTATACTGAGGCTAAGTTACTGTGATTTATAAGAATCGTATCTAATTCAGTCCTTTCATGCTAAATTGTAAGTCTAGCCTTTTTCTATAATTTTCTATAAAGCCCTCTAAATATAAGAAGATATATTATTACCATATTGTCTTATGTTTTCTCCTTTTCATACAAAAGCCCCCAGAACAACAACAAAAAAATCTGAAATGAACATAGACAATTATATTAACCAATAATTTGCCAAGTAATTACTAAATGCTTAAGAGTGTCCTGAATGCTATAGAAAATTGGAAAGAGAGCCCCTCTTTTTTTTTTTAATTAACATATAATGTATTATTTGCTTCAGGGGTCCAGGTCTGTAAATCATCAGTCTTAATTCACAGCACACACCCTCCCCAATGTCCATCAACCCTCCACCCCATCCCTCCCACCCTCCTCCGCTCCAGCAATCCTCAGTTTGTTTTCTGAGATTAAGAGTCTCTTATGGTTTGTCTCCCTCCCAGATCCCATCTTGTTTCATTTTTTCCCTCCCTCCTCCCCATGACCCCCCGCCCTGCCTCTCCAGAGCCTCTCTTATACCAGAGCAGAAACTTGGCGTACATTTCTTGATCTTGAAACAGTACTTTTATATGCATATATGCATCACTTTATTATTTTAAATTATATATATGTTTATGTTTTTATGTTTGTGAATGTGTATGTGTATGAATATATGTATGTATATATGTATGTATGAGAATACAGGCCAAGTTCTAAACAGTTGATTTACTAATGAGCTTTTTAGTGTATAGCCCATTTGTAAGGTGAAGATAAGGCTAATATCCTAAATCATGAACATTTATTAATGTTGCTAATCTGTGCACTTTCAGTGTTTATTTCATTTAATAGTTATAAGAGAAGAGAACTTAAAGTATGATTGACATTGCAGTGAATTCAAGTGAAAAAGTATTTTGAAAAGGAGTGAGGAAAGAGATCTCAAAGAAAATTCTTTATAATGCTTTCCTGCCTCTTTGCAAGGTTGATGATGGATCAGAATTTATGCAATGTTTGAGTAGCTATTGTTAATGAGACTATTATTACACAGTCACACTATTTTGATGGCTATCTAGAGAAAGTTTATAAACTTACTATTCAACTTGATGTTTGTTTTGTATACATTTTCTTTATAAGGACAGCAGAGAGTTTGGAAGTTTATGTGACTGTAAGTAGTTAAGAGAGCAGTGATAAAAGGTGTTTCTTTCCTATACTTGCTAAAATTATTTCCTTAGAAAAAGTAACAATATAATTTCTCAGGATATAGTGAATTATAAATATTTGATTTGTAGATTACAGGCAGTAATTATTGATGTCAGCTTAGTATTACTAAAATTATCAAAGTAATAGAAACTTACTGCAAAACAAGCTAAAAATAGTATCTAAGTATATAGAGCAATTCTGTCCAAGAGTGATACAATGTGAGCCATATGTATGATTTTAAATTTTTTTTTCAAGATTTATTTATGTATTTACCAGAGAGAGTCTTTTTTTTTTTTTAATTTCTTTTCAGCATAACAGAATTCGTTGTTTTTGCACCACACCCAGTGCTCCATGCAATGAGTGCCCTCCATAATACCCACCACCTGGGTACCCCAACCTCCCACCCTCCGCCCCTTCAAAACCCTCAGGTTGTTTTTCAGAGTCCATAGTCTTTCATGGTTCATCTCCCCCTCCAATTTCCCTCAACTCCCTTCTCCTCTCCATCTCCCCATGTCCTCCGTGTTATTTGTTATGCTCTGCAAATAAGTGAAACCATATGATAATTGACTCTCTGCTTGACCTATTTCACTCAGCATAATCTCTTCCAGTCCCATCCATGTTGATACAAAAGTTGCGTATTCATCCTTTCTGATGGAGGCATAATACTCCATAGTGTATATGGACCACATCTTCCTTATCTATTCGTCCGTTGAAGGGCATCTTGGTTCTTTCCACAGTTTGGTGACTGTGGCCATTGCTGCTATAAACATTGGGGTACAGATGGCCCTTCTTTTCACTACATCTGTATCTTTGGGGTAAATACTCAGTAGTGCAATTGCAGGGTCATAGGGAAGCTCTATTTTTAATTTCTTAAGCAATCTCCACATTGTGGGAGAGAGTCTTAAGCTGACTCCATGCTGAGCATGGACCCTGTCACAGTGCTGATCTCCCAACCCTGAGATCAGGACCTGAGCCAAAACCAAGAGTCAGATGCCCAACCGACCGGGCCACTTAGACATCTCTGATTTTAAATTTTCTAACAGCCGTATTAAACAAATGAAAAGAAACAGGTGAGATTCAACAAAAATCTATCTTATTGAACCCATTATATGCAAGTATTATTTCAAAATACAACCAACATTAAAATTATTAAGAAGTCTTTTTGGTCACTATAATCCTTGTAATTTTACACTACATATATATATATATATATATATATATATATATATATATCTTTATGTATCTAAACCTTATATTTATACTTTAAAAAGATAATGGTATCACATACATAGTATGACTTCCTTTCTTCACTTATATTTTATATTAATTTCCACATCAGTGTCTATACATATATTCCTAGTCAGGACAAATACATACCCTTATGGCATTGCATGTAGATGTTCATTATTCTTTCTAATGATCATGTTATAGTCTATGATATGGTTTTACTATATGTTATTTTATCAGTCCCTTGTTAATGAATTTAGGCTTTTCTCCTTTCCTCTCCTCCCATCCCCAACCTTCCCCTTCTCTCTTCCCCCAGCCACTTCCTTTGGTTACAAACAGTGGTGTAGTGATCATACATGCAGATCCTTGTGCACTGGTACAAATATTTGTGCAGGATTTCTAGAAGTAAAATAAGGTCAGAAGTAAGTTCATTATGCATTTTGGTAGAAATTAGCATTTACGGCACCTGAGTGGCTCAGTGGGTTAAGCCTCTGCCTTCAGCTCAGGTCATGATCCCAGGGTCCTGGGATCGAGCCCCGCATCAGGCTCTCTGCTCGGTACTGAGCCTGCTGCCCAACCCCCACCACCCCCCACCTGCCTCTCTGCCTACTTGTGATCTCTCTCTCTCTCAAATAAATAAATAAAATCTTAAAAAAAAAATTACCGTCCAAAAAGTTCATTTCAGTTTACACATCAGCAGTGTATGGTATACTCTCTTTTCCCTGCATCTCTCACCAACACTAGATAATCATTAAGTTCCTTTTTACTAGTCTAGTTCAGTTTTACACACATAATTTAGTATCTCTTTAATGTTCTTTTTACTGAAGTACATTCATTCATTTAAAAAACAAAAAGGAAACAAAAGGAAAATTAGCCAAGAAATATGTAAAGTATGAGGGGGAAAAATCTGCAAAATACATCTAGAGATAACCACTATTTTTTAAATTTAGTTAGTTAATTTATTTATTAGAGAGAGACTGCAGGAAGGCGGCCAGGGGGAGAGGGGGAGAGAGAATCCTAAGCAGGCTCCATGCCTAGCATGGAGCCCTATGTGGAGGCCATCTCAAAACTGTGAGATCATGACCTGAGCCAATACCAAGAGTCAGACACTTAACCTACTGAGCCACCCAGACACCCCCAGAGATAATCACTCTTAAATAAGTATTCAAGCTACAAATTTTAGCTTAAACTCTAATATATTTGCATTTCTCTTCTTGTTACTTTTCTTTGAGAGGAATATGGTATAATACAAAGTGATTATGCTTTAGAATTAGGCTTCAGTTGAATCCTACTCTACCAAACTGTAAAATTTGGCTGTAAATTTTACTTAACCATTCTGAACTCAAAGTTCTCATCTGTAAAAATGTGAAGGTTAACTTAAATATGTTTAATAAATGAAATCACATATCAGTTCCATAAAATGTTTGCTTTATTTTATTGCTTTGTTTTGCTCTCAACGCTTTCTTTCTGAGAGCAACAAAAGGACGTATTTTCTAAAATACTATGTTTTGTTGCAATGGTTGGAAACCCACAATATGTCAAAGGAGATTACTGAGAAGTAATATTAGTATAGTAATTGATCTGGACTTGTGGAAAGGAAATTTATTCCTTTGAGTACTGAGTCTTTCTCACCATCCTCTGGCACCTCCCCTTCACTTATCTCCTCTTGTCTCATGACATTATACAGCCAAAGTGTTGAATCATGTTATTCTTCCCTTTTGGGAAAACATGAACCACCAGGCACAAAGGAAATACCTTTTTCTTTCCTTTTGGAAGAAAATTATCCGAATAATCCTGGAATCAACCAAGCAGAAAAGTTTCTTATGTGGATAATTTGCCTTTGGAAAGTTCTATGCCAGTGTAGAAATACCTTAAAGGTTATGTCTTTTAAAAACCCTAGATGGGGACGCTACAGTACAACATATGGTATGCTACTGAAGGACACCTGTGTAACTAGAACAATATTTTGCATGTAAATTTATTCCAGTATTGTTTGGGTGACTAACAACTACAGAATCTTTGTCATAGAGATGGAATGGCTTTTAGCCCTTTGCCACATATACATTAATATATGCTTTATCCACTCAGTCCTTTATCCAATAAGCATTTGTGAATTGCCCACAAAATGCCAAGCTGTAGATACAAAGAAGACTGAACAAGCTCTGTCCTCAATGAAGCCTTCTGGTAGGGGCAGGGAAGTGGGAAAGAGAGAGAGGGATAAATGAGCCAACATTTGTAATTTATTTTTTAAAGTGCTATGGTAGTTATGCATAAGGGGCTATGAAAGTACAAAGGAGAAACCCCTAACTCAGTCTGAGGAAAGGATGGGTTGTGGAAGATCAAGGAAGCTGACCTGGGTGAAGTAATGTATGGGATGAATTTTGTAGATCAGGGAGTTAGAAGGTGGAAATGGTATTCCAGACAGAGGAGCATATTCAAAAAGGCATTTTAAGTCAACGAACACTTAGTGAATGTCTACCATGTGCCAAGCCCAAGGAAGCATGGAGTGTTCAAGGAATGGCAAGTAGCTGCATGTGACTGGAGTATAAGATACAATTGGGAATTAGTGGGAGATCAACTGGAAAGTTCAGCAGGAGCCATACCATGAAAAGCCTTATACACCATGCTAAAATAGATTGGACTTATCCTTAGAGAACAAGATGTCTGGATTTATGTTTTGGAAAGTCATCCTGGCATTAGTATAGAGAATGGATTCAGGAATACTAATGTTAGAGGTAGGGCATCTAATTAAGAAGCTATTATAAAAATATATGCGGGCTTAAACTAAAGCACAGCCTCGAAATGAAGAAGGACAGATTTAAGAGATATTTAAGGGGTCAAATAGATAAATTCAGAAATCTAAGAGTCACCACACATGAACCCATTTCCCTTACCCCCATTAGCAGATTTAGACCTGTCAATTTCATAAGTTAAAAAAAATACAGTCCCATATAGGAATTCATGCCATTAATTTCCATTTTTTTAAATTAAAGATTTTATTTGACAGACAGAGATCACAAGTAGGCAGAGAAGCAGGCAGAGAGAGAGGGGGAAGCAGGCTCCCTGCTGAGCAGAGAGCCCTATTCGGGGCTCGATCCCAGGACCCCGAGATCATGACCCGAGCCGAAAGCAGAGGCCCCAACCCACTGAGCCACCCAGGTGCCCCCATTAATTTCTATTTAAACTCATATTATTCATAACTATTTTGAGCTGCAGATTACAGGAACCTGCCTTGAAGTAGCTTATGTGAAGAGGGGATTTTGAATGATACTGGAGTTGGTTTTATAGACCAGAGAAGGATAGGCATGCAGCTGGATGTCAGAGACAAATGGAACTAGAAACTTTAATGTCACCAGCATGCTCATTTCCTGATAGCTTTCTGTATGTTGGTGGTGTTTCTCCTATACAGATCAGTTTTCTAAATGTGGAAAGAAACCACCAGTAATAGTTCTGGCCCTCCTATTCTATGGATCCCTTCTCAGAGTCATTTCTACTTTAATCCTAACATTTGTTTAGCATGTCCACTTGGGCCGCAATTCTATGACAGGCAGCTACCAATAGAACAATCGGGTTCAAGATATGTGTGTGTTTGAGAGGAGGATAGAGAACAGCTCCCAACTGGAGGGAGGGACATTATAAGCAAAACAGAACAGAGCCACCAGAACTTTGTCAAATCCAGTAGATTTTATCTAGTACCTTTTCTTTAACTTCTGTGCTACAACTGATGGTAGTGATCATCACTTTCTGGAAAACTTCCTTAGTTTCTGTTACTCTTCCCCCTTTGACTTCATGCTCATTCTGCTTCATGCCCCTCACAGTTAAAAAAATTGTGTTCAAAACTCAGTCCTTGATATTCCGATCAGCAAATCTCAAACTTTTGATTGGTGGATCTTAAGCTGTTTGCTGCCACCTGATTACCTTATCTTCACTTTTTCTGAATATCCAGGAGGAAGAGGAAGAGTGTAGCTGGCTGTGCCACTTCTCTTCCAATTTACCAGGCACCACCAGCTCCTATCTCTTGATCTCATGGTTTAAAGGAAGTAAAGAGCAAATCTTTTTTTTTTTTTTTTTTTTTTTAAGATTTTATTTATTTGACAGAGAGAACACAAGTAGGGGAAGCAACAGGCAAAGGGAAAGGGAGAAGCAGATTCCTCGGCGAGCAGGGAATCCTATGCAGGGCTCCAGCCCAGGACCCTGGGATCATGACCTGAGCCGATGGCAGAAGGCTAATGACTGAGCCACCCAGGTGCCCCCACTGAGTCATTTTCATTTAAAATGAGAGCAAATCTTTTAAAGAAGGACTGGACTCCCCTGCTTTACATTTGGAAAATCCATTGTTCTTACAGCATTAGCAACATCTCTCTGTGAATGACCCATTCTACTTCCAGGATACTTGTGATCTAGTCGGTCTTACTATTACATGGATATTCCAGGCATAGTCCTACCTCCCTGTCTTTGTTCTTTTCCTTCCAACAATACACATCTCATTCACACATCAAGGCAAGGCCCAGCTTAAACTCTCTCTTCCATAAAGACTTCATGGCTACCCCAGCCCTCTTGATCTTTCTTTTTTACTGATGGCCTACTCCAACTTAGAGTTTCTAGTACACAATTAGATTTATCAATTAGATTTATCATTTGTTGTTATTTTGTCATTGTTGGAGACATTATGTGGAGAGAGCTGGATTCTTTAAAAAAAAAAATTAGATATGTTTGGGCACCTGGGTGGCTCAGTGGGTTAAAGCCTCTGCCTTCAGCTCAGGTCATGATCCCGGGGTCTTGGGATGGAGCCCCGCATCCCGCTCTCTGCTCAGCGGGAAGCCTGCTTCCTCCTCTCTCTCTGCCTGCCTCTCTGCCCACTTGTGGTCTCTGTCTGTCAAATAAATAAAATCTTTAAAAAAAAATTAGATATGTTTGACATACATTGTATTAGTTTTAGGTGTACCACATAGCGATTTAATACATGTATATCTTGTGAAATGGTTATAATAAATTTAGTTAACTTTCACCACTGCATGTAATTATACATTTTTTCTTTTGATAAGAACTTTTAAGATCTAATCTCTTTACATCTTTCACATGTATTGTTAACTATAGTCACTATGCTATAAATTACTTACGTATCTTATAACTGCAAATTTGTAGCTTTTGGCCAACTGTGTTCATTCCCCTTTGCTCCCAGTCCTTGGCAACCATCAATCTGTTCTCTGTATCTGTGAATTGGGGCTTTGTTTGTTTGTTTAAGATTTCATTTATAAGTGAGGTCATTCAGTATTTGTCTTTCTAACTTATTTCACTTAGCATAGTGCCTTCAGAGTCCATCCATGTGGTTGCAAATGGCAGGATTTTCTTCTTGTTAGGGCTGAATAAAATTCTCTTGAATATATAAGTATATATATATATACATATATATATATATATATAATTTTCTTTATCCATTCATCAGTTAATGGACACTTAGATTGTTTGCTTGTGTTGACTATTGTAAATAACGTGGCAGTGAACATGGGAGTATAGGTATCTTTTTAAGATAGTGATTTTGATTCCTTTGGATAAATACTCAAAAGTAGAATTGCTAGATCATATAATAGTTCTATTTTTAATTTTCTGAAGAACCCCATACTGTTTTCCATAGTGACTGCACCAATTTACATTTCCACCAACAGTGCACAAGAGTTCCCTGTTCTCCACATCCTTGCCAACACTTGTTATTTCTTGTTTTTTGATAATAGCCATTCTAACAGGTATGAGGTGATATCTCAGTGTAGTTTTGATTTGTATTTCCCTAGTGATGTTGAGCCCTTTTTATGTAACATATGCAAAAGATTAATATTGCTACTATAAAAGTGCCTTCCAACAAATAAGCCAATAGAGAATGGACAATTTACAAAAGAAATAATGCAAGTAGGTAATAACCACCTGAGAAAGTGTTCATTCTCCAGAAGCATTAGGGATTTGCTAATGAAAACAGCCATTAAAAGCCATTCCTCTCTCCCAGAAAGATTTACATTCTATCTAGAATTGGAAAATAAAGGACTACAAAGGCACATTGTTGATGATGGTATAAAGTGATACAGCTTTTTTGGTCTGAAAATGTTGTACAAGGATACACACACACACACACACACACACATTGTCCTGATGGTAGCATAATTTGTAGTATTGTAAATAATATGAATTCCCATCAATAGGAAAATGCCAGGTAGTTGCTGAAAAGAGTGGGGGAGGGCAAAATTCAGCTGTATTCACAGCCATGAGTAGATATGGATGATTTTGCAGGTTGCAAAATCATACAATATAATCCCATTGTGTGAAAGAAAGAAGGAAGGAAAAGAGAAGCATGTATTTAAACATATAGTTAAAACTTCATCAGTCTGTTCATATGCCTGGAAAATTATTTGGAAGGAATCACACCAGTTTCAAAGAATTACCCAGGGAGCAGAATTAGGAGAAATAAAGTGAGGAATTTTCACCTTTTAAATATGGCTGCGATTGTTAGGATTATCTGTTTTTAATATGTTAATCTTGTCTCTCCATTTATTTAACCCTGGCTCCAGATAACGTCATGTCTTCCTGGTAGCACTTACCACAGTGTTGATCATTTAAATACTTGACTCCACTTTCTACTTGGTTACATGGTTTTTGATTAGTAAGTCTGCTGTAATTTTTATCCTTATTCCTCTATAATATAATGTTAGCCTCTATCCTCCTCTGGCTTCTAATAAGATTTCGTTTATCTTTGGTTTTCTACAGTTTGAATTTTACATGCCTCGGTGTAAATTTTTAAGTATTTTTCTTACTTGGTGTTCTTTCAGCTTCCTGAATTTTTAGTTTGCTGTCAGTCATTAATTTTGGAACATTCTTGACCATTATTATTTCAAATGTTTTTTCTGCTCCATTCTCTATTTCTTCTGCCTCTTGTATTCCAATTATGTGTATGTTATATATTTTGAAATTGTCCCACAGTTCTTAGATTGTCTTGTGTTTTTCATTCATTTTTCTTTTTGCCTTTCAGTTTGGGAAGTTTCTGTTGACATCTCTTGAAGCCCATTGAGTAGTTTTGTGGTTTTTTGAGGGAAGGTTTAATTTATTTGAGTTAGAGTGAGAGCAAGAGAGCATGCACAAGCAGGAGGAGAGGGGCAGAAGGAAAGAGAGAAGCAGACTCCCCGCTGAGCAGGGAGCCCTACACAGGGCTCAATCCCAGGACTTTAGCATCATGACTTTAGCTGAAGGCAGACACTTAACTGACTGAGCCACACAGGTGCCCCCACTGAGTCATTTTGATTTCTAGTTTTTCCTTTTAATTCTTAGTTTCCATCTCTATCTTATCTTACCTCTGTATTCTTGCTTATTGTCTATTTTTCCCCATTAGATCTCATAACATATTAATCACAATTATTTTAAAATCCCTGTCTGATTTAAAAAAAAAAAAAAAATCTGTGCCATGCCCGAGTTGTAGTTCTGATGCTTTCTTCGTCTCTTCAGACTGTGCTTTTTCTTGTCTTTTAACATGGCTTTTAAATTTTTTTTAATAGCCAAACACTATGTGTCAGGTAATAATAATTATTATATAGGCTTTTAGTGTAAAATTGTAATGTTAATCTGGCTAGGATTTGGGCTGTGTTTAATTTGTAACTGTAGGTGCTAGAGGCTTCAAATTTCTCTAGTGTTCTTTCTTTTGGCTCTCCTGTTTTTAGAGGGTTTAACTAAGGACTCTTTCTTGAATAGAATCTGCGTCTTGAATCTCTTTTAGCTATCCCACTGTTATTATAATGAAGCCCTGATGGTGTGGTGATAAAGTGTAGGGGGAGGGAAGTGTTCTATAGTCTTATTATTAAATCTTAGTCTTCTAGTGGGCCCATGTCCCTCAGTGTGAACTTCAGAAGTGTCTCTTAGCTCCCCACAATTTTTGGTGAGGCGGGAAACCTAGAGAGGGCTGGAGTTGGAGAAATTTTCTTTCTTCAGATTGGCTAGATCCCTGGTAAAGTCCGTCCCCTGGAGAGTGAGCATTTGTAGGGGAATTCCCTGTGTATATTTTACAATGTCACTTTTCCCCTTCCCCTGCCACGGTCTTGAGGGAATCTTTTTTGGCTTTTTACCATAAGAAGTTGGTGGGGACCCCCCTCCCCACCACAAGAAGTGTAGACCCCACTAAGGCTAAGCCCCCGAGAGATTATCACTGTAATGTTAGTCTACCCTCAGCCTCCAGAAGTTAATCAAATTTACCATTTAAGGGTCCCTACCAGTTTATGGCTCTAGCATTTCTGCTCCAGGTAAGCAGATAGCTGTGACACTCTAGGTTTTCCGTCTTGATAGATTTCAAGGTGGCAGATAGCCTTGCATCCTCAGTTTTCTAATGGGTACAAACCATTGCTCTTCGATTTGTTCAGTTTTTTGCTTGTCGTGGGATGGAGAGTGATGATTTCCAAATTTTTTGCATGTTTGAGGTGAAATGAACTAAACACTTAGTAGCCACAAAATAAACTATATTGGACTGTAGAATTTTGTATATTTAATAACTTATTTTTTGTTCTGCAAATTGCTAGCTTATATAAAAGTTTTTATTTTTATTTTTTAATTCTTTTTATTTTGTTAAGATTTTATTTATTTGACAGAGAGAGACACAGCAAGAGAGGGAACACAAGCAGGGGAAGTGGGAAAGGGAGAAGCTGGCTTCCCACTGAGCAGGGAGCCTGATGTGGAGCTCGATCTCAGGATCAATACCTGAATCCAAGGTAGACGCCTAATGACAGAGCCACCCATGTGCCCCTATATAAAAGTTTTTAAATGAAAAATTAAAGCCATCTTCAAATATTTAGAGAGTTATAATATGAAAGATTAGATTTGTTCTCAATGTCATCAAAAGATCTATTCATGGAAATTTTATATATGTAGGCAGATCTTTTTTTTTTTACGATTTTATTTATTTATTTGAGAGAGAATGATCATGAGACAGGGGAGGGTCAGAGGGAGAAACAGACTCCCCACTGATCAGGGAGCCCGATGCAGGACTTGATCCTGGGACTCCAGGATCATGACCTGAGCTGAAGGCTGTCGCTTAACCACCTGAGCCACCCAGGCACCCTGTATGTAGGCAGATCTTAATACAAGGAACTTTTAGGAAAATTATTCAACAATGTTGGACATATAGGTTTATGATTTGAAAATCCATTTCTAATCGTGAATTGATTTGGGAATGCCAGTAAGTTTTTCCTACTCCCATCAGTGAGTATGTGGAAACAGACGCTAAGTGACAAATCCTCAGGTACTTGCAGTAAAAGAAAAACTGTCTTGGATGAGAGGTGGCCCTACATAGCTTCTATGAGGAGATTTTTTGATTCTCAGTGTATCTTTTAAGCCTCCCAAAAGAGAAAAAGTCTACTCCTTTTTCAAGTTTTTGTCTAAATACAGTTTAAATCCATTTACACGCTTGTAATGGCAATGGCCTTTGAGGAAGCTGATATACAGTGTCCTGAACCCCATTCCAGGCTTGCAGCTAAGGGCTAGGCTTGAAACCCATCTGCAGCAGAATGCTGCAGCAGGATGCCCAGCAGTAGCAATGCCTTCAAAGGAGACCCCAGTGGGCAAACTTGCATGTATGTGTAATACTTAGCTGTCTTGACATTGCTCACAAGAGTGCCTGTGAAGCAGAAGAGAAAGAAAATCCCTTTGCACAAGCCTGTGAAGTGACTTTCCCTTATGCAGGAACTTAGGTTCAGGGAAGAGATAGGCTCAACATGTCTTAAAGATTTATCTCCATTGCTGGGAAGCTGCTCTATGTGGCATGCTTGCTGCAAATACAAAGCTTATGTGTGGCAAGGTGATTTTGTATTGCTTTTGCACTAAAAGCTTTATTGTTAATGAAAAAGAAGGAAAGACCTTGGTTGGTTGTTTTACCTCTTAGTGTTTTATTTTGAAGAAACATTCATGTTTCCAAAGGTTAAAAAATAAATCAGGTCTTTAAAAAATTGTTTTCAAGGGCTAAGAAATATCATTTTGAAATAATAATGTTTTTGAATTGTATATAATTCATGGTTTCTGAACTCTATACAATTCATTGGTTTTTTTTCCCCCATTAATGAACCTAAGGTATATTTATGAATACATTTTCACATTTTATTTTCCAGGAACCACTTATGTTGACTTCAATATACTCATTAAAAAACTGAGCACAGAAAATTTAGTTTTTGCCCAAGTCACATTTGACATTAGTAGCAGAGTTGATAGGTTTATATAAAGCGATTCTTTCCTAACACTCATAATTTTTTAAAAATTCAAATTAAATTATAATTTATAAACATTAAAATTCACTCTTTTTAGTGTTTAGTTCTGTGAGCTTTGACAAAGGTGTAAAGTCATGTAACCACCGCCACAATTAAAATATAGAATATTTCCATTAGCCAAAAAAATTCAGTTGTGTCCTTTCAAAGTTTTAGATTTTACTTTTAGGTCTATAATCCATTTTTGATCCATTTTTGTGAGGATGTAAGGAAGTATGGATGTAGTTATTTACTTTTTTCTTCCTTCCATCATTTCTCCTATCTCTTTGTCTGTCCTTCCATCTCTTCCTTTTTTCTTTTTCACTTTCAAAAGTGGAAATCCAATTATTCGAGGACCATTTGTTGAATTACTTTTTTGTTTTTGTCGAAGATCAATTAATCTTATAGGTGCATGTATAAAATTTCTGAGCTCTCACTTTTATTTCATTAATCTATATGTGGATAAGTCTCATGGATTTTAAAATTATTAGTGTGGGTAAGAACTAACATGGCCATCGTTATCCCACTAATTGAGTTGTGACATGCCAAAAAAGCACAAAGTAAAGATTTATATATATATATATAAATATATATATATACACACACACACACACACACACACACACACACACACACACACATACATTTGACTTTTAAAAATGTCTTACTGTAACTCATTGACATTTGTATTTCCAATCTAAAATACTGAGATTACGTTTGGATCAACACCTTTGGTACTTATACCCTGAAACTAATTATGTTGCCAGTATAATGAAATGAAAAATTTAACATGTTTAAATCTGTCATGTGAAACTATTTCAGATATCATAGTAAGACCATTTTGCCATCCTGTTTGTCTCTGGTCCCATAATTACTTCTTAGTTTCGAGAAAAATCTGTTTCAATATTAAATGTATTCAAGAGTAAAACATTACTAAGAAATTAGGATATTTCTTTCTCTGAACTCTTAGTATAAGTCTCTTTGTTTTGTCTAACTTCATCTTGTCTGACCTGAGTTTGAGTTGCAGAGTGTGTATCAAAATTGGTGGGACTCCCAGCTTCTCCCTTGCCTACATTCAAAACAAGACTTCTTTGGTTCCTCTGACGAGAGTTGTATTCCACCAGATATTTTGTTTCTCAGGTACTCCAGGTTCTTCTTCAAGCCCTGTTTCGCTGTAGGTAGATTTTGTCTCTATTGTTGGAGGTGATGGGGTACGGGAAGCAAGGGATGGAGTACCAACTGCTAAAATCTCTGCTCCCTACACCTCCAGATCTGGGGCTCTAAATCAGTCCCTCATTCCAGGGTGTGGCTGTGGAAGCGAGAGGAATGAGAAGAGTTTTTGTAGTTGTTCTTGTTTGTTACCTTGACCCAGACAACCCTGATATGTTCAATTCTCTTCCCCAGTGACTCTTATTCTCTACCATTGATTGTGTCAGCTTTCTATAGTCTTTGAAATGTTCATCTCTGCCATGACACTGCTTGGGCATGGTCACTCCCAGACCATAGTTATCTCCCAGTCTGTACCATGCTGAGGACAAAATTCCAGAAAGCCACAGCTCGGCTTACAGATGGGACAATTCTCTACTGCACCTACTAAGGGTCACACTACGTTGCCTCCACTATACTATGGTGTTTCCTGCTTACCAGACCTTGGCTCTCTCTCTTTTATTTGACACCTTTCAGAGTGTGCCTCTGAAGGGACTCTGCCTAACACGTTTTGACTACTCCCCAAAAGCAAGCCATTGTCATTTACTTAATGCTATTCCCCTCTCTCCCTGATAAAGTGAGTTGTTTTTACCATCCCCTCTGCGTAGGCCAGAGTACAACTCATTAAGTCAGTCATGGGGGTTTGCAGAGTTCCTCAGCACTTTGCAACACCCCACACCAACACACACTTCCACCCCACTCCAGTGTTATAACCGACCTTTTCATCTCCCTTTTTTGAGAGCATTACAGCCAGGAATAGCTAGTTCAGTGGTGCTAAATGAGAAACATTCTAAGCCTCCTGATTCAGCAACCCAAACTCATTGTGTTCATGGTGCCTTATTTGAAGGGACTGCTGTAATTGGAAGACATCTCCCTGTACCCTTAATGACTCCACACTTGGAGCAGCAACCTGCTGGGGCCAGAGGAGAAGCTGATTTTACCTGTAGGCTTCCTTACTCTGTTTTGTTTTCCAAATGTCAGTCTTCTAGGGAGGCACCTGTGCACCTGCCCTCTATTTCAGGGTGTGACTCCCAGAGTCAGCCATTTAAAGACTTGATATGTCATCTTCTACATTCCTTTATGCATTTTTAAAAAACATACATGGGGTGATACTACACAGACAGTAATCTTTACTCCTATGGCATTTTCCATGTTCATGAAAAGGTATTGTATAGTTATGACATTGATTACTTCACCAGATCTTTACTGACAAATATTCATGTTGCTCTAATTATCAGATACTGCAAGTAGCAATCCCTGAACATCCATGTATGTACATGTTTGTGTACCTGAACAATAATTTTCTTAGGATATATACTTAGAAGTAAAACTGAGTTTATATTTTGATACACATTGCCCTTTGGGAAAGCAACACCATTTATGTTGTCACCAGCAGTACATGAGGATTACCTTTTCCCTACACTCTCACCAGCTTTGGACTTTATTATTTTCTTCATCTGTCTCACATCATACCCATGCCATGGGAAACAGAATACTTTAATATTTTCATTTGCATCTCTTTGATTTTCAGGGGGGTTGAGGATCATTTTGTATACTGCATAGTCATTTGGACTTTTTTCTGCGAATTGTCGGTTCATAATTTTTTCTACTGTAGCGTTCATCTTTTCTGCATTGATTTGTAAGAGTTCGTTACGTAGTAAATATATTAACTCTTTGTCTTGTGTATATTGCAGTTTGTCTATTAATTTTGATTCTAGTGTCTTTTGCTGGATGACACTTAGAATTTTTATGCAGTCAAATGTGTTGGTATTTTCCTTTGTGACTTCTGGTTTTTCACTCTTTTCCCACTTAACGATTTTAAAAATATTTTAATGTATTTATTGCTCCTAATGATTTTTAAAAATATTCTTAGCATGAGAAGTTTGTTTTGTTAAGGGAAGGGTTATTAGGATGACTTCCCATGGTGAATGAAGGGTAATATGAAGTCACTTCTTCACAGGTATGGTGAAATAGAATCTTATGAGCACCATAGAAGTTGAGTGCAGTCAAGAGCTTAGTTCGATGACATTGGGTATGTCAACAGTTGTTTAAACAATTGCCCCAAATGTTTCATAATTTAAATGAAAAATAGAACTTATGTTTCTCTTTTATTAAGTTGAACAAATCTTTTGTTTCCAGCCTTGACCAGCTTTATATACCAGCTTTATAGTTTGTAGACCAACTAACCAATTGGCTTAGGTTTTTCTGTATAAGGGGAAAGAAACCTGGGTAAGCAATATGTTATTAATTTCTGTTGTAACCACTCTGAGAAACAGAATGGACACTAAAAGTTAGTTTCAGATGTTGAGACTGATGACACCACACACACACACACATATCAAGAGGGTATGAAGAGTTTAATTATCTATATAATACAGGTCTTTAGGGAGAGCAGAGCAGGGCAGGCATCTGAGGAGATCCAAAATGGCTTGAGAGCATAAGGAAAGGAGACTGGCATGGCTTTTGTGGTTGGGCATGGAGATGGGGAAAGGGTTCCTGTGTTTGGGCAGGAACTTGCTTGGTTTGAATCTTCTGGGGTCAAAGGAGGGAGCACCCAGGATTTCTTATCAGCTTTCCCTAATGTGGGGCAGAGGGGCAGGTTACAGGCAGGGGTGTGGCTTACAGGCTTATAGTGGTCAGATTCCTTATTATAACCACTAATCACCAAGCAGTGCATATCCTGAAAGGTGGGAGCACAAGTATATTGAAGAATTTACACTCCCCCCAAAATGCTGGTTTATGTGGAAAAGTGTTTATGTACTTGTTAATAACCAGAAACTACCAACTAGCCAACCAAACACCTTTAAAAAAAAAAAATAAGAGTATTTGCATCAGGAACTGCAGATAATCGTGATGTGGATGTTCATCACACCTAACCTAAAGCTTCTTGATAGCCCTGACATTTATGTTGAAACAAATTTTAAATGATTTCCTCAGCCACATGGATATACGTGGTATTATACTCCTCTAACGATAATGCCTCAGTCCTAAGTTTTTCCATTATTTGGTGATTTAGTTACTAATGTCCTATGAATCAGATGTCAGCAATACATTATTCCTGCAATATTGAGTATCTAGACACTATGGCTAGTTTTCTTTGTAAAAATTCTATTCGTTGATATATGATTTTCTCATTTCCTCCTGAAATCATTCCATCATTGTCAGTAATTTTATTCTCTCTCTTTAGGCAGCAGTTACTGCCCTTGACTGCTTGCTTTTCAGATTTTCTGTCTTTCTTGGAAACCACTTTTAACAGTACAAACAGATATAGCAGAGCATTTACTTCTTCGATATTCCTGCTTTTGTTGAGAGTGTAAGTGGCTATTTGATTTCAGCGGGTTCTTTGACTTAGATTACTTACATGTATCTTTGTGAATCTCTTTAGTTCTGAGATAAGTTTGGTTTCATGTTCAATACTAATTTTCAGGGCCTGAATGATTGGTTGGGAAAACTGAAGAATCAAATATTACTTATTTTTTCACCACTTAATGCTATGCTATATAATTAAGTTTTGCCTAGTGTAAAAGCTTGTCATACACCAGGCTCTTGAGTCATAAATTCCATTTGTAGTTAATTGTTTTCAAAGAGTTAGTATTCTATCTTTTTGTTTTTATACTACTATTTTTGAATCCTTTGTTCCATGCTTCCTATGTAGGTTTTTATTGTATGTACAAAAATTTGCTCTCTTTTTCAAAGTATTATTCAAGCAACTTTCCCTGCATGAATCCTTTTTATTCCATTATCCTACTTGTTGGAATTACAAACCAGAGATTTCTGAGAGATCAACAGGAATTTCACGAGATCAAATTCATGGAGTTGAGGGATTCCTTTACTAGACATATTTGGCAAATATAAAAACTGTTAAAATAGAAATCTCAAAAATTAAAAATAAGAAACTAATAGTCTTTGATCCAGCTTTCTTGGAAAATGATGAACACACTTTACTTAAAATAGGGACAATAATTTTCCAATCAAAAGAGTAATCTGGTTCCCTGTTCTTAAAATCAGAACCTCATTAGTAAAATGCAAAGGGATTGTGCTATCAGCATTAACATGGATTAAATTTGTTTCTTAAGTCAAATGGAATTAAATCACTAAGCTCTGAACTCAGAAAAATTTCAGCAAGTACTGTACAATCTTGATATAACCTATACTATAATATGACCAAAGTAATAATTATAATCTAACAAAATTACATTCAACATGCCTACACATTAATTATTGAAAGATAACTATATATTGTTCCCTATGAAAGTAAACATACTACTAATATGATGATAAAATAATGTTATATAGTATAATCATGATGTTATCAGCATAGCTTCCAAGGAAAGGTTAAACTTTAATACAATATGATCCTCCAACATTACTATTTAATGTTCTAATTTGTGCCTCCTTTGTCACAAATACAGGTTTGGGTCTCTTTCTGGATTCTGTTCTCTACCACTGGTCCATTTATCTTTCCAAGCACTAAACCACACTGTGTTATTTACCTTGACATTTTAATAAGTTTTGATATCTGATTAAGTCCTCCTACTTTGCTTTTTCTTCAATTGTCTTGGCTATTCTTGGCCCTATACATTTTCATAGGAATTTTAGAATCATTCACTAAATGTTGATATCACATACAAATGAATGACTAAAACCCTGAGAAAAAATCACTAAAGGCCACATGTTTCAGGGGTTCCTATGCTGTTTCACTAACTGGTAACTATGCAATGATAGATGGGAATGAGAGTAGCAAGATACCACATCGGCTGGTGCTTCCTGAGCCTATTTGACCTGTGACACCACCACCACTCTTACCACCAAAGAGAATACAGCTGCCTCTTCTGACTTCCACACACAAACTTCAGACCACACAAACCTTCTGTGACTTTTTTCCCCTTCTAGGTTAACCCAATTCCACCTTCAGAAGGAAATGCTGGAGTGGAAGGACAAGCAAAGAGGGCATAAAGAGTGTTATTTGCTCTGCATCTCAGCCTTAGCCTAACGGAAACATTCATTTTATAGTTTATCAAGAGACATATGATATATCAAGAGACATAAGAAACAAGGTGTTGCAAAGTATTGGGGAAGGCCTACACTGGAGTCAAGTCTATCTTTTCAGGCAGGAAATTAATACCATAATTCTCTCTATGGTTTATCACCACACACCCATAAGCCATCTGTCAACTTCAGTGTAAACACAATACCTGATAGGTCCCAGAACACAGAAATAATTGTTCAGGAAGAAACAGAATTAAGGGTAAAAAAAAATTCAAAAATATTCTTTAGATTAAATAAAAGGCTGAGCAGAGTTTAGAGGAAAGCCAGTGTAAAGGTATTGCTACATATTGGTGTTGAGGTCCTTTAAGGTACAGTTGACATATAACATTATATTAGTTATCACATAATGGTGTGATATTTGTATACATTGTGAAATGATCACAGTAAGTCTAGTTACTGTCCCTCACCATACATAGTTACATTAGAATCACTTTGTCACCTTCTATTAAAAAAAGTTTTGGGATGTTTGGAATGGATCAATTTGGAAGAATGGACTTATTTATCATGTTGGTTTTCCATCCATAAACATGCTATGTCTCTCCATTTGTTTTGGTTTCTCAATGTTTTATAGCTCACTGTGTAAAGATCTCACAGATATTTTAACAAAATTTATTTGTAGTAAAATGATTTTTAAATATATTATATACTGAATAAAAGTTTTCATTTTCTGATTGTTGCTTGTATATAGAAATAGAGTTGTATAGAAATACTTTATTTTTTTTTTAAGTTTTATTTGAAAGAGAGAAAATGAGTGAGAGAGAGAGAAGGAGCAGGGGGAGGGGCAGAAGCAGACTCCCTGCTGAACAGAGAGCCCAGTGTGGGGCTCCATTCCAGACCTCCAGGATGATGATGGATCCTTAACAGACTGAGCTACCCAGGTGCCCTATAAATACTTTAATTCCAGCATACTTGCTAAATGCACTAATTCTAATAATGTATTCATAGATTATTTTGAACTCTCTGCACACACAATCCTATTGTCTATGAATAAAGATGGTTTTAAATCTTCTTTTTTCCATTCTTAAATTACCTCATGACAGTGCAGGCTAGTTCAAAATTTAAAAATCTTCATTGTAATTAATGCACCACATTGACAGATGAAAGAAGAAAAACCATGATGAAAATTCTCAGAAAATTAAGAATAGAACTCATACAACTCAATAGAAAAAGAATCCCAAATAATCTGATTTTTTAAATGGGCAGAGTAAACATTTTTCCGAAGAAGACATACAGATGGCCTACTGGTGCATGAAAAGGTGCTCAACATCACGAATCATCAGAGAAATGCAAATCAAAACCACGAGATATTACCTCACACCTGTCAGAATGGCTATTATCAAAAAGACAAGACAACTCTACCCTATGACCCAGCAATCACTCTACTGGGTATTTACCCTAAAGATACAAATGTAGTGGTCTGCAGGGGCACATGCATCTGAATGTTTATAGCAGCAATGTCCACAATAGCCAAACTATGGAAAGAACCTAGATGTCCATCAGCAGAAGAATGGATAAAGAAGATGTGGTATATATACACAATGGACTACCATGCAGCCATCAAAAAATGAACTCTTGCCATTTGCAATGATGTGGATGGAACTAGAGAGTACTATGCTGAGCAAAATAAGTCAATCAGAGAAAGACAATTATCATATGATCTCCCTGATATGAAGAATTTGAGAAGCAACATGGGGGGCTTGGGGTGTAGGGAAGGAAAAAATGAAACAAGATGGGATCAAGAGAGAGAGAACCCATAAGAGACTCTTAATCTCACAAAACAAACTGAAGGCTGCAGTGGTTGGGGGTAGTGGTAGGGAGAGGGTGGTTGGGTTATGGACATTGGGGAGGGTATGTGCTATGGTGAGTGCTGTGAAGTGTGTAAGCCTGACAATTCGCAGACCTTTACCCTTGGGGCTAATAATACATTATATGTTAATAAAAAATAAATAAAAATGTTATTTTTATAAAAAATTGAAAAAAAAGACAACAAATGTTGGCAAGAACATGGAGAAAAGAGAACTAATGGTGGGAAAGTACATTGGTGTAGTCATCATGGAAAACAGTATGAAGAGTCTTCAAAAAATTAAAAATAGAATTATTATATGATGCAGCAATTCTTCTGGATATTCATCCAAATGAAATAAAATCATTATCATGAAAAAAATATCTGGGCCCCCATGTTCACTGCAACACTATTTATAATAGCCAAGACATGGAAGAAACCAAAGTGTCCATCATTGGATGAAAGGATAAAGAAAATGTTATATGTAGGATGTGTGTGAGTGTGTGTGTGTGATTTAGCTATATAAATAGGATATCTTGCCATTTATGACAATATAGATGGAAGGCATTATGCTAAGTGAAATAAGTCAGACAAAGACAAATACTGTATAATCTCACTTATATGTGGAATCTAAAAAAAGAACTCATAGAGAACATATTGGTGGTTGCCAGAAGCAGGGTGTGGAGTGGGTGAAATGATGAAGGTGGCCTAAAAGTACAAACTTCCAATTACAGAATAAATAAGCACTGGATATGTAACATACAACATAATGACTATAATTAATTTATACTATATTGCATACTAGAAAGATGCTGACAGTAGATTTTTTTTTTAAGATTTTATTTATTTATTTGACAGACAGAGATCACAAGTAGGCAGACAGGCAGGCAGAGAGAGAGAGGGAAGCAGGTTATCTGCCAAGCAGAGAGCCCGATGTGGGGCTCGATTCCAGGACCCTGGGATCATGACCTGAGCCGAAGGCAGAGGCTTTAACTCACTGAGCCACCCGGGTGCCCCATGACAGTAGATGTTAAAAGTTCTTATCACAAGGAAAAAAACTAACTGTGTCACCGCGGATGTTAACTAACTTTATTATGGTAACCACTTTACAATTTATACATATTATGTTGTACACGTAAAACTAATACAATCGCGAGAGGAGGATTCAAGATGGCGGACAAGTAGCAGGCTGAGACTACTTCAGGTAGCGGGGGATCAGCTAGATAGCTTATCTAAAGATTGCAAACACCTACAAATCCAACGGGAGATCGAAGAGAAGAAGAACAAAAACTCTAGAAACAGAAAATCAACCACTTTCTGAAAGGTAGGACTGGCGGAGAAGTGAATCCAAAGCGACGGGAAGATAGACCGCGGGGGGAGGGGCCGGCTCCCGGCAAGCGGCGGAGCAACGGAGCACAAAATCAGGACTTTTAAAAGTCTGTTCCGCTGAGGGACATCACTCCAGAGGCTTAACCGGGGTGAAGCCCAGGCAGGGTCAGTGCGGCCTCAGGTCCCTCAGGGTCACAGAAGGATCGGGGGTGTCTGAGTGTCGCAGAGCTTACAGGTATTAGAACGGGGAAGCCGGATACAGAGACAGAGCTGAGGAGTGAGCTCTAAGCTCGGGGTTACCTTGAACCAGTCGCAGGCTCGGTCAGCTCGGAGCGCGGCCGGAGGCCAGGGTGACGGGAGTAATTGGGCGCTGTTCTCTGAGGGCACACTGAGGAGTGGGGCCCTGGGCTCTCGGCTCCTCCGGGCTGGAAACCGGGAGGCCGCCATCTTCATTCCCGCCCTCCAGAACTCTACGGAAAGCGCTCAGGGAACAAAAGCTCCTGAAAGCAAACCCAGCAAACCCGAGCGGATTACTCAGCCCGGCCCCGAGTAAGGGCGGTGCAACTCTGCCCGGGGCAAAGACATTTGAGAATCACTACAACAGGCCCCTCCCCCAGATGATCAACAAGAAACCCAGCCAGGACCAAGTTCACCTACCAAGGAGTGCAGTTTCAATACCAAGGAGAGCAGCGGAATTCCAGAGGAGGAGAAAGCAAAGCACGGAACTCATGGCTTTCTCCCCATGATTCTTTAGCCTTGCAGTTAATTTAATTTTTTTTTTCTTTTTCAATTTTTTTTCTCTTCTTCTGCTAAATTTTCTTAACTTTTACCATTTTCTTTTTTAACGTTTTTTAAATAGTTTATCTAATATATATATATATATATATTTTTTCCTTTTTATATTTTTTCTTTATCGGTTTTCTTTTTTTTTTTTCTTTCTGAACCTTTTTTTATCCCCTTTCTCCCCCCTCATGATTTGGGATCTTTTCTGATTTGGCTAAAGCATATTTTCCTGGGGTTGTTGCCACCCTTTTAGTATTTTAATTGCTCCTTCATATACTCTTATCTGGACAAAATGACAAGGCGGAAAAATTCACCACAAAAAAAAGAACAAGAGGCAGTACCAAAGGCTAGGGACCTAATCAATACAGACATTGGTAATATGTCAGATCTAGAGTTCAGAATGACGATTCTCAAGGTTCTAGCCGGGCTCGAAAAAGGCATGGAAGATATTAAAGCAACCCTCTCGGGAGATATAAAAGCCCTTTCTGGAGAAATAAAAGAACTAAAATCTAACCAAGTTGAAATCAAAAAAGCTATTAATGAGGTGCAATCAAAAATGGAGGCTCTCACTGCTAGGATAAATGAGGCAGAAGAAAGAATTAGCGATATAGAAGACCAAATGACAGAGAATAAAGAAGCTGAGCAAAAGAGGGACAAACAGCTACTGGACCACGAGGGGAGAATTCGAGAGATAAGTGACACCATAAGACGAAACAACATTAGAATAATTGGGATTCCAGAAGAAGAAGAAAGAGAGAGGGGAGCAGAAGGTATATTAGAGAGAATTATTGGAGAGAATTTCCCCAATATGGCAAAGGGAACAAGCATCAAAATCCAGGAGTTTCAGAGAGCCCCCCTCAAAATCAATAAGAATAGGTCCACACCCCATCACCTAATAGTAAAATTTACAAGTCTTAGTGACAAAGAAAAGATCCTGAAAGCAGCCCGGGAAAAGAAGTCTGTAATGTACAATGGTAAAAATATTTGATTGGCAGCAGACTTATCCACAGAGACCTGGCAGGCCAGAAAGAGCTGGCATGATATATTCAGAGTACTAAACGAGAAAAACATGCAGCCAAGAATACTATATCCAGCTAGGCTATCATTGAAAATAGGAGGAGAGATTAAAAGCTTCCAGGACAAACAAAAACTGAAAGAATTTGCAAATACCAAACCAGCTCTACAGGAAATATTGAAAGGGGTCCTCTAAGCAAAGAGAGACACTAAAAGTAGTAGATCAGAAAGGAACAGAGACAATATACAGTAACAGTCACCTTACAGGCAATACAATGGCACTAAATTCATATCTCTCAATACTTACCCTGAATGTTAATGGGCTAAATGCCCCAATCAAAAGACACAGGGTATCAGAATGGATAAAAAAA